>NC_059358.1:5366911-5711911 GCF_019703515.2 Myxocyprinus asiaticus | reverse complement strand
GGTGCTGACAGAATCTGAAAACTTTTATGATAATTGTAGAAAATCTGTGGAATTCTTTGGAATGCATTTAAAGGAACTGTTCACCTAAAAAGTATGTCATTATTTACTCACCCTCATCTTGTTACAAACATGGATGGTGTTATTTTTTACACATTTTTGTAGAATCTTTATGCTGCTCTGTTTAAAAAAAAAAAAAAAAAAACGGTGACTGCTGTCAAGCTACAAAAAAGCACCATAAAATCACCACAAAAGTAGTTTATATGACTCAGGTGTAATATTCCAAGTCTTCTGAAGAAATATGATAGCTTTATTTGCGGAACAGACCGAAATTTATGCCGTTATTCACTGATAATGTTACCTTCTGCTAAAACTCTGAAATCTAAAGTCACAAACTAAGCTGAATGATCTACTTTTTATGGTGCTTTTCTGTTGTTGTATGGAAAAGAGCTGCTTTTCTAAAATAAAATTAAAGATTAAAATTGTCCTTTTGTATTCCAAAGTAAATAAATGATGGAATTTTCAACTGTTCCTTTAAATATGGAAAAATGTGTTAAACCGAGCTGACAGTACCTCACTCTTATTTAATAAACAAACTTAAAAAAGGGGTGAGGGAAATGTAGATTTGTGTCAGCCTGATCTCATTAAAATTATACGACTGTGGTGACATTTTTGCGAAATGATATGATGTGGTTCCTTACACGTATTGCGGCAGTACTGAGGTGAAAGATCCACTGTGTGGCGCTAAAAGTGAGTTAAACTGATGTCTTTTTTAAATTTAATGCTCTTTTGTGTTTTGAATCAACAAAACCTACCTCCCTACCTTAAACTTAAACCTAACCGATAGTGTCATAAAAGCAAACGTGTGATGAATAACACAATTGCTGAAGCAAACACGTCATTTTGTGATGCTTGTCCAACGCTTTCGGTTCACTTGTCACATGCTCTTCAGGACTCGTACTCCAGTCCTTTGCATCACAAATGCAACGCTCTATCAGTTGAGCAACTGCGCAATTTGGTGACTCTCGAACAAGCTTGTAAATCAAACTGTTTATGTAATGCGAATGTTAAAATGTATCACCTTAGAAGTCATGCACTATAGTAAAATTGTTTACATGTCAGAAGATAGCAATGTGTGAGGATTAGGGTGAAAAGTAAGTGTTTATGAACTGATAATCTGCATTTTTATTCATGATTTGTGTGGAAGTGAATAAAAGTCATTGGTGTACATATACATACAGTACAACGAGCCACGTAAAAATTATTTTGCAAAAATGTAGCAATAGTAACGCGAGTCTGTGAAATCAGTTTTAATTATGTGAATGACAGGGATTTAAATTTTGTAGAGTATCTGTGGGTGCGGATTTATGTGTGGCCTTGGTTATCGCCTATTTGGATCTCCACAGCAATCGAAGGATACAGAAGTCATCCACCATTTCTACGAGATGGGGATCTGAGGAGACTGAGCCGAGATATTTATGAATCTCCTCTCTCTCGGCTCTATTCTGACATGTGTGAAAAACATTGAGGTTATCCCTTTTACTTTGATGCCTTTCTTTTTTCTTTTTTTTCTTCTCGCCTTTTCTCCCCAATTTGGAATGCCTAATTCCCAATGCGCAAAGTCCTCGTGGTGGCGTAATGACCCTCAATCTGGGTGGCGGAGAACGAATCTAAGTTTCCTTTGCGTCTGAGACCGTCAATCCATGCGTCTTATCACGTGGCTTGTTGAGTGCTTTACTGCGGAAACATAGCACGTGTTCCGCGGCATCCACGCACAACTCACCATGCGCCCCACCAAGAGCGAGAACCAGATTATAGCGACCACAAGGAGGTTACCCCATGTGACTCTACTCCCCCTAGCAACCGGGCCAATTTGTTTACTTAGGAGACCTGGCTGGAGTCACGCAGCATGCCCTGGATTCGAACTCGTGACTTCAGGGTTGGTAGTCAGTGTCTTTACTCGCTGAGCTACCCAGGCCCCCCACTTTGATTCCTTTCTTGAGAAATAAATGCCCATTTTCGAATCAAAATGTTTTGGAAACTTCAGAGCAACATCCAATTGTTTGTTGCCTGGTATCACAATTTTGGGAGAAAGAAAGCATTCAACCCTGTACCTTCACAGGTTGGTAACGTGCCACTCCATGTGCTGTTGTGGGTGCAGGTGCGGGTATCAATGCTCCAATTTTCCATCATGTAACCAGGCTGGCAGGAATACGTCACGTTCTGGCCAATGGTAAAATCCTCGCCGAATCTCAGCCCGTTGGCAGGTACTCCTGGATCCCCACAGCTAATCACTATAAGAGGAACAGAGTTAGAGTTCTTCAAGTAAAACTTCTGCATTACACTACATGTAATTTTACTGCTCTCAAAGTAAAAACAAAACATAAAAAGAACATATATTTAGCATATAATTATACAATTATCCATTCAAATAGAGTTTTACTTTACCTATACTTACTTTTCTTACTTGTTAGCAATTAAATTAAATCATGAACTGTAAAATACATAAATTGGTAACACTTTACAATAAGGTTGTATTTGTTAGCATTAGTAAATGCATTAGGTTTCATGAACTAATGGAAATTTTATTTTTATGGCATTTGTTAATCTTTGTTAATTTATGTAAATACAAACATTGTTCATTTTTAATTCATGTTATTACATAATTCATTAACTAATTTTAATACAACTATTAATTAGAAAAATGTATTAGTATACAGTATGTTACAAAATTAACATTAACCAAGATTAAAAAGTGCAATAAAAGTATTGCTCGTTGTTTGTGTTAACAAATGAAGTTAACTAATGTTAACGAATACACCCTTATTGTAAAGTGATAGCTATAAGAGTATCTAAAGAAACTGGATAAATCCAATTTAAATATACTGACATTATCTAATAGCGGTCTATTTTCAAAAATGACGGCTTATGAATTTCGATTTTACCTTGAAAATAGTAATATACTAAATAGACTATGTAGGCAGTAGATAGAAAGACATCTCATTTGGTTTTGGAACTGTTTTGCAACCTTTGTTGAAAAATAGCCAAATAATCCCAATGACTTTCACTGAAGGAGGGACCAGAATATCCTTGAGCCTTCAGAGTGGACTCTTTTGACTTGGACAAGTGAAAAACAATTAACAACCATTCAGAACACCTTAGCAACTGCATAACAATTCCCTGGCAATGACCAGTAACACCTGAGCATTGTGGCAATGAGTTTTGCACTTTTTACCTGCAGATAATGCTTAAATCTAGTTCTGGCAGTAAATGTCCAAACATGCTAATGTCCTTTGGGTGTTACAAAGTCTGGAAAGTAAAAATAAAAATGTACTAGCCAATGGCGATTCTTTCTCCAATGTGTCCGTAGATGGTTGATACGCATGTATTTGCCTCCTTGGCCTTAGAAACATGGAAAATGATAAGCTGCAATGTTTATGTACACTGGCAGCCAAAAGTTTGGAATAATGTACAGATTTTGCTTTTATGGAAAGAAATTGGTACTTTTATTCACCAAAGTGGCATTCGACTGATCACAATGTATAGTCAGGACATTAATAACGTGAAAAATTACTATTACAATTTGAAAAATGACTACTTCAGAGTTCTCATCAAAAAATCCTTCACGTGCAGCAATGACAGCTTTGCAGATCCTTGGCATTCTAGCTGTCAGTTTGTCCAGATACACAGGTGACATACTTTGTGATCAGTTGAATGACACTTTGGTGAATAAAATTTCCTTCCGAAACAGCAAAATCTGTACATTATTCCAAACTTTTGGCCGCTAGTGTATATGTATATTTGTGTGACTAAATGGCCCAACAGTAAATAAGTAAGTCTTATTTCAGAGAAACAAAAAGTTGTGTGTACTAGCTTGATCTGGGATAAGTTGTGTATAAAAATACAGCTGATAAATATATATATATATTCAAAGGTTTTGTGAATGCCATACTTGACTTTAATTGAGGATCTTGCTGCAAGAATTGCAATGTCAGCTGTTAAGAGATGCCTTTTCAGGAGTGGAGCAACATTATTTGCTAATGGAGCCCTTGAGTGTCAGCATCCATGAACGATCCTGCCCTGTAAATGTATTATACATCTCTTATTCCACAAGCAGCACCAAATAGAATTGCAATTTGTTTGTTTAAGTGCCCTGAATGAGCCGAACAAAACAACATTGATTCGACCATTGACATACGTTTGGGGCTGGACTACCTGTTAGCAAGAACATTTGAGATGGATTGCTTGAATCTTATTTTTAAAAAACAGTCATTATTTTAGCTAATCTGTTTGGCACCACAAGTTGCAAAGAAGCTGGTTTCACTTTTGACATCCCCAATTTATCTCAGAATTCCATCAACAACGAGCATCGCATCAGAGCATTGAATAATGCCATTGGAGTGGCCCATGGAAATTCACTGTAGTCCTGCTGCACACCCCCACTCATTATTTGCGGACTGTGCCAACATCAATCTTGGATTTTATGTCAGTCTGAGATTGATTCTTCTTGTCATTTCATCCTCCTATTACTTAGACAGCGGCAGTAATAAATCTCTTTATATTAATGAGAAAGCACATGACATGAGCAAGGTCCACATCTGAGCAACAACAACACCGTTATGTGATGGTTTGGCTAATTAAAAAATTGGCTTTTTGTTATTTCGGAAAGTCATGCCTGCTTAATTGGCAACATTTAGTGTAGCAGAAATAAACGGAAAAAAATGATTGAACGCTCAAGTTTTGCCAAATGTCGCACTGTTTTAATTTTTTCCAGGATGTAAAACAACAGCTTGAAGAATTCAGGATCTGAATACGTACGGGTGCAGTTGGGCTCGGCGCCAGACCAGGTGCCGTTTGCCAGGCACTGACGGGAAGGAGAACCGGAGAGGCGATATCCATCTACGCACGAGTAGATGATTGAATGAGAGAAGGTGGTGTCATCCACTCGTAAAATGCGTCCATTAGCTGGAGTCCCTGGATTCCCGCATTGAACAGCTATTAGATGAAAGAGAATAAGGATCGCATTAGTCGCCTGCCAATAGGAATGCACATACAGCAGAGATGCAGCTACTGTATATTGATTCAGATAGTTTCTGAATAGCTCATGAAGTTGGACCTTTTGAACAGAAGGAATTCAAGCACTGCTAAAATCACTTTCAGTATTTTCTGTATTTTTTGTGTTGTTTTTACTAAAAATATCTAAACATCCTTAAACAAGATGGTTATTAAGACTTCTTTTCAGAGAAATGTACATTAAATTACATTTATTCCTTTTACCTATTGGCTTTTTTCTTGTTTCACCACACTAAATAATGTTAGATTTATGTTTAAAACAAGAAAAAAACAATTCAAAAATGGGGTGAGAAAAACTAAAGACTTAAAAAAGTAAAAAAAAAAATAAAAAAAAACTTAATTGAAGATCTGTTCTCAGAAAACAAATCTCATTCTCTGATACATTTTTGCTTCTTAGGTAAATGTACCTTGTTTTAGTTATGCTCAGATATTTTAACTGGAAAACAAAATACAGATGAAAAAATATTTTTGCAGTGAAGTAAGCTTGCTGCAGTTTAGTCCAGTGGATTTCAACTGATTTTGCTTAAGGACCCAGATTTTACATTGAATATCAATGTAATATATGGTACACAGGGAAATATTTGGCCAAGGCTATATTGGATATTAGTAGCGATCTAACACAGTCCCAAAACTTTTTATGGTACAAAACACAAATGTCCTTAAAAACTTTTAAATGTATTTACAGTATATATCATAGGCGCAACAATATGCAAAATTATTGATATGATATTGGCTGAATTGGAAAATTGACTTAAAATAAGATGAAAAAGAAAAAGAAACTTAATTAAAAAGGTATGTTCTTTGAAAAAAAAAATTATTTTTTTTTTTTTTACATAGTTTTATTATATTTCCTGAGGTCCACTGATAATGTTAGTGAAGTTATTTATTTATTTATTTTATTTTTCACAAAAAAGTAATAATTTAGTAATATACTGTATGACAGTTTTCCACCCTGTTTCTGTCCCTCTGTCTAAACGCTTGGTTTTGGCCTCAGCTCCTCCTTTAAACTTCAATGTAAGCGACCTCTGTTCTGATTGGCTAACATCGTGCAGTCCCTCAAATGCAGCCATATTTGAAATTCAATAGGAGGAGAATGAACAACCCCACAATATTATAAAACTACATTTCAGGGATTACACATGATGCACATCCAACACATTGCATCTGAATTTATTAAACTGTTCATCTCAAGCACAACTGTTAACCACTCACACCCTGTCTACACCGGATGCGAGAGGTGCGTTGCGTCAAAAGAAATAGAACCCATTATAATAAATGATGCTGTCTACCATGAAAGCGTCAGTTGCAGCGCGTCACGCCAACAGTAAACAGGTGTCCCATTCCATTTTGCACTGGTGCTACTACTGCCAAAACACAAATAAACGGTTTAGAAAGTTTGTGTCAGTGCACCCGGTGTAAACAGCCTCAAGCTGTTGTGTCACGCCTCATCAATGAACACGCCCAGTGTAGACAAGGTGTCAGAACCATAAACTATCAAACAGTCATGACATATATTAATGAATGGAACTGTTAACTTACGTTTTTGATCGGGTCCAAGTGTTTTTAACTGCCCTATATCTTTCAGTGACAATTCCTTGGCAAAGCTTGAATCGTTTTATGACTGGTTCACATGCAATCCACGCTGATATCAGTCGACAAAACATGCAATCCACGCTGAAATACGCTGAAGACACATCCATATTATGCACATACATAGTCCAAAGCACTCTGAAGATGCACAAATCCAGTTTCCAGTATCATCCTGCACTGAGGTGCATATCGCCAGAAACGCATCAAAATGATCAAGACATCCATCTAGTGCGTGTTTACATACACCAACAATTAAAAATAGCACAGATGGATGAAATAACAGTTTGTTGAGCAGTTTATGCACAAAACAACAAAAGGCAGAGCAGTAGGCCTATATCCTCACTCTCTCTTAATGGGCAAGGCCAAAGGATGATGTCAAGTAGGCATTGATGTTTTTGCTGTAGATGCGGTCATGAATTAATGAGAACCCTTTGTGACATCACTAATATACGGATGTAGAGGCAGTGGCATTTTGGCAGCTTGGTTTCAATAAATGCTTTTATTGCATTGGGGATTAAGTTTTGAAATGTACAGTATGTTTTTATATTACAAAGACCTCTTATATGTCAAAATATCAAGAAACATTTGATTCCTCATGACATGATCCCTTTAATTTTTGCAGTGAGGTAAGCTTGCTGCATGTTTACTCCAGAGATTTTCAACTGGTTTTGCTTAAGGACCCATATTTTACACTGCAAATCAATTTAATATATGTTATATTGGATTATGTTAGACCAGTGGTATATTGTATATAATTGGGAATCCAACGCATTCCTAAAATCGCTTATTGTACAAATGTAAACAAAAATGTCCTTAGCATTAAACTTTGAAATGTATTAACATTACCATCAACTTCATAGACTCAATAATGTGCAAGATTATTGACATGAACGTTGTAGAAGCTGGTTTCATGTTTTTAATGGTTTCATGTTCTCAGTAGCAAATAATTTACTGCACATTCACTGTGGTCAGCACAAACCATTTTTATGCAGTTTGGGTCTTATTTATACTGCATATATGTTGCATTATTTTGTTCATGGTTTTTCAAAGGATGAGTACATGTCACACAATCTATCCATGTTGACATCTGCCTAATTCGGCTAGTTTCTAGCAAATGACAGATTCATTTGAGGCAAAATGTCATACGTGCGGTCTTTGATGTTAAAAACAATTGATATGGCAAGCATTTTCTCCACCCATTTTATAGTTGATTAGCCTATTTATTGTGCTGTTGTAATAATGCAGCATCATATGGTTAGTTGCATTTTGTTTTTTTCCCTTATGAGAACCACTAGTCTAGTCAAATGCAACGTGTGATGTTTTATACCTCTCAACCAATAAAAAGAACACATGCACAGGTCGAGCGGGGTTAAATTGTGGGGGGGGGATGCTGGTGTTTGTACAGGCTGGGGGAAATCACAGAGGGCATGCTGGGATTTAATGCAAGACAAGCTGTTAGAGCAGAGCAGCGTAGCATAAAACATTCAAGCTTGAGAAATTTCGCCTCCTGGGACCTGCTTGCTAACAATCTGTAAATCTGTTTTATAGCCAAGCCCCGGCGCTGGACTGCAATAACCTGCCACCCTTGAGATGGCACGGACAATGTGTCAGGGTAAAAGAGCTGCAAAAACCTTCGTGCCATTTCCTCAAAAACCCCCAGGCCTGACAGCGCAAAGTCAACCTCCATGTGAATTAAAGATAGAGATGTATAACACTACATATTTTCAAAAGTGACTAGCTGGTGGGTTTCAGGTTCACCTGACCCTGATCAGAAGCGTTTTGTAAGGGTTGCTTACATAAGACTTATATAGGTTCTTGTGTTAAAAAAAAAACCCAGAGAGATGGAGCGCAACAGATGCTCGGGGAATGCTTGGGAATTCTAGATGTGTTTGATAAAAGTAGGGCTGTGAATCGATTAAACAATTTTAACTAATTAGTCGTACAGTTTTCTGTGATTAATCATGATTAATCGCAATCAAATTATGCTACATGATACATACATTACAACAAACATAAAAAAAAAATCATCATAAATATATTTACTTTATACTTTGTCTCAAATAACTTGAACAAGAAATTGGTTAGTCACCATTTATTTTAACTACATAAATTAAAGTTTTAAATTGGCAGATTCAATTATTATCAAACTTTACTGGCAAGAGAAACTTAAGTGTACACTGCCAATGCATTATTAGACTATATATATATTGAATTCTGAAGTTTAATCTGCTGAAGTTTAAAATCTCAAAACTATTATTTTCTCTGGCTATTATATCTACTATTCTATCTCTACAAGTATACCTGGCTGCAGCTTGCTGAATGGTCAGGTCATTCTCAGCCTCTATCACACAAACTCTGGGTCTTACTCACACGGTTTCACTTTTGACAGTGGTGCAGACGACAGTACAACAGCTTGTACGTATCTCTCGCATGCCTGGTTCACTGCTTGCGGGTAAAGTCTCCATTCTCCATACAGTAAATCCGCTTCCTTTTTTATTATACTCAGGACATGCATTGCACGTAATGAATAAATGTGCGCTGCTCCACACAATCAGTTTCTGTGCTAGGATGTGCAGTTGAGTCTAGCGTGTACCTACTGAAAATGTATACAGTATATGCCAATTTTAGGCACAGAATGTGGGGAAAAACTTTAGTGAAGTTTTGAGCATTGTACAAAGGTGCCTGGGATTGTTCCTGACAGGTAGCAAATGCCCTAACACCGCCCCCACCCTAATCGGAGCCTGCAAGGCAGAGTAGCCTGCCAGGAACAACTCCAGACACCGTTCTCCTAGTAAAAAAAATAAATATATTTTATATATATATATATATATATATATATATATATATATATATATATATTATATATATATATATATATATATATATATATATATATATATATATATATATATATATATGTTTAAAAATATAAATTGCTGATATTAACACATTAAATTTTCCGAGGTCTAAATAAAAGACTACTTTAAATTTGACTTATAAACGCAACTCTCTTGGTGGAACTTTCCAAAAATGGCGCAAAATATGATGCAGTGGCGAAACACGTCCATCTCAATGTGTACTGCCTTATGTGCAATGTTTTCTCTAATTTCGTAAGAGCGCTAATTCTAAGCACAATTTTCGTGCCAGCGCCAAAGCGCAAGTGGGCACGGGTGAGTGTTTTTGCTATCTGTGGGTGTATGCGTGCAAACTGTGGGTGTACTGTACGTTAATAAAGTGCCGCAGAGCACAATCTGCTATTTTCCTGAGAAATTGGTTTTAGCACTGTCGTTTCAGGACTACGTTTGTTTTCAGCGCAAAGTCTAAATTCAGTTTTAATCAAAATAGTTTATCCTCACGATGCATATTTTTTCTCTCTTCTTCAAAATCAAAAAATACTGTCAACAAACATCTTTGTCAGTAATTTCGTTGATAAGATTAACACGGATTATGAAATGCATGAATGCCATGACACTGTCTCAAATGTTCGACGAGAGAAAAGATTGATCCCCACATCCTCCATCAGATGCATATCTGTGTCTTTGTATGCTTACACTACTCCTAGCTGTGCACATACATTATTCATGCTGTCTAATGTAGTCTCTTACGTTTGCAGGTGGGCTGACGGCCTGACCACGTGCCGTTGGGGAAGCAAATCCTCTCTGCGGAGCCATAGAGCATGTGACCTGTGGAGCAAGTGAACCGAACTTTGGCATGCTGCTGAAAGCTGCCCTCCTCTCTGGTGGCGTGAGCCGGAGTGCCTGGATCCCCGCAAGCACCCCTTTTATCACCTATGGAAACAGTGCACATATCTTAATGACAACAGTTGGAATCATATTACTGCTCGACAGCAATAAAGAGCTACTCTGTGATCTATTAAAAGATATAATAAATCCGAATACAACTTTGCTTCTACAAGGGCTGCCCTCAGAGCAGTGCTGCAGCTTTGTTTGGTCATGAAGGAGTTTTTCACAGCACAGAACTGCCACTGCTTGGATAAAGAGCAGTTAGAGATCTCGGAGGAGCTCATCCCCTGTTCTCAGAGCTGTCAGTCATTATGGTGCTTCAGAAGATTTGAGGAGAGGAACTTTTCAAACAATTTTTGTGCGTGAAACTACTATTTGATTGAGCTTCAACGGTTTAGCTTGGCAAATAGAATGGTTCTAGCCAAGAATGAAAATTCTGTTTCGTTTAGTTCCAAACCAACATGACTTATTTTTTATTTTTGTGTGGAAATGTTATAGGGATTGAACTCCAACAAGGACAAAAAGCATAACAGTATACAGACTCGTATGCTATATTCCAAGTCTACTGAATTCAAACGATAGCTTTTCTTCACAGAAAATCATGCCTTCTCTAGAATCTTTCACGTACATTCAAATATGGAGCGTCAAAACACATTTCACCAGATTTAATTTAATTTATGCCACTGGTTCTCACACATGTGCAGAGCACCTTTGAAGACAGGAAGTGAATTTATTTTCTGAAACAGTTTTTTGTTCCCTCGCAATAGGTATGTGTTCAAAAATTTGAATTTAAATCTCAGTCTGTTTCTAAACAAAGCTGTAGTATACCTTCAGATGACTTGAAATAAAGCTCACAAGTCATATGGACTACTTTAATGATGTTTTTTTTATCCTTTTTGGAGCACCTTGTCCCTATATGCCATCAGCTATGTTTTGTGTTTCCTTTTTTGCCCCTTTTTGAGTAAATAATAACAGTATTTTCTTTTTCTGTGAAATAATCCTCCAAAATACATATGCTAGCTAGGGTAAAGCTACAGAAATATTAACAGATCACATTCTAAAGTGCTAAATATCAGATTTTAGCCAAATTCTCAGAAGAAACAATTAAAGACTAAATTATATCTGCTATTACTGGCGTGAAGATGCTTTGCAGGGGTGTGAGAAATGCGACACCTTTCCAAATGACAGTGTGATAACTAACAGACTATCAATTATCATCTAACGGTTGCCAGCATAAACGATTACCATAAATAATTATGGTAAAATATTCATCGTACAGAGCTGGATGGAACAAGCCTTGAGTGCTGTTACAGTCAGCAAATGACCCAAAAATCAATGCATTTTAATTACATGTACGAGCAACCCGAGGCCAATCAGAAAGCCCAGACTCAGCAAACACCGGCAAACCCACGGGATGTCTAACCTAACTTTTAGTAGACGAACACAAAATGTACCAAATGTTAATAAAATATTTACCCATTACAAAACAAAATGTGTCCAATCAAATGTTCTCAAGATGTCCCATCCCTTGCAATGGACAAGCAAAAAGCAAATCATGATTAATGGCTATGACAAAACTAAAGCCTATTGGCTATCCCTAAAAAAGGGGCGAGCTCCAACCAGCTCCAAAGTGAATCACGACATTACAAACTTTGATTTGAGGCAAACAAGTATTTGAAAATAAGACAAAAAGACACAAGACTGTGTACTTAAAGGAACAGTTCACCCAAAAATGAAAATTCTCTTATTGTTAACTAACCCTCAAGCCATTCCAGATGTGTATAACTTTCTTGCTTCTGCTGAACACTAATTAAGATTTTTAGAAGATTATCTCAGCTCTGTAGGTCCTCACAATGCAAGTGAATTGTTACCAAAATTTGGAAGCTCCAAAAGCACATTTAGGCAGCATAAAAGTAATCCATATGACTCCAGTGGTTAAATCTATGTCTTCAGAAGTGATATGATAGGTGTGGGTGAGAAACAGGTCAATATTTATCTTATAAATATAATATTTTTAATATATATTATTAATATTATTTTAATATAATATTTTTTACAATAAATCTCCACTTTCACTTTCACAGATCACGCGGTCTCTCGTCTCATGTGACGTATTCGCGTTGGCATGCTACAGAAGTAATCACGTTTTCTACTCGGCTGAGACATCCAGGATAAGCACACAAATGCACCATTGTGAGTAAAGAAACAGATAAATAAAGATCTAAACCAAAATCAAGAAAGCTTCTGTACAGTGTTCCTCCTAGTCAGTTGTAAACAGCGCTGCTCTTCCGGGTGTTCTCACATTCTCATGTGTCTCAGTTCTCATGAGGCAAAGTGTTTACATCACACATGCATGCCGCTGCTGACCGGAAGGATGATGTAGAGTTAAAAAACAAATACTTAAATATTTATCTTTTTTGCACCAAAAGCAATCGTGTCGCTTTAGAAGACATTCATTTAACAGCTGGAGTCAGTATAGATGACGTTTCAAGAGTCAAATCACCATCCACTTGAATTTTAAGGACCTACTCAGCCAAGATATTTTTCTATTTTTATTCAAATGTGTTCTGGTGAAGAAAGTCATACACACCTGGGATATGATGAGGGTGGGTAAATGATGAGATAATTTTCATTTTGGGGTAAACTATCCCTTTAAGATCTTTAATGAGAGAAGCAACTACAATCCCATGAAGCATTGCGAATTATGTTATTGATTTAAAAACTATGGAAACATAAAACCATTGATTTACATTTATGCATTTGGCAGATGCTTCTATCCAAAGTGACTTACAGTGTCCTTATTACGGGGACAATCCCCCTGGAGCAACCTGGAGTTAAGTGCCTTGCTCAAGGACACAATGGTGGTGGCTGTGGGGATTGAACCAACAACCTTCTACTTACCAATTCAGTGTTTTAGTCCACTACGCCACCACCACTCCAATGAGATGAGAGACCGCGTGATCTCCACCCTCTTGTGAAGTTTACAGGAAGCGATTTAAAGTTGTTGATTATAAGTAAAGAATTATCATTTAAGTTTATTGCAAAATATTTAGAGATATACAAACATATAAGTAGTTTAAGTAGTTGTCGGCCGCGATTTTCTGATTGGTGGATGGTTTCCCTTCAGGAGTGTAGTATAGTTCTTCACCAGGAATTCTGCTATTACATGTAAAAAAAAAAAAAAAAATGCAATGCAAAAAAAAAATAAAATGCAATGCAGCTTAACCTGGTTTTGTTCAGAAATAAACAAAACACCAGCACTCCATGATAGCACCCACATTTTTTCCCAGTCAAAGACTTTGGGTTTAGTTCAATAGAAATCTGGGACATTCCCTTTTCTACTCTGTGGCACAGAAAGTGAGGGGCGGATTGTACTTCCCTGACATCATTCCAGGCATGCTGATGTGGCGCAGAGAGAGAGAGAGAGAGAGAGAGAGAGACAGCCAGCCCTATTCACAGGAGACCCTGTCTGTTCAAAAGGCTAACCCCAAGTGTCTCTGACAAAAAAGAATGCTCATTAACCTCCTTCACTTCGACATCCTGCCTTTGCTTGGTGTTGTACAAACAGACAATGCTTGGAAAAGATATGTCCCACTATAAAAACAGCACTTTTCCATTTAACTGATACTGAATATTATTTTCTCTGCATGCACTGCAAAAAATCATTTTCTTTATCAGTATTTTTGTCTTGTTTTCCATAAAAAATATCAACATGTCTTGCAGATGTAATAAACTACCTTAAAAAGCAAGTTGCATTAGGTATTTCACATATTAGAAAACACTCTGTCACATGTTTTTCTTTTCTTTTTTTCTTCTTTTTTTTCCAGTAAATATTTCTCAAAGTAGGCTAATATGTTTGTCAGTCTCTGCATATATGGGTGTTTCTTTGGACACTTTCAGCATTGTGGATTTCTAAAGGTAAAGTCTCATCAAAACATTTTTGTACACTCACCAGTTTTATTTTAACTATGTCTCCTAACAATATGTACATTCATCACAGGAGATTTATTCCATTGTTTTCTGAAAAGTCATGAAAATTCCCACCATAAGTGTCATTTCAAGCATATCTCAAATTCTGTATTGTGTATAATAGAATTGAATTATGTGGTGGAAATTATTTTGTTTTTACATTTTTGCAATAAAATAGCAACACTTTTATTTTGCTACAGCTAATTTCACAACTAACATTTTATGTTTCCTAAATACATACAATTAAATAATATTTCTACACTTTTTGTTTTTGCATAATTTGGCAAAATTACAGCTTGATTGGAAATTAAGCCCAATAAAAATATTCTGCTCACAAGTAATTTTTACATTGAATTATCTTAAGCATGCTCTTCACTGACACTTTTGTTGACTTGGTTTACAAGCACACTAACTTTTGAAGAAGAAAAAAAAAATGTTTGGGCCAAATTGTTTAGTTTTGGAGGAAATGACAACACAACTGAGGGATGGTCGTAATTTTTGAAAAAATTATAGAACTTATATTACCACAAATATTGAAATGTTTAATGTTTATTTCACTCTTTGTTCAGATTATCAAAGTTTTATGCATGCAATAAAATGTATATTTATAATGGATTTTCTTAGTTTAATATTGAAAGTCTGGGTCTAGGACTAGCCTAAGACAATAAAATATATACATAAAAGGCATTTGACAAATAGCAAGTTATGCATATGTTATGAAGGCCAATAGTGAAAAGTTTCCAAGTCAGTTTTAATGTGACCTTCATATAACAAAAAGATACAAGTTTAAATCTGTTCATTTTAATGAAAAATAATAATGAATGTGGCCAAAATTTAAGAAACACCTATGCATTCCTTTAAGTCTTTGCTTCATAAAACTATTGAACATTTCCACCATTATTGCCCAGGAAGAAAGATACACTGAACATACGTTTACATTTTGGGAACCTGCCACTAAACAGTGTATTATATGGTCTTTAGCTAAATATTAATAATAAAAAACAGAAACAAAACAATTCATGAAACAGCAAAACTGGAAAAGATAATGTACAAAATGTAAAACCATTGCTTTGGCAAACAAATATTTTTAAAGAATACATTTTTTAAGCATACTACTTATCCTGGTGTGGTTTTATTGTGTCTACTTGTTTACTCTACAACTATAGCAAAAATATGCTGATATTACAATTTCAGTTTGGAGCTTAGAATTGACAAAAATGATTCTTATTTCAGAGAGCTTTTAACTAGGTGTTTGAAGCCAACATACAAAACCTCTACGTGAAAAACACACATTTGACTAATTGGACATTTGTCTCAAAGCCTTCTAGTTACTTATTTGTATCACTGCAGTGGCATGGGGTGTAGCAACAGTGTGGATGGGCTTTTCATTTGCGGATGACTTGGGTTTGATTCCACCTTTTGCCCCAGTTTTATTACTATAGTAATATCGTAGTAATATGTTTTGTGGGGAAGCTATAGTTTTAATGCAATTAACTATGGTGTTGCTACAGTAATATGGTGTTCATAAAGTAACCATGTTCAATTCTGTGGTTACTATGATTTTACTACAAAATACTATGGTGACACTATGGTTACTGTATCTTGTTTTAAGGATGTTTAGATATTTTTACTGAAAAACAAGAGAAAAATACTGATTAAGATTTTGTGCAGTTTGATGAACAGTGAGCACCTCTGAGGTCATTGTGTGAGGCATATACTGTACATACTGATGTACTATAGAACCCTCATTAGGCTTCTGTATAGGTGAAGTCATTGACTGCTGTGGAGCAGTTACAGTTATCACTAATGGGCACAGCACAGAGGTGTGAATCTGAGTTAAAGTCAGCCCACCAGAAGCTTAGCGGTGAATAATAAGGCTGCGAAGTTCGTTACATAACAAACTCTGATTCACCTGGCAGCTCAGAGAGCTATTGGTTTTGTTTTCCATACACATTTTGTCATGTTGCGCTGGCCGTATCGGCTTTGTGTCAGTAGTGAAATTCATTTAGCCAAATAATGTTTTGCAGTGGGTAAAATGCGTAAAACCCTCACGAAATCAGGCCCTTCAGGGAACGTGCTTTTTATCTTAAACAAAAACATGCAGCTGGAATCACTTTAAAAAGAAGCCAAGATGCAACTTCACCTAGCAGGAAATCTACAGGCTTCTAAAACTTTCATAACACAAGAAAAACCTGCTTTGTCTCATATACTTCCTGAAAAACCCCAACAAATTCAAGGCTCAAGAGACTGGATACAGTCGAGTGTCCTAGAAATCCAAAACACAGTCTCAGTCATCAAACCTCCTGAGGTGAACATGTTCACACAGAATACAGAAGTAACACTGGAGAGAGAGAGAGAGAGAGAGAGACAGCACAGAGGAATTTCTAAGCTCAGAGGTTGCTCTTTTATAGCTCAAGAGACTTAATAAAGTCCTCAGTTACGTTTCTTTTAAGCATCAATTCTGGATGATGTTTCTACTAAAATTCTTCTTGCAAGACAAAGAGAAAGGCTGTGCACACAACGTTGACCTTCCATGTCCAGTGTGACAAATGAACCCCGAAGAATATCAGCTGTGATTTTTAACATCTTTTTCTTGACTCGTTATTTGATTGGAATGCCAATGAGTTAAAGGAATATTCCAGGTTCAACACAAGTTAAGCTTAATCGACAGCATTTGTGGCATAATGTTGATTACCAGAAAAAAAAAAAAAAAAAAAAAATACATTCAACTCATCCCTCCTTTTCTTTTAAAAAATAAAATAAAATAAAAAATATATATATAAGTGAGGCACTTACAATGGAAGTGAATGGGGGCCAATCCTTAAACTTTAAAATTCTCACTGTTTCAAAAGTATAGCCACAAGATGTAAACGATATATGTGTAAACATGATTTTAGGGTGATAAAATAACTTACTAACCTTTTATGTGTAAAGTTATAGCCAATTTTACAACTTTGCTGCCATGACAATGTAATGTCAACAAACCCTAAAACCCTAAATTGACTGTAAAAAAAAAAGATGATTTAAACAAATTTAAAGCTCAAAAATTATGTAAGACTTTTAACAGAAGAATTAATGTGTGCTTTTATAAAATTACAGATTCACATTTCTGCTTTTAAACCCACCAAAGATTGGCCTCATTCACTTCCATTGTAAGTGCCTCACTGTAACCTTGATTTTTGCTTTTTTTCAAAGAAAAGGTGTCAATTTTGTTTTTTTACTTTATTATTATTATTATTATTATTATTATTATTGTTATTAATAATAATAACAATAATATATATATATATATATATATATATATATATATATATATATATTATTATTATTATTTTTTTTTTTGTGGTAAATCAACATTATGCCACAAATGTTGTCGATTGAGCTTAACTTGTATTGAACCCGGAATATTCCTTTAAGACATTTTTAAAGCAAAATTGTATTAAAAACTTAAAACAATAGTTTTATCTCTGAAATGGTAATTTGATGCGAATGATAACGTAACATATGTGATAATGTAGCATTATAGTTTAAAATGCTTATTAATTTTAATTAGGTCTCCCAATCGATAAAAATGTTTAAACAAATTAATCACATGATATGCCGATTAATTAATCAGATTAATTGCAATGAATCACATATATAAATATTTGCTGAAAAAAGACCCTCATATAACAATATTATATAATTATTAAATAATTATAGTGGTAGAACTTTATAATAAGGTTACATTTGATAACATTAGTAAATGCATGAGGTATCATGAACTAACAATTAACAATATATCTTTTCAGTATAATATTAATGTTGATTTTGTTTAAACATAATTGTTAATGTTACTTCATAATGTATTAAATAATGTTAACACATATAACTTATTATTGAAAAAAGTATTACTAAATGTTGCAATTAAAATAAACCAAGATTAATAAGTGGTGTAAAATTGTTGTTCATTCTTACTTCATGTTAACTAATGTCGTTAACTAATGTTAACAAATGCAACATTATTTTAAAGTGTTATTATAAATATAGTATATATTATAAATATAATCATTCAGATAATTAAAATGCATTACATTATTCTGCCAGGCGAGTAAAGCATTGATAAGACAACACAAAAAGTGGCTTTAGAAGGTAATATAATATTTATTTCCATATTATTGAAAATAAGCCTACTGTATCACTGGCCTACAGTCAGTAGAAATCTATTTTGCAATTGAATTCATCAGTCTGTCCGAGATAGATTTATTATAAGGATTTTTTTAAGGGCATGTCAATGCAAACCTGCATCAAGTTTAACATAGTTTGAAACTTGTTTAAAATAGGTCTTGGGGAACACGGCCAAGATTTTAGCAATAATAATACATTAGATTTCGGTTTGTTTCTCAGCAAAACTTATGCCTTCAGGACAAGGCACGAGTTATATGAATTTGTGTCATTTAAAGCTTGAAGAGATGGGCACTATCCACTGTCATAGTATCGAGAACAGCGAGCACGACATTTGTCCTGGACTGAATTTTCATTTTTGGTGAACTATCCCTTGATAATGTCCCTAGTGAATACTATGCAGTACATGTATACTGCCTACTAAGTTTTTTAAATAGTAAACAGTAAGTAGGTATTATTCCATGATAAATGTTACAAACATGTATTTGTACAAGTATCAGTTGTCACTGCTGTCACTGTGCCTAATCACGTTTCATGCGAGTGGTTTCCAATTATCATGTTGGAAATGAGAATGTTTAATTAGCATTAATATAACATATTCAAGAAAGAGATGTTGAAAATAATGCATGGACTAATTTTATGGAGCTTTTTTTGTTCTTTCTGGAGCTTGACAGCATTGTTTGGAAAAGAGCAATGAGAACATTCTGCAAAATATCTCCTCTTGTGTTTCAGACTTGTTTGTCATACTGGTTTGAAACAACATGGATGTGAATAAATGATGACAGAATTTTCATTTTTGGGTGAACTTTTACTTTAAAGAACAACAATCTGTGTGCAATGAGAAAGCTTGTGTCACAGACTGTTTCACATGCAGAGACAGAAGTAATTATTCAGCTCAACTTAATTAACTCATGTTAAACTGACACATAACGACAAGAAATAAGAGAGAAGACAAAGATAAGCTTTCACTCAAGAATGTGCTATTCAAATGTGTGATTTCTCTTTCAAATGCAAGTCTGGGAAACAGGTTTGAACTAGCCGATACTGTACAAATTACTTACAGCAAAGGTTCCGTAAATAGTGTATTCTTAGAAGAAAACAATAAGCCATGAGAGTCCCTGCATTACAGTTTTTACATTTGATTTCATGGGGTTTGTAATTTCAATTGGACAGTCACACAAGTGCAAATAATGGCTTCCAACACAGCTCAACCAATCAGATTTCAAAACAAGAAACCTCTTAAAATCCATTGGGATCTTGGGTGCACCTTTGGGATTTTGGTGGGCAGTCTTACCTGAGCAATGTGGCTGCGAGCTGCTCCATTGGCCATTCAGCTGACAGGTGCGTGTAGACTCACCAATCAAAACTCTGTCGTCTAAACACCTGTAGTGCACTGTGGAGCCAAAGGTGAATTTGTCTCCAATCACAACCGCATGAGGAGGAGAACCAGGGTGGCCGCACTCAACCTCTGCAAAACAAAAACATCAGCCAACAAACATTGAAGAGATCGGAAAGGATGGTCAACTATTTATTCATTAAAAGAATGCATTTATATATATACTTTGTGTGTGTGTGTGTGTGTGTGTGTGTGTGTGTGTGTATATATACACACACACACACATATATACACACACACACACACACACACACACACACACACACACACACACAAACACACACACTACCAGTCAAAAGTTTTGAAACACTTGACTGAAATGTTTCTCATGATCTTAAAAATCTTTTGATTTGAAGGCGTATGCTTAAATGTTTGAAATTAGTTTTGTAGACAAAAATATAATTGTGCCACCATATTAATTTATTTCATTATAAAACTAAAATGTAATAAATAAATAATAATATAAAAAATAAAAAAAAAGTGTTTGAAATTGATGACTTGGACCAAATAATAAAGAAAAGCAGCCAATAAGTGCCCAACATAGATGGGAACTCCTTCAATACTGTTTAAAAAGCATCCCAGGGTGATACCTCAAGAAGTTGCTTGAGAAAATGTCAAGAGTACATGTCTGCAAATTCTAGGCAAAGGGTGACTACTTTGAAGATGCTAAAATATAACACAGTTTTGATTTATTTTGGATTTTGTTTAGTCACAACATAATTCCCATAGTTCCATTTATGTTATTCCAAAAGTTTTGAAACACTTGTTCTTTATTATATATATATAATAAAGAACGAGTGTTTCAAAACTTTTGACCGGTAGTGTATGTATGTGTGTGTGTGTGTGTGTGTATATATATATATATATATATACACACACACACACAGTTGAAGCCAGAAGTCTACACACACCTTAGCCAAATTTAAACTCAGTTTTTCACAATTCCTGACATTTAATCGTAGAAAACATTCCTTAACCTGTCAGTTACGATCACTACTTTATTTTAAGAATGTGAAATGTCAGAATAATAGTAGAGAGAATTATTTATTTCAGCTTTTATTTTTCATCACATTCCCAGTGGGTCAGAAGTTTACATAAAATTTGTTAGTATTTGGTAACATTGCCTTTAAATTGTTTAACTTGGGTCAAACATTTTGGGTAGCCTTCCACAAGCTTCTTACAATAAGTTGCTGGAATTTTGAACTGGTGTAACTGAGTCAGGTTTGTAGGCCTCCTTGCTTGCACATGCTTTTTCAGTTCTGCCCACAAATTTTTTATCAGAATGAGGTCAGGGCTTTGTGATGGCCACTCCAATACCTTGACTTTTTTGTCCTTAAGCCATTTTACCACAACTTTGGAGGTATGCTTGATGTCATTGTATATTTAGAAGACCCATTTGCGGCTGAGTTTAACTTCCTGGCTGAAGTCTTGAGATGTTGCTTCAATATACAGTATCTACATAATTTTCCTTCCTCATGATGCCATCTATTTTGTGAAGTGCACCAGTCCCTCCTGCAGCAAAGCACCCCAATAACATGATGCTGCCACCCCAATGCTTCACAGTTGGGATAGTGTTTTTCGGCTTGTAAGCCCCACCCTTTTTCCTCCAAACATAACAATGATCATTATGGCCAAACAGTTCAATTTTTGTTTCATCAGACCAGAGGACATTTTTCCAAAAAGTAAGATCTTTGTCCCCATGTGCACTTGCAAACTGTTGTCTGGCTTTTTCATGGTGGTTTTGGAGCAGTGGCTTCTTCCTTGCTGAGCAGCCTTTCAGGTTATGTCGATATAGTACTTGTTTTACTGTGGATATAGATACTTGTCTACCTGTTTCCTCCAGAATCTTCACAAGGTTCTTTGCTGTTGTTTTGGGATTGATTTGCACTTTTCGCACCAAACTATGTTTATCTCTAGGAGAAAGAATATGTCTTCTTCCTGAGCGGTATGATGGCTGCATGGTCCCATGGTGTTTATACTTGCGTACTATTGTTTGTTCAGATGAACGTGGTACCTTCAGGCATTTGGAAATTGCTCCCAAGGATGAACCAGACTTGTGGAAGTCCACAATTTTTTTTTCGGAGGTCTTGGCTGATTTGTTTTGATTTACCATGATGTCAAGCAAAGAGGCGCTGAGTTTGAAGGTAGGCCTTAAAATACATCCACAGGTACTTCTCCAATTCAGTACACCTCCTATCAGAAACTAACTGGCTAATTGTCTAAAGGCTTGACATCATTTTCTGGAATTTTCCAAGCTGCTTTAAGGCACAGTTAGTGTATGTAAACTTATGACCCACTGGAATTGTGATATAGTCAATTCAAAGTGAAACAATCTGTCTGCAAACAATTGTTGGAAAAATTACTTGTGTCATGCACAAAGTAGATGTCTTAAACGACTTGCCAAAACTATAGTTATAGTTACAAAATGAGTTTTAATGACTTCAACCAAAGTGTATTTAAACTTCAGACTTCAACTGTATATATTTCTTGCTTTTGCTTGAGCTTCTGTACTACTCTAGAAACTATTGGAACTTGGCAGTCTAAAAAAAACAACTAGTAATTTCATCCAGATTTTTTCTTTATCTAATCTAATCAAATTTAATATAATATAATATAACATAACATAACATTTAGAATAGAATAGAATGAAACATGTTAATGTTGAGATTAAGATGGTTAATGTCAAAATAATTAAACAATTGTTTAATATAATTTACATTATATTCATAATTTATGTTTTAAAGCACTATATATTATATTATATTATATTATATTATATTATATTATATTATATTATATTCCAGTCTCTTGAATACTCAAATCTGATTGGTCAGTTGTGCCATTCAGCGGTCTGGCATTTCTGAATAATGACCGTATATCTGGGGATAAAGTGATATCGGATTGGTTATATCGTACATCTTTCCTACTTCTCGTATCACT
The DNA here is from genome assembly GCF_019703515.2 of Myxocyprinus asiaticus. Classification (NCBI taxonomy): domain Eukaryota; kingdom Metazoa; phylum Chordata; class Actinopteri; order Cypriniformes; family Catostomidae; genus Myxocyprinus; species Myxocyprinus asiaticus. Next base: position 5,689,039 of record NC_059358.1, on the reverse strand, counting down.
CTGCAATCTCTTCAAGTAAGCTAATGAAGTCATTTTAAATAAAATTAATATTTCAAGTCTATTTATGTATTTATTTGGCTAGTACTTAGCTAGACGATAATTAGGTGGGATCTTTGGAATTCAGCGGACTGGATTTAAAAATGGTAAAAAAATAAATACAAAAAAAATGAGCTGAGAGTGGTACATTAGGTTAATCAAAAAGCCCAAATATTTTTTAAAACAAACAAATGGATTGAGGCATGTGTAGGCGTTCTAATTGTCTGCAGAGCTTTCTGTGAAGTTCTACGGGCACAGACTCATGAAGGTCTGACTGTAACCCACTTTGAGGATGTCATGAGAAACAAGTGTTGCGTGGGTGAATTCCAGCACAGAGGAAAAGGACCTCATACAAGGCAAAATTAAAGAGATTACATCTCTAAACTCGAGTCCTTTAAAGCACTGCTTGTGTAACAAATTCAATGCTTTCAACAATAAACTTCAAGGCAATCACTGTCAGATTTCAAATTGCCTGCAGTAAGCAACGTTCACATTATTATTATACATAATCAGTGTTTTTGCAGTGTTTTTATTTGTTGAATATCTGTCAGATCACCTCTGGAAAGGTTGCACTACCATATATCGCTGAGAGAAACAGCTAATGTGTCAATATTTTACGCTTTTTGGCCTTATTTGATATATTATCTCCATAATATGAACTGATTCACAGACATTGATTGATCTTACCAACTCTAACGGTGTTTTTGCTTTTGAAGTTTAAATCCGAGATATTAAAACATTTCTGTCTTAACACCCTCATGCTCGTGAAATTGCAAGACAAGAAAAAATGGCCAAACTAGTCTAAGGAATTGCTCTTTAGGACACTTCAAGGCCAAATAAAAAGCTATTAAAATCATCACAATATTCTCAATGCTGCTTAATTTTTGTGACTATATTGTGAATATTCATTGATTTTTACATAATAAATAAATAAACAAACAAACACTTCAGCTTTAAGTCCAACTTCTCGACCAGATGAGCTGCCAGCTAGCCCCTTTTTAAAATGTGTAGCTTTCCACATCTTAAGATGTATGACACGACATCTCTCATGTACAGCCGAACACACACGGGCTCTTTAATTCAATTTATCTAAGCTTCTTTTCAAGCCTGTTTTTGATGTTTGCATTATTTTGAATTGAAAATGTGCCTGAATAAAACTGAGCAGGTATAAACTTTAATATTATTCATCACATTGAAAGGCTGATGAGTGAAGAGAGGCTGCTTATTAAAATTCCCTGTCTAAAAGCAGCGAGTAGTCTCCATCGGCTAAGTAAAGTGAAGAATTACCTTGTGTACACTTGAGAAAAAAAGAAAAAACAAGACTAATAGATGGCAGGATTGCTCCCTTTTCTCTCACAATCTAGGTAGCTCGGTGGAGTCAAACGAAAACTGACAGGAAATAGTCAAATTCAGGATTGAAGCAATTACAGGAACAGAGATAGAAAATGCTAGCAGGAGGCAATTACTCACAGGCAAATGAACATGTGTCTCTAATGAATCTGCGCTCTGAGCTGCTGCTTCACTCTTAACCTTAATACACCTTGGTCTCCTTAACCGTAGAAAAGGTGTTAAATTCATTTCTGATGGATAAATTCAGGTCCCACCCTACAACTGTTCTCCCGAAATATCCAATTTAATTCTGAAATTTGTAAAATGTAAAAAGTAAAATGGCTTCAACTTTAACTTGACATAGCATCTCAAAAATGTGCTAAACATGCACTAAACGAACATCACTGAACTTTTTTTTTTTTTTTTCACATCTTCTACCATGAGCACCTCGTTTTTTAAGATGCCATATTAAGTTAAAAGATTTAAAAACATTTACATTCTACTGCGCTCCGTCTCACTGTTTTCAAGCTGAAGTGTGTCATTTCTGCACCACTAGCGTTTCAATCTGAGAATCCAGAGAATATGCCAGTGGTTGGACAAACAGATAGTCCCAGCTTGAACACATGCCATTAATTGAATCAATGTTGCATGCTGGGCTGCTCAAACAAAGCAATACTTTGATAGCGTGTTAAAATTTATCAGAGAAATTAACCTCCTAAGGGCTTACGTATAGTTGTCTGAATATTAAGCTGGGATACAAGACAAAAATGACACACTTCAACCTTTACAACGAAATGCTTTCTGTGTGAACAGCCCCTAAGACTAGGATGGCCAGATGTCCCATTTTTCCTGGGACAGTCCCGTATTTAAGCACCTTTTCTAGTGTCATGACTTATTCTGAAAATTGTGTTTTGTCCCGCATTTCCCCTCTCCTAAAATTTCTCTATCGCCTATGCAGCTTTCTCAGTCACATGAGTAATCTAATGAAAGGTAGCCAAGGATACGGCTTGTAAAACCAATAAAATCAAACCTTGTTATTTGAAGTTCATGATTGGATTAAACTATCCAATCACAATCCCCTATCAACAGACATCCAGTTAGTGAACTGATTGAAGAGTCAGTTTGAAAGAGCACACAGATGAAATAGCAGCTGGAAAAATGTCAAGGAAGCGTGCATGTACATTTAATGAGGATCTTCAAAAAGAGATTACATTTATAAAAAAGGAGTCACAGACAGAGTCTAGTAATGTGAGGTGTGATATTTGTGGAGCTCACATTTCCATCGCCCATAGAGGCCGCACCGACATCGCGCAGCACGTTCATACAAAACAGCATGTGGATGCTGCTAAAAGTAAGTGTGCCACACCAAGTGTTAGCGATTTTTTTGGCGAAGTAAAGTTCCGAATCTGACAAGGTGCACACAAATGAAGGACTTTTTGCTCATCATTCTGTTGTGCATGGCCATAGCTTTGCACATTCATGACCAGGCCAGGCTGGAGAAATCCTTCATACCCTCTGACATTAAAAAGCAGTTGGATGCCCTGGTCGAAGCTGGTGACATGTGAGCACATGATTTCTTTTGTGCAGTGAGAAACTTTTATTCAGCATCGATGGATTACCTCCAGAATTGGAGACGCTCATTGGAGAACACACAGAAAACTTGAGTGGGCCCTACTGAGAGACATCCCAAAGTGGAAAGACATTCAGAGCAGCCTCGAACACTTCTACTCCAAAATCCCTGCTCTCAGCTTGATTGATGAAATCACGCTCTTTGATGACTGGGCTTGCGTGACAAACATTGTCACTCGTTGCATCACTGAGTGGAACATGAACAAATTGGCCATGTCTGAGAGATGGACAGACGTTTTTAATGAGCAAGACCATCAATTTCGGAGTCTTAGCCAAGGTAGTGGAGTTTGTTTTATGCCAGCCTGGGACATCTGTATCGTGGAGTGTGTGTTCTCATTAATGAACGCAGCATGGACACCGGATGAATCTAGACTAAGTGTAACAGTCATGAAGGCAATGCTTTTTGTACGTCTTAATTTTGGACTGGACTGCTCTGCATTTTACGGTAAACTCTTGAAAGACAAGCGCACACTGAGAAAAATTGCTGCCAGCAAAAAGTACAAGGTGACAACAGTTACAGGTGCGGATGCATACTCTACTTCGCATTTATCTGCGCCTAGGTAAGGATACATCAATTTCATTTTTGTTGGGAGGGGTCTGTCCCATTTTCCACAAGCAGGAATCTGGTCACCCTACCTAAGACGGTCTTTTCACTGACAGTGAAGTCTCCATCATAATGAACTAAACGCTGCACTTGACTAACCCATGACATTTTCTATCTTCTCTTAGAAAGAGAGAGTTCACAGAGTGTCAATATCAAAGAGTCAAAATAACGAGAAATGGAATAAAATGATAGAGAGGACCAATATAGACGTACCCAGGCATTCTGGTAATGGCTTGTCCCAGTAACCCACCGGCTGGCAGGTTAGAACTGATGACCCAAAGAGGTAATAGCCTGGATTGCAGTCATAGGAAACCACAGTTCCGAAAGTGAAGTTACCGTACTCAATTTTGCTCTTTCTGATTGAGTTGGCTGGTAAACCGGGATCAGTGCAGTTGACAACTGAAGAAACAAGAGAGACATTCAAAATATCAGGCTCATTCTATAATATGTATTCCACAATTCATAAATAAATAAATAAATATAAATTAATGGGTGTCTATCTTGCATTGATGGTGATTACTTCTCTTGTTTTATTACTTCTTTAAGACCAAATAAACAAATAAAATAACAAACATTTGCATTTAAATAATAATGCAAATAACATTTATAGTTTAATATTTAAGAACATTAAATTAAAATATTCATTATATTTTTAATTACAATATTTTTTTACTATAAAAAATATTTTACAAATAATTCAACATTTAGATAAATATTTGTATTAACAATTGAAATTACATGATTTTCAACATTTCAATAAATTAAAACAAATTAATAATAATAATAAATAATATTATATATATATATATATATATATAACACACACACAGTTGTGCTCAAAAGTTTGCATACCCTGGCCTAAATTGTGAAATTTTGGCATTGATTTTGAAAATATGACTGATCATGCAAAAAACCTGTCTTTTATTTAAGGATAGTGATCATATGAAGCGATTTATTATCACATAGTTGTTTGGCTCCTTTTTAAATCATAATGATAACAGAAATCACCCAAATGGCCCTGATCAAAAGTTTACATACCCTTGAATGTTTGGCCTTGTTACAGACACACAAGGTGACACACACAGGTTTAAATGGCTATTAAAGGTTAATTTCCCACACCTGTGGCTTTTTAAATTGCAGTTAGTGTCTGTGTATAAATAGTCAATGAGTTTGTTAGCTCTCATGTGGATGCACTGAGCAGACTATATACTGAGCCATGGGGAGCAGAAGAGAACTGTCAAAAGACCTGCGTAACAAGGTAATGGAACTTTATAAAGATGGAAAAGGATATAAAAAGAAATCCAAAGCCTTGAAAATGTCAGTCAGTACTGTTCAATCACTTATTAAGAAGTGGAAAATTTGGGGATCTCTTGATAACAAGCCAAGGTCAGGTAGACCAAGAAAGATTTCAGCCACAACTGCCAGAAGAATTGTTCAGGATACAAAGAAAAACCCACAGGTAACCTCAGGAGAAATACAGGCTGTTCTGGAAAAAGACGGTGTGGTTGTTTCAAGGAGCACAATACGATGGTACTTGAACAAAAATGAGCTGCATGGTCGAGTTGCCAGAAAGAAGCCAATGCCACAAAAAAGCCCGGTTACAATATGCCCAACAACACCTTGACACGCCTCACAGCTTCTGGCACACTGTATTTTGGAGTGACGAGACCAAAATAGAGCTTTATGGTCACAACCATGAGCGCTATGTTTGGAGAGGGGTCAACAAGTATTGTGCTCCTTGAAACAATCACACCGTCTTTTTCCAGAGCAGCCTGTATTTCTCCTGAGGTTACCTGTGGGTTTTTCTTTGTATCCTGAACACTTTTTTTTTTTTTTTTTGCTGTTTCCCAAAAGAGTTTGTCATAAAAATGATTAAATAATGAAAACATTTAAGAATTGACAAAGTTTGGGGGTGAACTATTCCATTTAGCCCTGAAATTTAAACTCAAATTTTATCTCACGTTTTTCTCAACAAAAGAGAGAGTATTTTTTGAGGCATTTTCTCAGTTCTCATTTGTTTCACACTTAGCATAGAATCAGCCACTAAAATCATTATTTAAAAATAATTATGAAGATTGGTGTTGTTGTTAATTGTTTTAAATTACATTTTACTTAATTTTTTTTTTTTTCCATTTACTATGGATACCATGACTCACATTTCAACAAATAAGCATAATTCTAGTGTTCTTAGTAGTTATATTGGTGTATAATTTGTATTAAGACTTATTATGTGGCTCTCTGCAATTCTTGATTCTGACTGTAAAACATTTATAATTTGATCAATCTAATATATGTTATGTTAGTAAAAAAATAAAAATAGAAAATAAAAAGATATTTAAAGCCTTAAAAAAACAAACAAACAAACAAACAAACAAAAAAAAACATAATTCTGCGAAATGTCTTGTTTAAAAATGTTGTGCTACTTTTCTTTAAAAAACCCACTTGTTTTGATATTTCATATCTAATGCAATGACATTCATACAATTTGAAGTTTGACTTAAATGTCCATACATTTCTTGGGGCCACTGTCCATTCAAAATACTAAACTCGTTGTATTATTTAAGCTGCATAGAACAATAAAAAATAAACAGATTCTTCACCCATATGGCGAGAGAAGCGCTCTGGTGCAGTGAATAAATGAACAAAATCAGATAAAAAAAAAAATCTGTTGATCACTTCAACTGCTCTGTTGACAGAATCAAGCACTAAAGACGCTCCTTCGAGACATTCATAATCACGCCACTAACAAAGCCGAGATTACATCCAAAATATACATCTTATCTTGTGATTTAAAGAGCATGACTGAATGAGTTACGTGTTGGCTGAATAGAGGACCAGAGGGCTCTCAGAGCTCAAATTGGTCATTCCGTTTTTAACCACAGCAGCCGGAAAGTCATTTCCATCAGTGCCACTGTTTAAACTCCACTGTAATGAGAAAAGAACTCATTTGGGCCGAACCTCTGCATGTGGGGGGCTGTTGGCTCCACTGGCGGTCTGCCTGACACTGTGCTTGAGATGGACCTTCCAGAATGTAGCCGTTATTACAGAAGAAGGTCACCACGTCGTTCAGGTTGAAGCCGTCGCCAACAGTGCGGCCGTAGATAGGGCTACCCGGGTGACCACAACTCACGGCTGAAAAACCGAAGGAAATATTAAACTAAATATTACTGTTAAAGGGATCCGTTCACCCAAAAATGAAAATTATTTTATCCCTTATTCAACCTGTATGACTTTCTCTCTAATGCGGAACACTACATATAATAATGAGACAAAGGCTAAACAATGCAAGTTGTGAATTCATAATGTTCATGAACGCGCAATGGACAGCAACATTTTTACTAAAAATGACTTAGAGCACATTTTATGGTTTTTAAACATGCCTAAATTTGTTTTAAAGGTCACATACAATAGATTTATATGCATCCAAGTTCAAAAAACACTTTAATCTGCTCATACACTACTCATTCAATGTTCCGTTCTAAAGGATTAATTCTAAACTCCTCCTTTCAGAGAGCCTACTCTGCTCTGATTGGTCAGATGTCCCAGTCTGTTGTGACTGGTCTACCGCTTAGTGTAGTGTTTGAGGGCGGGTCAAAGCTGTTCACGAGCAGCCAATGAAGACCAGAGGTGGGTTTTTTTGTTACCAAATTATGTAGGTTAGTACAGGAAGTCTGGAATTACTAACGACTCGCTTCAGGTGTTCAGAATCGGTTCTTTTTTTTTGGAGTCAATAACACCATTTGTCGCGCACTTTGATTTGTGAAACTTTGCAGACTTTTTTACATTCACAAACAGCTATATAACACACTACATGAAAGGTAATATTTGAAAAACCATAATAGGTGCTCTTTAAATTATTAGAAGACGAATATGACGCATGAGCCGCATATACTACCCTTTTTATACTTTTGGGTCTGTTTTTAAATATATATATATATATATATATATATATATATATATATATATATATATATATACAGGTGCTGGTCATATAATTAGAATATCATCAAAAAGTTGATTTATTTCACTAATTCCATTCAAAATGTGAAACTTGTATATTATATTCATTCATTACACACAGACTGATATATTTCAAATGTTTATTTCTTTTAATTCTGATGATTATAACTGACAACTAAGGAAAATCCCAAATTCAGTATCTCAGAAAATTAGAATATTGTGAAAAGGTTCAATATTGAAGACACCTGGTGCCACACTCTAATCAGCTAATTAACTCAAAACACCTGCAAAGGCCTTTAAATGGTCTCTCAGTCTAGTTCTGTACGCTACACAATCATGGGGAAGACTGCTGACTTGACAGTTGTCCAAAAGACGACCATTGACACGTTGCACAAGGAGGGCAAGACACAAAAGGTCATTGCAAAAGAGGCTGGCTGTTCACAGAGCTCTGTGTCCAAGCACATTAATAGAGAGGCGAAGGGAAGGAAAAGATGTGGTAGAAAAAAGTGTACAAGCAATAGGGATAACCGCACCCTGGAGAGGATTGTGAAACAAAACCCATTCAAAAATGTGGGGGAGAACCACTACGCACAGACGTATGCAAGACATGGGTTTCAGCTGTCGCATTCCTTGTGTCAAGCCACTCTTGAACAACAGACAGCGTCAGAAGCGTCTTGCCTGGGCTAAAGACAAAAAGGACTGGACTGCTGCTGAGTGGTCCAAAGTTATGTTCTCTGATGAAAGTAAATTTTGCATTTCCTTTGGAAATCAGGGTCCCAGAGTCTGGAGGAAGAGAGGAGAGGCACACAATCCACGTTGCTTGAGGTCCAGTGTAAAGTTTCCACAGTCAGTGATGGTTTGGGGTGCCATGTCATCTGCTGGTGTTGGTCCACTGTGTTTTCTGAGGTCCAAGGCCAACGCAGCCGTATACCAGGAAGTTTTAGAGCACTTCATGCTTCCTGCTGCTGACCAACTTTATGGAGATGCAGATTTCATTTTCCAACAGGACTTGGCACCTGCACACAGTGCCAAAGCAACCAGTATCTGGTTTAAGGACCATGGTATCCCTGTTCTTAATTGGCCAGCAAACTCGCCTGACCTTAACCCCATAGAAAATCTATGGGGTATTGTGAAGAGGAAGATGCGATATGCCAGACCCAACAATGCAGAAGAGCTGAAGGCCACTATCAGAGCAACCTGGGCTCTCATAACACCTGAGCAGTGCCACAGACTGATCGACTCCATGCCACGCCGCATTGCTGCAGTAATTCAGGCAAAAGGAGCCCCAACTAAGTATTGAGTGCTGTACATGCTCATATTTTTCATGTTCATACTTTTCAGTTGGCCAAGATTTCTAAAAATCCTTTCTTTGTATTGGTCTTAAGTAATATTCTAATTTTTTGAGATACTGAATTTGGGATTTTCCTTAGTTGTCAGTTATAATCATCAAAATTAAAAGAAATAAACATTTGAAATATATCAGTCTGTGTGTACTGAATGAATATAATATACAAGTTTCACTTTTTGAATGGAATTAGTGAAATAAATCAACTTTTTGATGATATTCTAATTATATGACCAGCACCTGTATATATACAGGTGCATCTCAATAAATTAGAATGTCGTGGAAAAGTTCATTTATTTCAGTAATTCAACTCAAATTGTGAAACTCGTGTATTAAATAAATTCAATGCACACAGACTGAAGTAGTTTAAGTCTTTGGTTCTTTTAATTGTGATGATTTTGGCTCACATTTAACAAAAACCCACCAATTCACTATCTCAAAAAATTAGAATACATCATAAGACCAATAAAAAAAACATTTTTAGTGAATTGTTGGCCTTCTGGAAAGTATGTTCATTTACTGTATATGTACTCAATACTTGGTAGGGGCTCCTTTTGCTTTAATTACTGCCTCAATTCGGTGTGGCATGGAGGTGATCAGTTTGTGGCACTGCTGAGGTGGTATGGAAGCCCAGGTTTCTTTGACAGTGGCCTTCAGCTCATCTGCATTTTTTGGTCTCTTGTTTCTCATTTTCCTCTTGACAATACCCCATAGATTCTCTATGGGGTTCAGGTCTGGTGAGTTTATTGGCCAGTCAAGCACACCAACACCATGGTCATTTAACCAACTTTTGGTGCTTTTGGCAGTGTGGGCAGGTGCCAAATCCTGCTGGAAAATGAAATCAGCATCTTTAAAAAGCTGGTCAGCAGAAGGAAGCATGAAGTGCTCCAAAATTTCTTGGTAAATGGGTGCAGTGACTTTGGTTTTCAAAAAACACAATGGACCTACACCAGCAGATGACATTGCACCCCAAATCATCACAGACTGTGGAAACTTAACACTGGACTTCAAGCAACTTGGGCTATGAGCTTCTCCACCCTCCCTCCAGACTCTAGGACCTTGGTTTCCAAATGAAATACAAAACTTGCTCTCATCTGAAAAGAGGACTTTGGAACACTGGGCAACAGTCCAGTTCTTCTTCTCCTTAGCCCAGGTAAGACGCCTTTGACGTTGTCTGTGGTTCAGGAGTGGCTTAACAAGAGGAATACGACAACTGTAATGTCTGTGTGTGGTGGCTCTTGATGCCTTGACCCCAGCCTCAGTCCATTCCTTGTGAAGTTCATCCAAATTCTTGAATCGATTTTGCTTGACAATCATAAGGCTGCGGTTTTCTCGGTTGGTTGTGCATCTTTTTCTTCCACACTTTTTCCTTCCACTCAACTTTCTGTTAACATGCTTGGATACAGCACTCTGTGCACAGCCAGCTTCTTTGGCAATGAATGTTTGTGGCTTACCCTCCTTGTGAAGGGTGTCAATGATTGTCTTCTGGACAACTGTCAGATCAGCAGTCTTCCCCATGATTGTGTAGCCTAGTGAACCAAACTGAGAGACCATTTTGAAGGCTCAGGAAACCTTTGCAGGTGTTTTGAGTTGATTAGCTGATTGGCATGTCACCATATTCTAATTTTTTGAGATAGTGAATTGGTGGGTTTTTGTTAAATGTGAGCCAAAATCATCACAATTAAAAGAACCAGAGACTTAAACTACTTCAGTCTGTGTGCATTGAATTTATTTAATACGCGAGTTTCACAATTTGAGTTGAATTACTGAAATAAATGAACTTTTCCACGACATTCTAATTTATTGAGATGCACCTGTATATATATATATACAGGTGCATCTCAATAAATTAGAATGTCGTGGAAAAGTTCATTTATTTCAGTAATTCAACTCAAATTGTGAAACTCGTGTATTAAATAAATTCAATGCACACAGACTGAAGTAGTTTAAGTCTTTGGTTCTTTTAATTGTGATGATTTCGGCTCACATTTAACAAAAACCCACCAATTCACTATCTCAAAAAATTAGAATACATCATAAGACCAATAAAAAAAACATTTTTAGTGAATTGTTGGCCTTCTGGAAAGTATGTTCATTTACTGTATATGTACTCAATACTTGGTAGGGGCTCCTTTTGCTTTAATTACTGCCTCAGTTCGGCGTGGCATGGAGGTGATCAGTTTGTGGCACTGCTGAGGTGGTATGGAAGCCCAGGTTTCTTTGACAGTGGCCTTCAGCTCATCTGCATTTTTTGGTCTCTTGTTTCTCATTTTCCTCTTGACAATACCCCACAGATTCTCTATGGGGTTCAGGTCTGGTGAGTTTGCTGGCCAGTCAAGCACACCAACACCATGGTCATTTAACCAACTTTTGGTGCTTTTGGCAGTGTGGGCAGGTGCCAAATCCTGCTGGAAAATGAAATCAGCATCTTTAAAAAGCTGGTCAGCAGAAGGAAGCATGAAGTGCTCCAAAATTTCTTGGTAAACGGGTGCAGTGACTTTGGTTTTCAAAAAACACAATGGACCAACACCAGCAGATGACATTGCACCCCAAATCATCACAGACTGTGGAAACTTAACACTGGACTTCAAGCAACTTGGGCTATGAGCTTCTCCACCCTTCCTCCAGACTCTAGGACCTTGGTTTCCAAATGAAATACAAAACTTGCTCTCATCTGAAAGAGGACTTTGGACCACTGGGCAACAGTCCAGTTCTTCTTCTCCTTAGCACAGGTAAGATGCCTCTGACGTTGTCTGTGGTTCAGGAGTGGCTTAACAAGAAGAATACGACAACTGTAGCCAAATTCCTTGACACGTCTGTGTGTGGTGGCTCTTAATGCCTTGACCCCAGCCTCAGTCCATTCCTTGTGAAGTTCACCCAAATTCTTGAATCGATTTTGCTTGACAATCCTCATAAGGCTGCGGTTCTCTCGGTTGGTTGTGCATCTTTTTCTGTTAACATGCTTGGATACAGCACTCTGTGAACAGCCAGCTTCTTTGGCAATGAATGTTTGTGGCTTACCCTCCTTGTGAAGGGTGTCAGTGATTGTCTTCTGGACAACTGTCAGATCAGCAGTCTTCCCCATGATTGTGTAGCCTAGTGAACCAAACTGAGAGACCATTTTGAAGGCTCAGGAAACTTTTGCAGGTGTTTTGAGCTGATTAGCTGATTGGCATGCCACCATATTCTAATTTTTTGAGATAGTGAATTGGTGGGTTTTTGTTAAATGTGAGCCAAAATCATCACAATTAAAAGAACCAAAGACTTAAACTACTTCAGTCTGTGTGCATTGAATTTATTTAATACACGAGTTTCACAATTTGAGTTGAATTACTGAAATAAATGAACTTTTCCACGACATTCTAATTTATTGAGATGCACCTGTATATAAAAAAAAGGCACAATCCACTGCCATTTTATTGAAAAGACGTGAAATTCATTAAAAAACTTGAAACGTCACATGAGTTTCAAACAACATGATGGGAGAGTAAATTATGTCATTTTCATTTTTGGGTGAAGTTTCCATTTATTGGAATATTCCAGGTTCAATACAAGTTAAATTCAATCAACAGCATTTGTGGCATAATGTTAATTAATGCATAATGATTACCACAAAAATACATTACTTGTCCCTCCTTTTCTTTAAAAAAATAATAAATCTGGGTTACAGTGAGGCACTTACAATGGAAGTGAATGGGGCCAATCCGCAAATGTTAAAATACTCACTGTTTCAAAAGTATAGCGACAAGACATAAACAATATGCATGTTAACATGATTTTAGTGCTATAAAATCGCTTATTTACCATTTCTGTGTAAAGTTTTATCCAATTTTACAACATCTTTGCCATGACAATGCAACATCGGTGAAAAATAACTAGAAATTCATCCCCCTAGAACAGTAGTCTTCCACAAAAACAACCATTTGAACAACTTTACATCTTAAATAATGTTCTTATTACAACACTTCTGAAGTGTGTAATTTCTGTGCTACTAGTGTCACCAAAATGAATCGCAAAAATAATAGTTTTCAAACAGGTTTTACACTCTCACGGTTTTCCATTGATTGGAAAACAGATAGTCCCAGCCCAAATTTACAGCATCGGTTGGGCTAATGCTGCTGTGTCGGGCTTGTTGGGTCACTCAAACTAACAGAGGAATGCTTTGTATACAATTTTAGGCAGGAATCAACCTAAAAATAGTGTTCTTACAGTTGCCCCTGCATATAACGTTGAGACAGGAGAAAGTATTTTACCATCAAATAAATTACACCCATCAGCTTTAATATGTACTGTAGGAGAATCTCCAACTCTTGATAAAAAAAATCATCTTGTTTGCAAGCATGTTCGAAGAAGCTTTACGCTTTGGCAAGCTAGCACAGAACAAGGCGAACATCCAAATCACCCACACAAATTCAAGTGGTGTTTTCCCTCATCAAACATTTCATTGGCAATGTCAGCATTTCCTGTTCTACACATTTTTGTTTGATGCCTTGCCTGTCATTGATTAAATTGGGTTTTATTTTGCATTACATTTTAATCTAATCCCCTGGATGCAAACCAAATGTTTCCAACAACGCTCATTATGCTTGTACTGCTGAAAAACTTACACACACAGGATGGGAGCTGCCCAGACCAGTTGTGATTCTGTTGGCAGATGCGCACAGAAGATCCGATGAGCCGGAAACCTGGGTTGCACTGATACACCACCGTATCCCTGTACCCAAAGTTCTCACCGATCACTTGACCATTCACAATCCTTTCTGGAATGCCGCAATGACCAGCTAGAGGAAGAGCATTGGGAATATATCATCTCACACCCTCCAAGATTGTTAAACGATAAAATATGCCTATGTAGAAGCTACAAGTCTGATTTCAACTTTTAAACATTTTTAAAAAGCTGTTTATAGGCAAAGTCCCAATGAAGAGCTACACTACCCATGATCCTGAAGGCAGCTCTACCAATCTGAGAAGTTACTGTTACCATGGAAAGGGAAATAGAGTGCAACAGTCTGGTTCTGGAAGTAAAAATCCCATTAATTTTTTCCATAAGTGAATTGATTTGAAACAATAACTTAAAAACCTTTAAAGACAGACCTACCGTGAGTTCTGGGGTTATTAAGTGATTGTATACACTTCTGTTGAAGCCATCAGTGTGCATTATTTAAACTTTAACTACGCTACCCATGAATGCTGAAGGCAAACAAACCACGGCAAAAGAGCTCTGCAGCAACCGCCCACTCCCATGTTGAACTGTTCATGACCCAATCGAGTCGGTTACCCTACACTCTCAAACTCTTAAAATATTTGTTTATATCTAAATATTTTGCAATATACTTCTATACTTATAATCAACAACTTTAAATCAGTAGTTTCGGATTTTTTTTTATTTTTTATCAAAGTTTTAGATTATAGTTCATTTCCTCATTTAAGATGTTAAGTACCTTTGATTTTGTCTAAATTCATCTTTAGTTGTTTTTCTTCTTCAAATCAAAGCTTATGTTGTCATTCATCCTGAAGGTGGCTGGTTTGGTTCATGGCGTAGAATAATTTTTTGAAACACTTATGGAAAAAATTAATCTGAAAAACATATCCAGAACCAAGGCCACTGAAAAAGTGGGTAATCACTGTTGCGCTCTATAGACATATTCATGATCAAACGCTGAGAACAAAAACAGCAATATTGATGCAACCACAACATATAAGACTGAGGATCTGGGGAAGTGATTTGAGGAATCTTTTGGTGGACACTTTAATGCACAATATTGTTTTATTCAGTGATGATGTGATGGGAGAGACAGAAAGATAGCAAAGCAAAAGCTGTCAGTTGTTTCCTGTGATTTAATTGATGACGGAGCTCCACAGAAGCCAGCACACTTCACAGAGCAAAGCGCCTGCTGAACTAATGCACCAATCATTTCTGTACCTCTGTCCCATTCCAGCATCACTTCATTTCCTGTTGCATCCTTTGAACTTGAAATTGTTCTACTACACAAAAATGCTTGTGCAGTGTGTGTTCAGGAGCATGTGATGGAGAAACATGAAGAATACAAGGACTCTGGCTCTGTTCCAAAACCTACATTGCTGAGAAAAAAAAGGGCTTAAACCAGTCTATGGTGGTTAGCTGGTATCCCAGCCTAGCCAAAGGGTTTAGGTAATTGCCAGCTGGTCAGGCTGGGAGACCAGTTAAAACCAGAAAACATTTATATTTATAATATTTCTACAAGTATCTACCGCTAAACATTTTGAAATGGCCTTCTCCACAAAGGATAGTTGGTCAATTTGGAACCACGTATCATTTGGAACCATATCTTTGAGCGTATCTATGATGCCTTAAAATGATGCCTATGAAGGGGACTCACTAGGTTTTGGAACAGAGCCTTTACCACTGTTGCTATGGAAATAAAGACAACTAAATGCCTTATGCGAGGACCCAGTTTGAGTTAAAAGGTTATGCTGATGACAATGCCTAACAGAGGTGATGTTTTGAAAGAGAGGAGGTTTGTCGTGTTACCGAGACAGTGCGTCTCCGTTCCGCTCCAAAGACCCGATGGCAAACATTCCCGTACAGTTGAGCCCACCAGAATGTAGCCCAAGTTACAGGTAAAAATGGCCGTGGCTCCGAAGGTCGTCTGTGTCCCAATTTTCTTTCCATTAGGAGGAGTAGGCAGCTCTCCGCATGAAATGACTGCAGTAAAAGGCAATTGAGAACACAGAATGGATCGAGTCAAAATCTTTAACTGTGATTTACACCCAAATTGAAAGCCCCGTCCACTGCCATTTTTAACCCCCCAGAAAACACACAGAGGAAATATATACCAAAACAAGGAAAATATCTTGAGAAATAGCTTGTTGAACAGAGGAATCTCAGTTTACTGGCTGTTTGGGATAACAACAATTCATACTCAAGATTTGCACAACACTCTTTGAAACACATTTGTACATATCCAGTGTTGCAGAGTACCTAAAGCTAACTAAAAGTAGTGATGCTACTAACTTAAGGGAATATTCCAGGTTCAATTCAATTTAAACTCAATCGACAGCATTTGTGGCATAATGTTGATTACCACAAACATTTATTTTGACTCGTCCCTCGGTTTCTTTAAAATAAATATATAAAGATAAGCCATTTAATCACACTAAAATAATGTAACACACATATTGTTTACATCTTGTGGCTATAGGCCTACTTTTGAAACTGTAAGTAATGTTCACAGATTGGCCCCATTCACTTACATTGTAAGTGCCTCACTGTAACTCAGATTTTTGCTTATTTTTAAAGAAGAGGCATGAGTTGAATTTATTATTATTATTTTCGTAATCAACATTATGCCACAAATGCTGTCAGTTGAGTGTAACTACATTTTTCAGTAAAGTGACAGTAGCATGGCTGTTAGTGTATCTTTTGTCTCTTTTTAACTGTTTTTAAAAATCTGTTAAATTTTTATGTTATCACAGTAATAAAGATCCTCAGTTTTGTGCCAGATAAATATTGCTCTAAATGTAATACATGAACAAATGAAAATATATTTACATTTATAAAGATGTTGCCCCCTTAAATAGCTTAAATATAATTACCTATATAATTAGTTCTTTGTTGTAACTAATATTTACTTTTTAAAAGGACAGATTTTTTAAAGGTGCACTCTGTAATTTTTGCCCCATTAAGAAAGATTTACTCCTAAAGAAATGAATTGTAATTTTGAAACATATGTATAAAATCATGACTGCTCACATGAGATGAGGACTCTAGTCATAACCTTATTAAAGCTGTTTTATTCTACATGGGGCAGGGGCACCCTCATGGGGGCTGCCATTTTAGAATCACATGACCAGCTGAATACTACTCGCTTAATCTCAACAACCACCTTGTAATTGGACACTTTAACTCTTGGATTAAATTAATAATGGCTGATTGTCATTAGTGAATTTCTACAATGGCATCTACAACTGAAAACTAATGATTTTGAATGATGCTGCATCCACACCACTAGGTGTCACTAAGTCCAAGATGACACAAACAAAAAGTTATTGAGTGCACCTTTAAATAAGTTTAAATTATTAAATGATAAATTCTTGAGATGTGTTTTTAAAACTTGAGGTTCTTTTTAACCTGACATGGCATCTAAAAAATGCTGTTTCTCGAACAATATGCTGAAAAACAGCAAGATGCAGTGCAGCGGTCAAAGACGTCCATCTAGTGCATGTTTACATAGAAAAACAAACTCGGAAAGTTGGAATTTCATAGAACTCCACAATAATTATTTTCATATGGTGTTAATGATAAACATTCACTTTTACGCAAATAAAACACACAAAAGATTTAAAGTTCCTACATTATATGATCATTAAAAACACTTAGTGAATGTTTACAGAGAAAGGGGTGCAAAACATGTTAAATTATCCTACTGTATCTTGATAACTGTACATCTTTACAACAAATGTTAGCATGCATTACATTGTTTATCTACCTCAATTTCTGTCATTTCATTTCCTTAGACATCATCTTCAGAGAAATAGAACAACATTTTTCATCTTAGATATCAAAGAAGAGTATCCCACATCAGACACTGAACTGAACGAAGTATTATCAGCATATGAGTCAATTAAAAGCACCTGGAATTACAGATAGGAAGTGAATGTTTGAGGAGGTCAGGGATATTTTATATACATGAAAAAACATTTCTGGATCTACCGCAGAGTGTTAGCCCGTGCAAGAATACTGCAGCAGCATCATTATTTCATCTGCTTTCAACTTCTCATCACTTTCCGTCTGATTGTTGTCATTTTTTAAATTGCCACGGCACTGTGTTCACTCTTGTGTCAGATAACATCAGTCAGAAAGTGCCTGTTTGGATTTGGATTGTGGCTCTCATATGGGAGGCATCCACACATTCATCATCGGTGTAGTTACGACAGACGATTGTTTTCCGCACAACATTGAGAACTCAACCATCTGAGGACAGCACCTGCCGATGAATGACTGCGGTGGTTACACACATGCAACTGGATTTGCTCAGGTTTCCCACCTCATTTAGCTGTCAGAAAGTAATGTTTATTTTTTATCCCACACAAACAGGGGCAATGGAATTTGCATATGATATTTTGATTATGGCGATATCGCCATAGAACACCACCTGGAAAGTTTCTACTTTCGAGTTTGGAAGTCGTAATCAAACAGATTACCCCCCCCCCCCCCCCCATTGCGTTGAATATTTCTTAAATATTTTGGCTATTTTGAAAATGCTTTCAGCTACCAATAAAAGTATAGTACTCAGAGTTGCTTTTAACACACTTTAACATGTTTAAATCCATTCTGCACAATTCTTCCAATTTTTCTATAAATTCAACACAGAAAATGCAAATAAAGTGCAGATTGCATCTGAGCCTGTCGATGAGTGTCCCTGTTCTCAAGACACCACAAACATTGCTGATCTTCACACTTCAGCTCTCAATTGACAAAATCATAAGTCTTGCTGTCTGCACATGCTGACCTTAAAAATTGGCATGCTTTTAATAAGGTCTGGGATTTGATGTCATTGTTTGAACAGTATTCATTTTTGAGCAACAATTAAGAGCATAACTCACTCTTGCAGCGAGGTCGTTCATTTCTCCAGCTCCATGTCCCATTGGATGTACAGTGAATGTGGGCAGGGCCAATGCGGTAGTAGCCAGGGTTACAGGTAAAGGCCACTTTGGTGCCGTATTCGTAACGAGAGCCGTTGACGATCCTCCATTTGCCATGATCCAACGTGAAGGAGCCGATACTGGGACACACCACCACTGTGAGAAAATCAGTAGCATAACATTTTAACAACAGACATACTCAACACTTTTGAAGTCCACTTATAATGTTTCTCAAGGCTTCTTGCATAAACACAATCCTATCTGAGTTTTTCCAAGACCATTTTCCAACCGTTTCTGACTCTTAGACTGAAGCAAGCTGTTTTTGCTATTGTATTTGAGACTTCTGTATGTAAATGACCTCTGTTATGATAAGCTAATCTTTATGTACCAGCATAGTTCAAACTAGTTGCATACAGATCACCTCAAAGCTAATGGACATTGATTAAAATCACACAACTTTCAAGCAATCTGAAATCAGTTGTTTTGTTACACGTGGCATCTGCTCTCACCTGTACAGCGAGGGATTTTATTGTGGTTACTCCATGTGCCATCAGCCTGACACACAGCGCTGGTCACCTCTTTAGAGGAGAGTCGGAAGCCATCATTGCAGAAGTATGTGGCTCGTGTTCCTGCGGAATAATCAGCAGCTAGGACGCCTCCGTTCACAGGGGCCACTGGGGTCCCACAGGATACGGCTAAAAAATACATGGAGATGAGCTTGACTTCACATCAAAACCATAAACATAAAAATACAATTATTTTTAAGATGTGGTTCTTAAAGGAACAGTGCACCCAAACATGAAAATTCTGTCATTGTTTACACACCCTCATGTGTTTCCAAACATAGTTATTTGTTCAGTGGAATACAAAAGGAGAATTTTTGTCTAATCTTACCACTGTTTACCATACAACAAGAGTTGATAGTGGCCACGTCTGTCAAGCTCCGAAAAGCACCATATAAATACTAGCATGTCGTATGTACTACTTTTATGATTTATCTTTTTTTTTTTTTTCTTACATTTTGGAGCTTAACAGCTTCAGCCCCCAGTCACTTTCATTATGTGGACAACAGCAGCCAGGATATTATTCAACAATTCACCTTTTGTGTTAAAAACCAAACATCAGGGTGAGTAAATTTAAGAGTTAACTGTAATCAAGAATAGGCTAGAACTTTATTATAGGGAATAGAAACTTTAGGGGTGATTCATTTAACCTATCCACAAATGCCATCTACACAAATTATTGAACCAAAGCTCTGGGGTACACAAACACACACTTGTCTTGTCTGCTTAATTATCCAGAAGGTGAAGGGAGGTTAGGTTAATGCCATTGATTCAATCCCCTCAAACTGAACACAGAATTAACCCCTTCCTTACAGAGTTCCCATTACTACTTCTGCCTTCAATTCTCACAACAATTCATTTCCACATACTGGATAATCAGTTCACCTAAGTCATTCCTACTAAGCAGTAAATGGCTCCATCATATATATCATATTACATCTTATCACATCATATCACATTGTATCCTGTCCTATCCTCACATATCCTATCAAGTCATATCCTATCTTACCACACTGAATCGTATCGTTTTTTTTGTGTCATAAATCATATAATTTCCTATCTTATCCAGTCCTATCCCATCCCATCCTTTCATCGCATATTGTATTGTGTCATATCCTATCTTACCACACTGAATCATATTGTTTTGTATCATAAATCACATAATTTCCTATCTTATCCAATCCTATCCCATCCTATCCTTGCATATTGAATTGTGTCATATCCTGTCTTACCACATTGTATCATATCACACCATATATCATATCCTATCCTATCTATCCTATCCTATTGTATAATATTGTATCATATATCATATTCTATTGTATCGTATTGTGTATATCCTATCGCACCCAATTCCATCCCACCCCATCCCTCCCTATCCTATCCTTTCCTATCCTATCGTATTGTATCATATCATATATCATATACTATTGTATCATATTGTGCATATCCTATCACACCCTATTCCATCCCATTCCATCCCTCCCTATCCTATCCTATACCCTATCACACTGCATCATATCATATAACATATCCTGTTGTATCGTACCATATACTGTACATCCTATTGCATCCTATCCCATGCCATCCCAAGCTATCCCATCCCTTCCCATCACATGCCATCCTAACCTCTCCTCTCCTATCTCATCCCCTATCGCATTGTATCATATCATATACTATATCCTATTGTATCGTACCGTATACTGTACATCCTATTGCATCCCATCCCATGCCATCCCAAGCTATCCCATCCCTTCCCATCACATGCCATCCTAACCTCTTCTATCTCATCCCCTATCGCATTGTATCATATCATATAATATATCCTATTGTATCGTACCATATACTGTACATCCTATTGCATCCCATGCCATGCCATGCCATGCCATGCCATCCCATCCCATGCTATCCTATCCCTTTCCTTCCCATCCCATCCCATCCCTATCCTATCCTATGGACACTTTTCACATATACAGTACAGGTTTGGTGGACTACAGAAGTCTAAAGAGAAAAAGAGTCAAACATTTCTTTCATTCTTCAGCAACTGTATTACAAACCTCACCGCAGCATAGATAACTTTTTTTTTTTTTTTTTTTTTTTTAACTAAATCCAGGGAAATGTACTACAAAGTATAGTGTTATAAATTTACATTGAATAATTAAAAAACATTGCCAATAAAAATACATTTGCTAGATTTATGCTGCTAAATAAGGCGGAAGTTGTCTGGAACTTTTATAGTATATATGCTATCATATTGCATCCTGTCCGATCATATCCAATACTATTGTATCATATCATTTATATCATATCGCATGTTGCATCGTATCATATCCTGTCATGTTGTTTCGTATTGTATCCTTTCATATTGTATCATATCCTAGTGTATCTTATATATCTTTATGCTTCTTAAATGAAAAACTGCCATTTTTTCTTTCCATGTAGAAATGTTTCTAACAAGACTCATGGTCTTGGGAATATTGTTTTATTTGGCAATCAATAAATGTTCTTATTTCCTCAATATCACTTTCCATCCTGTTAGTCTTTTGCACTATCCATTTAACTAACAAAAGCCAGTTCCCTAATAACATCATCCTCCGTGAGATCATTTGGTAGGACAACAACAGCACAAACATCAGTGTGTATAGCAATAGATTTGATAATTTCTGTAATGTTTTGTGGTATTATTTGGTTTGTTTTTAAATCATTTCATCCTGTTTGTTATGATAGAAATCTGTATAATAATATATATATAAAAAGCACCCTCAAGTAATGTAACTGTCAATTCTGATCACCTATCAGTGGCTAACTTTAACTCTTTATTTACATCCATTTTCTTGCCATTGTGTTAATAATCAAGTTATAATTAATCTTGTTCAAGTGGCTGAGCTGAAACAGAGCATATATGCGAAAGTCTGTCATCCCCTTTTATAGAAGTTCTTTCTTGAATTGCAACACAAGCAAACTCATTTATTAAACTTACATAGCTCAAAAGGTACTGCATACCAGGAATGACACACCTCTGTTTTGACCCTAATGAGTGCACACTTGGAATGGAAGGTCTTAAGACTGTAAGGTGTGAGCAGACAGTGCTGTAATTAGCCAGATATAGCAGAAAATTTTAATTAAACACTTGAAAAAGGTGATAGAGTTTGCTCAAAATGGCATCAATACAGTGATGAAAATGAATGGGATGTCCAATTATTGAGTGCTAAAAATCTAATCAAATAAATCAAACATAACAATTGCACTCACATAAAATGCTAATAGCAGCTAAGCAGAAAGCAGACACTCATTCAGTGGCATTAATTAGCAAAAACAAAGCGTCAACTGATCAATGTTGTTGGCACCTGACACAATAACACATCCATAACACATCAATAACACAAAAGGCCACATCTGGCAAGAAAGTGCAAATCATTTCAAATATTCTAATAATGTCAGTGTTTCCTTGATATTTTGCATTTCAATATTTGTGTGTTTGGACACAAATGACATTCGGGTTTGGAGTGAAATGAGGGTAAATAACGACAGAATTTTAATTTGTGGATGAACTATTCCTTTTTAAAAAATAATTAAACAGAGCTGCGAGTTTTGGCAATAAAGGTTAAAGCAAACAATAGTGCTTTGCAAGTGACTTTTTCTAAATTTGCCCTCAGCAGTCTATTCAAGGAAATACAGTTATGATTTTGAGAAAATAAAGCAACACCTTGACATGCCGGCACAGACGAGTCCCAGGCCAGATAACCGATCTCAGTCTTCTTGCAGACGGCCATATTTTTCCCGATGAGCCGGTAGCCACGATCACAAGCCCAACGAACAACGCTGTTGATGTGACCACCCGTCTGACTGACCACAAAGCCGTGCAGCGGAGAGTCTGGCGTACTGCAGTACATCGCTACACATGAAAGCACAGACTGTTAAACACTTACACAAAACATTATAATTATTATCATCAGCGATTAAAAAAATGGAAACACCTTATAACATTTATTAAGGGGATAGTTCACCCAAAATGATAATTGTGTCATTATTTACTCACCCTCATGTTGTTCTAAACCCATCTAACTTTATTTCTTCTGTGGAACTCAAAAGAAGATTTTAGTCTTAATCACCATTCACTCAAATTGCATATTTTTTCTCCTTTTGCTGTAGAATGAAAGTGACTGGTGACTGAGACTAAACATTCTGCCTAACATCTCCTTCTGTGTTTAACGAAAGAAAAAAGTTGGGTTAAGAATAGCACGAGGAAGAGTAAATAATGACAGAAATTTCAACTTTGGGTGAACTATCCCAAATTATTAACCAACATTATACAGTATAATGTTTAACAGTAATCAGTAGTTGGTTTACATTCTAATATGAATATTAAAATATAATAATCAAATTTTTCATGATATTTCTAACTGTTTGAATGTACAATAACCGTTAAACATTATTCAATAATGTTTGTTAAGTTTACTAATGAAACTATTTATATACTGTATATATTATACATACACACACACAGCTCTGGGAAAAATGAAGAGACCACACCAAATGTTCAGTTTCTCTGGACTTACTATTTATAGGTATGTGTTTGAGTAAAATGAACATTTTGTTTTATTCTATAAACTACTGACAACACTTCTCCCGAATTCCAAATAAAATATTGTTGTTCAGAACATTTATTTGCAGAAAACGACAACTGGTCAAAATAACAAAAATGATAGTGTTTTCAGACCTCAATTAATGCAAAGAAACAAGTTCATATTCATTTTTAAACAACACAATACTAATGTTTTAACTTAGGAAGAGTCCAGAAATCAATATTTGGTGGAACAACACTGATTTTCAATCACAGCTTTCATTCATCTTTGCACGCTTTCCACCAGTCTTTCACATTGCTGTTAGGTGAATTTATGCCACTCCTGGTGCAAAAATTCAAGCAGGAATTCAAAGGACACTGGAATGGAAAGGATGCCATACATGTACAGTTGTGCTCAAAAGTTTGCATACCCTTGGAGAACTGGTAATATACAGTGCATCCGGAAAGTATTCACAGCGCTTCACTTTTTCCACATTTTGTTATGTTACAGCCTTATTCCAAAATGGATTGAATTCATTATTTTCCTCAAAATTCTACAAAAATACCCATAATGACAACATGAAAGAAGTTTGTTTGAAATCTTTGCAAATTTATAAAAAAATTAAAAAAATATCCACATGTACATAAGTATTCACAGCCTTTGCTCAATACTTTGTTGAAGCACCTTTGGCACCAATTACAGCCTCAAGTCTTTTTGAGTATGATGCTACAAGCTTGGCACACCTATTTTTGGGCAGTTTATCCCATTCTTCTTTGCAGGATCTCTCAAGCTTCATCAGGTTGGATGGGGAGCGTTGGTGCACAGCCATTTTCAGATCTCTCCAGAGATGTTCAATCGGGTTCAAGTCTGGGCTCTGGCTGGGCCACTCAAGGACATTCACAGAGTTGTCCTGGAGCCACTCCTTTGTTATCTTGGCTGTGTGCTTAGGGTCATTGTCCTGTTGGAAGATGAACCTTCACCCCAGTCTGAGGTCCAGAGCGCTCTGGAGCAGGTTTTCATCAAGGATGTACTGTACATTGCTGCATTCATCTTTCCCTCGATCCTGACTAGTCTCCCAGTTCCTGCCGCTGAAAAACATCCCCACAGCATGATGCTGCCACCACCATGCTTCACTGTAGGGATGGTATTGGCCAAGTGATGAGCGGTGCCTGGTTTCCTCCAGACATGACGCTTGCCATTCGGGCCAAAGAGTTCAGTCTTTGTTTCTCATGGTCTGAGAGTCCTTCAGGTGCCTTTTGGCAAACTCCAGGCGGGCTGACATGTGCCTTTTACTGAGGAGTGGCTTCCATCTGGCCACTCTACCATACAGGCCTGATTGGTGGAGTGCTGCAGAGATGGTTGTTCTTCTGGAAGGTTCTCCTCTCTCCACAGAGAAATGCTGGAGCTCTGTCAGAGTGACCATCGGGTTCTTGGTCACCTCCCTGACTAAGGCCCTTCTCCCCCGATCGCTCAGTTTGGCCAGGCGGCCAGCTCTAAGGAAGCTCACTGGGACCTTCAATGCTGCAGAAATTTTTCTGTACCCTTCCCAAGATCTGTGCCTTGATACAATCCTGTCTCAGAGGTCTACAGACAGTTCCTTGGACTTCATGGCTTGGTTTGTGCTCTGACATGCACTGTTAACTGTGGGACCTTATATAGACAGGTGTGTGCCTTTCCAAATCATGTCCAATCAACTGAATTTACCACAAGTGGACTCCAATCAAGTTGTAGAAACATCTCAAGGATGATCAGTGGAAACGGGATGCAACTGAGCTCAATTTTGAGTGTCATGGCAAAGGCTGTGAATACTTATGTACATGAGATTTGTTTTTTGTTTTTTTATTTTTAATACATTTGCAAAGATTTCAAACAAACTCCTTTCACGTTGTCATTATGGGGTGTTGTTTGTAGAATTTTTTGGAAAATAATGAATTTAATCCATTTTGGAATAAAGCTGTAACATAACAAAATGTGGAAAAGGTGAAGCGCTGTGAATACTTTCCGGATGCACTCTATGTGCCATTTTTTTTAAAACATGAGTGAGCAGGCAAAACACATTTACTGTATTTCTTATGGGATTCATATTCAACTGTAGGTTATAACAGAATGGTACAATCATAAAACAAAACATGGCAACAATGAAAAAAATGAAATGACCCCTGTTCAAAAGTCTGCATACCCTTAGTTCTTAATACTGTGTATTGCCCCCTTTAGCATCAATGACAGCGTGCAGTCTTTTGTAATAGTTGTCTATGAGGCCCCAATTTCTTGCAGGTGGTATAGCTGCCCATTCGTCTTGGCAAAATGCCTCCAGGTCATGCAAAGTCTTTGGTCATCTTGCATGAACCGCACATTTGAGATCTCCCCAGAGTGGCTCGATTATATTAAGGTCAAGAGACTGTGATGGACACTCCAGAACCTTCACCTTTTTCTGCTGTAACCACTGGAGGGTCAACTTGGCCTTGTGCTCAGGGTCATTGTCGTTCTGGAAAGTCCAAGGGCATCCAATGCACAACTTTTGTGCAGAAGAATGCAAATTGTCTGCCAGTATTTTCTGATAACATGCTGCATTCATCTTGCCATCAATTTTCACAAGATTCCCGTGCCTTTAGAGCTCACACAGCCCCAAAACATCAGTGAGCCACCACCATGCTTCACAGTGAGGATGGTATTCTTTTCACTATAGGCCTTGTTGACCCCTCTCCAAACATAGCGCTTATAGTTTTGACCATAAAGCTCTATTTTGGCCTCGTCACTCCAAATTACAATGTGCCAGAAGCTGTGAGCTGTGTCAAAGTGTTGTCGGGCATATTGTAATTGGGCTTTTTTGTGGTATTGGCGCAGTAAAGGCGTCTTTCTGGCAACTTGACCATGTGCTCCTTGAAACAACCACACTGTCTTTTTCCAGAGCAGCCTGTATTTCTCCTGAGGTTACCAGTGGGTTTTTCTTTGTATCCCGAACAATTCTTCTGGCAGTTGTGGCTGAAATCTTTCTTGGTCTACCTGACCTTGGCTTGGTATCAAGAGATCACCGAATTTTACCCTTCTTAATAAGTGATTGAACGGTACTGACTGGCATTTTCAAGGCTTTGGATATCTTTTTATATCCTTTTCCATCTTTATAAAGTTCCATTACCTTGTTACGCAGGTCTTTTGACAGTTCTTTTCTGCTCCCCATGGCTCAGTATCTAGCCTGCTCAGTGCATCCACGTGAGAGCTAACAAACTCATTGACTATTTATACACAGACACTAACTGCAATTTAAAAAGCCACAGGTATGGGAAATTAACCTTTAATTACCATTTAAACCTGTGTGTGTCACCTTGTGTGTCTGTAACAAGGCCAAACATTCAAGGGTATGTAAACTTTTGATCAGGGCCATTCAGGGATTTCTGTTATCATTATGATTTGAAAAGATGCTAAACAACTATGTGATAATAAATGGCTTCATATGATCACTATCCTTAAATATCCGTTTTTTGCATGATCAGTCATATTTTCAAAATCAATGCCAAAATTTCACAATTTCTGCCAGGGTATGCAAACTTTTGAGCACAACCGTAGAGATGCTGATTTAAGAAACAATTGGAGTGGTCTCTTAATTTTTTCAAGAGCTGTATAATATATATATATATATATATATATATATATATATATATATATATATATATATATGACTTGACATGACTTGATTTGACTTGCATTAATAATGCTTGCTGATGTTACTAATGAAACAATAGATTATAAAATATATTTTAATTAGTGTAGTAGACAAGGATGGATTAAGAACTGAGAGGCCGATGGGCCGGTACACCATGGTTTTGCGTTTTGGGAATCAGACGCTGTGTTCTCTAGAGTCCTTCAAATAAACGCGCAGCACCTGTGAGACGCAGATTCCCTGAGCGCGCACTCGAGTGACTGTGCTCACACTGTTGTCGTCCAGCACGCATTCAGCCGAACAAATGGTATTTCACATTTACGTGGATTTATAATAAATTATTTATTTTGAGATATCTATTTAGAGCTCGGGCCCTTTGGGTTTAGAGGCCCCTGGGCAACAGCCCAATCGGCCTGGTGGTTAATCCGTCCCTGGGTGTAGAGTATACTGTATTATCATAATAATCATGAAATGTTTTACTATTTTATGTACATTAACTAATATACTGTTAAACATTATTTAATAATGTCTGAGAATGTTACTCATTGAAAAAATATATAGATTACATCATAATTATTGTATACAGTAGTGTGCAAAATTTTAGGCAGTTGTGAAAAATGTTGTATAGTGAGGATGTTTTCAAAAATAATGCCATGAATAATTTTTATTTATGAATTAACTTCACACATTAACTAATGAACTGTTAAACATAAATAATGTGTATTAATGTTACTAATGAAACAATATATATATTTATAAATTATATTCTAATTGGTGTATATATCATAATAGTAGTTTTATTTCCCACTATTTAAATGTACACTGTTAAACATATAATTTAAAAAAAAATTAATGTTACTAACATTTGTTAATGAAGCAAACATATTATAATTTTGCTTTTCAAAATGTTTCAAATGCACTGTTTATTTTTACACTGTTCAACCTTATATCTATATTTTTAAATGCCTTTGATACACTCACTGACTTTACTGCTCCACAGTTACATACAGATACACAAACATTTGGACACAAACACGTGGACAGATGGACATACACTTGAACAGAGGTGTCATGGGCGGACAGACAAAAAGCCACGTGAGACACACATAGAACTGAAAAGGAATTAACAATAGGGGATACATACTTTGATACTCACCCACGTAAGTGATACGGAAGCCCTTTTTGTTGGTGCCGTGATCAGAAGACCAGCGTAAAAACAGCTGGTGACCCGTTGTGGTGATATTGAAGGGCACGCTCAGATCTCCGCTCAGCACGGCCAGACTATGACTATATATATTGGGCCCTGCAAAAAATACATCAATAAAATAACTAGATTTACATTTGCAGAAGGAATTACCAGTGCAAAGCAGCAATAAAATATTGTTATGTACAATGAGAGCTTGAAAAGTTGTAAACTTTACAAACATTTATAAATCGCAAATTGAAAAGGCGAATCACAAGTATTACAATGACATCATCACTGCCGGTTGGTTGGATTTTGACATTGTAACACGTTAAGTCAAAGGGAGATCTTTAATTTTCAAAGTTAAACTCCTTAAAGGGGTCATGTCATGTCATGAGGAATCAAATGTTCCTTGATATTTTGACATATAAGAGGTCTTTCTACAATAAAAACATACTGTAAATTTCCGAATTCAAAACGTTATCCCCAATGCAATAAAAGCATTTATTGAAACCAAGCTGCCAAAATGCCACCTCCTCTACATCCATGTATTAGTGATGTCACAAAGGGTACTCACTAATTCATGACCGTCTCTACAGCAAAAACATCAATGCCTACTTTACATCATCGCACCCTTGGCCCCGCCCACTGGGGGGGGTCAGTTCGTAAAGAGAGAGTGAGAGAGCAGGATATAGGCCTACTGCTCTGCCTCTTGTTGATTTGTGCATAAACTGCTCAACAAACTGTTATTTTGTCCATCTGTGCTATTTTTAATTGTTGGTGTATGTGAACACGCACTAGATGGACGTCTTTGACTGTCTTGATGCATTTCCGTGATGCGCACCTCAGTGCAGGATGATACTGGAAACTGGATGTGTGCTCCTTTAGAGTCCTTTGGACTATGTATATGCGTAATGTGGATGTGTCTTCAGCGTGGATTGCATGTTTTGTCGACTGATATCAGCATGGATTGCATGTGAACCAGTCATAAAACGATTCAAGCTTTGCCAAGGAATTGTCATTGAAGGATATAGGGCAGTTAAAAACACCTGGACCCGATCAAAAACGTAAGTTAACAGTTCCATTCATGAATATATCAAATGTCATGACTGTTTGAAAGTTTATGGTTCTGACACCTTGTCTACACTGGGCGTGTTCATTGATGAGACGCGACACAACAGCTTGAGGCTGTTTACACCGGGCGCGTTGACACAAACTTTCTAAACCGTTTATTTGTGTTTTGGCAGTAGTAGCACCAGTGCAAAATGGAACGGGACACCTGTTTACTGTTGGCGTGACGCGCTGCAACTGACGCTTCCATGGTAGACAGCATCATTTATTATAATGAGTTCTATTGCTTTTGACGCTACGCACCTCTCGCATCCGGTGTAGACAGGGTGTGAGTGGTTAACAGTTGTGCTTGAGATGAACAGTTTAATATATTCAGATGAAATTTGTTGGATCTGTGTTATGTGTAATCCCTGAACTGTAGTTGTATAATATTGTGGGGTTGTTCATTCTCTTCCAAATGAATTTCAAATACGGCTGTATTTGAGGGGCTTCACGATGTTAAAACAGAACAGTGGGCGTTTACGTAGATGTTTAAAGGAGGCCAAAACCAAGCGTTCAGACAGAGAGCCAGAAAGAGTGTGGAAAATGATAATATATTACTAAATTATGACTGTTTTGGTGAAAAAAAAAAAAAAAAAAAACTTCACTAACATTCGGTGGACCTCAGGGAAGATAAAAAAAAACAAAGAGCATTTCGTGACCCCTTTAAAACAAAGTTTATAAAACACAAAAATAGATAGAACACCTAAAGGGGTGTTAACACACAGTGATGTACAGTGAAAAATCAACCACACTTCAATGTTAAATGTATTAAAATGCATAAAGTTTATAAAAATAAATAAACAGCACATCTAAAGGGGCATTCACACGCTAAACAATTTGCAGTGACAAACTGATCAAATTTTAAGATTAAACTTCTAAAACCTTACACAGTTTATAAAAAATATATAAATAAATAGCACACCTAAAGGGCCATTCAAACACGGAATAGTTCACCCAAAAATGAAAATTCTCTCATCATTTACCCACATTCCATCCCATGTGTATGACTTTCTTCTGCTATACACAAAGATTTTTAGAAGAATATCTCAGCTCTATAGGTTCATAAAATGCAAGTGAATGGTGACCAAAACTTTAAAGCTACAAAAAGGACATAAAGGCAGCACAAAAGTAATCCATACAACTCCATGGATAAATCCATGCATTCTGAAGTGCTATGATAGGTGTGGGTGAGAAACAGATCAATATTTAAGCACTTTTTACAATACAATCTCCTCCCTGCCCAGTAGGTGGAGAGATGCATGAAGAATGTGAATCACCAAAAAAAAAAAAAGAATGTGGAAGTGAAAGTGGAGATTTATAGTAAAAAAGGACTTAAATATTGATCTGTTTCTAACCAACACGTATCATATCACTTCTGAAGATACTGATTTAACCACCCGAGTAGTATGGATTACTTTTTTTCTGCCTTTATGTGCTTTTTGGAGCTTCAAAATTTTGGTCACCAGTCACTTGCATTGAATGGACCGGCAGAGCTGAGATATTATTCCAAATATCTTTGTTTGTTCTGCAGAAGAAAGAAAGTTATACACATGGCATGAGGGTGAGTGTATGATGAGGGAATTTTCATTTTTGGGTGAACTATTCCTTTAAAATGTATTCAATTAGTAAAACAATAATAGATAGCACACCTAAAGGGGCATTCACACATACAGCGATTTGTGTTCCATGAAAAAAAAAAAAGAAAATCATACAGGTTTGGAATTAAAGTGGGGGTGAATAAATGACAACAGAATTTTCAGAATTTTGGTTGACTATCCCTTTAAGACACCGGGGACAGAGCTAAATAAAAATAAATTTAAAAAAAATTAAAAGAAATTCGCTTCTCTGTAAAACATGAACAAAAAGGCTTATCTGGTAAAATGAAAAAGATAATGCTTCTCACTTTGTTCCACTGGACTTTTTCAAACGGCACGGCCATTAATGAGCGTCCAGTCAATGATGAGTAATAAAGTAATTTGCTGATTGCAAGCACTTAAGTAATTCGCAGCTAATAACATGCTGAATGTATTTCAGATTGTTTCACTATAAAGAAATACTTTAATCTTGGATCTTTTCAGCGTTTGCTGGTCCCAAATTAGGTTTTTAGCAAATATTTTCCTGCAAAAAAAAAAAAAAAAAAATGACAAACAGATTCCAAGGTTTAAAATGTCGTTTAAAAATTGCATGAAAAATTTCAGATTTATGACAGGGGCAAAGAATAATGGCTGCAATATTCAAGGCCACAGATGCAGTTCTGTCAGCTGATGTCTGAAATGAGGAACAATTCAAACCCACCATCAAAGATCTCCAGAATATCAAATTCTTTCTCCGTCTGGAAGAGTTCAAAGTGTAATGTGATGTTGTAGCCCTTCTCCACATTGATCATCCAGGAGCACATCTGAAGGTTGGGGTAACTGTCAGGGTAACCTGGACTTAGGATCACGCCTGTCGAATCGAACAGTACCTCGTTGTCGGGACATTGCACTAAAAAGAATCCAAACCAAAAAGGATCTTTTAATTCTAAGAGGGGGTTACCAACATCATACGTAGACCTCAGGGGTAAAAATGTATGCTATGACCACTTTTAGCCCAATTACACTATTGCACTGCAAACAAACAATCCAAATTTGGTTTCCTCTTAGTTCAAATGAGACTAACAACTATCGGCAGAGCTAACAGCATGAGGCATAAGAGCACAAGACACAAATGAGACAGCGTGCTAGATGAGCTGCATGAACTAACCTTGGCAGACCGGTGGAGTGCCATCCATCTGCAGTCGCTCACCCAGCCGACAGGTCAGGATCTCACTCCCAAGCAGCGTGAAGCCCGGCAGGCAGCGGTACCTCATGATGTCTCCTGTTGAGTAATTACACACACGGATCTCTGCTTTTTTCTGTTCTGCCACTATAGTGCTTAACAACACATTAGCTAATTAAGATGAGACCGCTAACACACGTATGACAGTAATGATGACAAATGCCGACCATCAAGTGTGAATTACTTGACTTTCACTCTAATTATGCATTACACAATGCATGTGCAACATAATACACAGAGACAGTTAGACATGAACAATATTTACTGTGTGTATGGTGTAAACCTTGTAATATCTGTTGTGCAATGTCTGTTATGTTAAATCATCTAGATATGTATAATGATTGCAAATCTATCATTGATCTATTTTTATGTCCGTCTATTATTTATTTATCTGCCTGTCTGTCTGTTTGTCTTTTCTACCCATATTCATTAAAAAAAAAATTTATCCTGCATTGTGAAGGTTGGCAACTTGAGAACGTATCTTTAATGAGGTCTCATAAACCTCTGCAAACAGATAATCATCAAATGTTCTTCATTCTTTTACCAATTTCAAATACATCATCTTCAGCCAGTATCTCTGCGTTGGCGACGGATGGGGGAGGTTGACAGACGCGAAGTTGGTAAGCTGCAGAGACAACAAAATGGATAAAAGACAATTTTTAACGCCTTCTTAAGTGTTAACACTCTGAAAGCAACCCACACAATTCCACGTGAAATCATCACACCAGTCACTGGCATTTTTCGAAACCTACAACAAAATGACCTGGCACCGCTGCAAAACTATCAAACATAATCTGGGTCATAGCAACCGCCATGTTAAACACTGATTATACGCAACGTTTAATTCGAGTTTCTAAAAGAGGATTACATACAGTACATAAACAACCCTCTATTACGGTTATGCTATGACCACAGTCACTATTGTTATGTAACAAAATTTGGAGTAATACATAACTATAGTGAGCAGAACATCTTGTATTCTCTCACTAAGACATCTACAATTTCATCCTTAAAGGAATAGTTCACCCCAAAATGAAAATTCTCTCATCATTATTCACCCTCATGCCATTCCTCATGCCATCAACTTTCTTTCTTCTGCTGAACACAAATGAAGACTTTTAGAAGAATATTTCAGCTCTGTAGGTCCATACAATGCAAATGAATGGTGACCATAATTTTGAAGCTCCAAAAGCATATAAAGGCAGCATAAAAATAACCAATGCAACTCCAGTGGTTTAATCCATGTTTTCTTGAAGAACAGACCAAAAAGTAAATCTTAAATCATGACATCTGTAGTCCCATGCCAATCATGATTTCAAGCTCAATTACA
This sequence comes from Myxocyprinus asiaticus, assembly GCF_019703515.2. Taxonomy (NCBI): domain Eukaryota; kingdom Metazoa; phylum Chordata; class Actinopteri; order Cypriniformes; family Catostomidae; genus Myxocyprinus; species Myxocyprinus asiaticus. The sequence continues at coordinate 5,655,283 of NC_059358.1, read as the reverse complement.
CTTCCTAGTGCCATCTACTGCTTTTTGCATGCGTCAAGAACTAGGATGTGTAATCGAGCTTGAAATCATGATCACCAGGAGACTGCATATGTCAAGATTTATAGTGAAAAAGGAGTTACATTTTGGTCTGTTCTCACCCAAAACCGATTAGATCGCTTCAGAAGACATGGTTTAAACCACTGGAGTCATATAGGTTATTTTTATGCCGTCTTTGTGATTTTTTGGAGCTTCAAAGTTTTAGTAACCATTCAATTGCTATGTATTGACCTAAAGAGCTGAGATATTCTTCTAAAAATCTTTTGTTTTTGTTCTGCAGAAGAAACAATGTCATACACATCTGGGATGGCATGAGGGTGAGTAAATGATGAGAGAATTTTTATTTTTGGTGCACTATTCCTTTAAGTAAGCTATGTTTATAATGGACATGTGCTGCACGTTGTGATGTGACAAAAAACTTTACTGTGGGAATATTTCTATAGAAGGGACACTAAAAGCGCCTTTTAATTAATTTACCCTGTTTTAGTTGTTCAAATAAAGGAAAAGTGCTTTGAATCATCCATCAATGTTCTTAAAATTCTGAAAATTACAAAAAGTAATGCAAACTCTGGTGTTAGCCCAAGGAGGACTTCCCTAACTGAGTCTTGGTTCTCCCAAGGTTTGTTCCACCTCTATTTAAGGGAATTTTTCTTCGCTACTGTTGCCTTTGTCTTGCTCGCTGTGGGGTGTTTGTAAATTGTAATTTTTCTATTTTATCTAATGCTGCTTTGAATAAATGAATGAATGAATGAATGAATGTTACATTTATATAGCACTTTTCTGACACTACACTCAAGGTGCTTTACACAGTGAACAGGGGACTCTCCTCAACCACCACCAGTGTGCAGCATCCACTTGGATGATGCGACGGCAGCCATAGTGCGCCAGTACGCTCACCACACACCAACTACTGGTGGAGAATTGGGGGTGGGGTGGGGGGGTATTTTGCCAGGGGAAATATTGCTTTGGAATAATATGTAAAGAACGTATTGTTAAAACACACACACACACACACACACACACACACATATATACAGTTGAAGTCAGAAGTTTACATACACTTAGGTTGACATCATTAAAACTCATTTTCTAAACATTCTAGTTTTGGCAAGTCGTTTAGGACATCTACTTTGTGCATGACACAAGTAATTCTTCCAACAATTGTTTACAGACAGATTGTGTCACTTTTAATTGACTATATCTGTAACGATTGCAGGAAGAGTCAAAAGAGCAGGATCTAAATGCAGCTTATATTTAATAACAAAACTAGTCCAGATACAAAACTTGGAAACAGGAACAGAGACACAAGAAGGTAAACACAAAACTTCAAACTAAAAGTCTCTCATCTCTTAACAGCCTCTGGTGACTGCTAGGCAAATGTCTCAGGTGTTACAATATCACAATTCCAGTGGGTCAGAAGTGTACATACACTAAGTTAACTGTGCCTTTAAGCAGCTTGGAAAATTCCTGAAAATGATGTCAAGCCTTTAGACAATTAGCTTCTGATAGGAGGTGTACTGAACAGGAAGTGTACCTGTGGATGTATTTTAAGGCCTTCCTTCAAACTCAGTGCCTCTTTGCTTGACATCATGGTAAAATCATAAGAAATCAGCCAAGAACTCAGAAAAAAAAATTGTGGACTTCCACAAGTCTGGTTCATCCTTGGGAGCAATTTCCAAATGCCTGAAGGCACCACGTTCATCTGTACAAACAATAGTACGCAAGTATAAACACCATGGGACCACGCAGCCATCATACTGCTCAGGAAGGAGATGCATTCTGTCTCCTAGAGATGAACGTAGTTTGGTGTGAAAAGTGCAAATCAATCCCAGAACAACAGCAAAGGACCTTGTGAAGATGCTGGAGGAAACAAGTAGACAAGTATCTATATCCACAGTAAAATGAGTCCCATATCGACATAACCTGAAAAGCTGCTCAGCAAGGAAGATGCCACTGCTCCAAAACCACCATAAAAAAGCCAGACTACAGTTTGCAAGTGCACATGGGGACAAAGATATTACTTTTTGGAGAAATGTCCTCTGGTATAATGAAACAAAATTGAACTGTTTGGCCATAATGACCATCGTTATGTTTGGAGGAAAATCAAATCAAATCAAATCACTTTACTGTCACACAGCCATATACACAAGTGCAATGGTGTGTGAAATTCTTGGGTGCAGTCCCGATCAACATAGCAGTCGTGACAGTGATGAGACAGTACCAAATTACAATAACATCAAATTAACACAGCACAATTTAAACATCTGATATACACATAATTACACTCAACAATATACAAATAATAACATACACTGTACAGTATACAATACGCACTATATAGATACACATTATTCAATAAAAAAATAAAAAATAAAAAAATATTTAAAAAAAATGTATATATAGTATATATAGAATGTACAGTATTGTACTGTATTGACATTCAGGCTGTCGGTTGATAGTCAGTTGTTAAGAGAGAATATAATATAATAATAATATAATTTATGACAGTCCGGTGTGAGATATAAGAGTAAGGGTAATAAAGTGCAGTGCTGATGTATTTTGATCGTGGGAGATCAAGAGTTCAGAAGTCTGATTGCTTGGGGGAAGAAGATGTCATGGAGTCGGCTGGTGCGGGTCCTGATGCTGCGATACCGCCTACCTGATGGTAGCAGTGAGAGCAGCCCATGGCTCGGGAGGCAGGAGTCTCTGATGTTCCTCCGAGCTTTTTTCACACACCGCCTTGTATATATTTCCTGGAGGGAGGGAAGCTCACCTCCGATGACGTGTCTGGCAGTTCGCACCACCCTTTGCAGTGCTTTGCGGTTGTGGGCGGTGCTATTGCCGTACCAGGCGGAGATGCAGTCAGTCAGGATGCTCTCTACAGTGCAGGTGTAGAACCGTGTGAGGATGTGGCGGTTCAATCCAAACTTCCTCAGCCGTCTCAGGAAGAAGAGGCGCTGATGAGCCTTCTTCACAACGACTTCAGTGTGGATGGACCATGTGAGTTCCTCAGTGATGTGGACACCCAGGAACTTGAAGCTGCTGACTCTCTCCACTGGTGCTCCATTGATAGTGATGGGACTGTGTTCTCTGTCTTTTCTTCTGAAGTCCACCACAAGCTCCTTCATCTTACTGACGTTGAGGGAGAGGTTGTGCTCCTGACACCAGTGTATCAAAGTGTGCACCTCCTCTCTGTAGGCTGTTTCACCATTGTCAGTGATCAGACCTACCACCGTCGTGTCATCAGCAAACCTAATGATGGCGTTGGAGCTATGTGTTGCCACGCAGTCATGTGTGTACAAGGAATACAGTAGTGGGCTGAGAACACAGCCCTGCGGGGCTCCAGTGTTGAGGGACAGTGATGAGGAGATGTTGCTGCCTATTCTAACCACCTGGCGTCTGCTTGACAGGAAGTCCAGGATCCAGCTGCACAGCGATCTGTTTAAGCCCAGAGCCCGGAGTTTCTCATCTAGCTTGGAGGGCACTATGGTGTTGAATGCTGAGCTGTAGTCTACAAACAGCATTCTCACATAAGTGTTCTTTTTTTCCAGGTGAGAACACTGGAGAGAGCAGTGTGTATTGTAGATGCAATGGCATCATCAGTGGAGCGGTTGTTGCGGTAAGCAAACTGCAACGGGTCAAGAGAGAGAGGCAGCACAGAGCAGATGTAATCTCTGATTAGTCTCTCAAAGCATTTGCTGATGATGGGGGTCAGAGCAACAGGATGCCAGTCATTTAAGCAAGTTATTTTTGATTGCTTTGGAACAGGCACAATGGTGGATGTTTTAAAGCATGTGGGGACTACAGACAAAGAGAGGGAAAGGTTGAAAATGTCCGTAAAAACACCAGCCAGCTGGTTCACGCACGCTCTGATGACGCGGCCCGGAATGCCGTCTGGGCCCACGGCTTTGCGGATATTCACCCGTCGGAAGGATTGGGTTACATCCGCTACAGAGACGGAGAGTGAACTAACCTCTGTAGCTTCAGCCGCGAGAGCTCTCTCCGCGACGGCGGTGTTATTTCCCTCAAAACGAGCATAAAAAGTATTTAGCTCATCCGGGAGAGAGGCAGTGGTGTTCATGGCGGAGTTTTTATTCCCTTTAAAGTCCGTGATGTTAATTCCCTGCCACATGCTTCTAGAGTTGGTGGTGTTAAATTGTCCTTCAATCTTGCTCCTGTACTGGCGTTTTGCGGTTCTGATAGTTTTTCGGAGGGCATAACTGGCTTGTTTATGCTTCTCCGCGTTCCCTGAATTAATAGCGGAGGTCCGCACATTAAGTGCCGCGCGAACATCGTTATTTATCCATGGTTTCTGATTCGGATAGATCCGTATTGTTCTGGTCAGAACCACGTCCTCCACACACTTTTTGATGAAACACATTACGCTATCACCGTAAAGCTCGATGTCATCAGCGGACCGGAACATCTCCCAGTCCGTGTGATCAAAACTTGTCTTGTAGCATGGAATTTGATTGGTCCGACCAGCACTGGATCGTTCTGAGGGTGGGTGCTTCCTGTTTCAGTTTCTGCCTGTAAGCGGGCAGAAGCAGAATGGAAGAGTGGTCCGATTTGCCAAATGGTGGGCGGGGGAGGGATTTGTAGCCATCACGGAAGGGAGAGTAGCAATGGTCCAAAACCCGGTCCCCTTGTGTGTTGAAACTAATGTGCTGGTGGTATTTTGGTGCGACTGATTTGAAACTGGCTTTATTAAAGTTCCCGGTCACAATGAACGCGGCCTCAGGGTGCGCGGTTTCCTGCTCACTTATACTCCCATACAGTTCCTTGAGTGCCGGTCTGTGTCGGCTTGTGGCGGGATGTACACAGCAGTGATAATGACCGCTATGAATTCCCTCGGTAGCCAGAATGGTCGACACAGAAGCATAAGAAATTCCAAATCAGGAGAGCAGAAAGACTTGAAAGAATGTACGTTCCTCTGATCACACCAGGATTTGTTGGTCATAAAACATACACCACCTCCTCTGCTTTTACCTGAGAGGTCTTTGGCTCTGTCCGCTCGGTGCAAGGAGAACCCCACGGGTTCAATGGCTGAGTCTGGAATCTCCGCAGACATCCAAGTTTCCGTAAGGCAGATAATGCAGCAGTCCCTTGTATCTCGTTGGAAAGAGATCCGCGGTTTCAGCTCGCAGAGCTTGTTATCCAGAGACTGAACATTTGCCAGTAGAATAGTGGGTAGCGGGAGTCGATTTGCGCGGCGTCTTACTCTAATGAGAACGCCGGCTCTGTTTCCCCTTTTCCTTTTGCGTTTCCGCAGCCGTGCTGCCCAGACAAAGGGCTCCGCTTGCGTGTTTGTAAACAGCGGGTCGGCATTGAGAAATTTGAAGTCCGGTTTACGGTGTGAAATTGCTGAACCAATGTCCAAAAGTGTTTGTCTGTCGTAGACAATAAGGCAGACAACATCCAAGACAAAAAACATAAGAATTGTGAACAAAACAAACAAAACTCTACTATGTTGTGTCAGAGCTCGCAACGCATCAGCCATACTCGGCGCCATCATGAGCCAGTGAGGCTTGAAAGCCGAAGAACACCATCCCAACCGTGAAGCATTGGGGTGGCAGCATCATGTTGTGGGAGTGCTTTGCTGCAGGAGGGACTGGTGCACTTCACAAAATAGTTTTCCCCCCTTTTTTCTGATTGTCCAATTGGGCCAGAAGTTCAGATTTTAACTTGCCCTGCCCCAAATATTATCATATATTTATTTATTTATAGCAATATTGTAATTTTTCACTGAACTTTTTTCCTTTCACAAAAAAGCTGAAATGCAATGACACTTTACTGGAAAAAACAAAAAACCAAAACAAATGGCACATAGTGCTTCCACCATATTACTATTTTGTTTATAATTTTCAACCCATTTCAACTGATGCTTCCATGCCCAAAAGTCACTGTTGTAATTTTGAAAAAACCCAAATATCTCTTCACAACAAGCCGTATGATTCATGTCCGTAGCACAAATGGTGCAGAATAATTATTTGCCAAGGGGTTTCTTTAAAATCCTTCTTGAAATCAAAAGAATGAGCTATACGAGTATGAGCAATCAACACTAACTACTCTTTTCATGTACAGAAGATCTGACAAATGTTAGACACCACCTCTGATTTCATTTAGAATTCAACATCAGGAGGGATACTACAAAAAAAAAAAAAAAAAAAAAAACACTCTCTCAGCTGAAGAACTAACTGAGATTACACATAAAATGGTAATTTCAAAGAGGAGAATGGGCATTTTGGTAGCTCTGGGTCCACTTCCATCTTATTTTATTATCTTTTAAAATTATAATGAGCTTTGTGCTTTGCAGCACTTGACATGAGTTCCTTATGTTGTAATGGTTTGTTTGCAAGCTTCTAAATCATCAGCAGAAAATATGCTAACACAGATATTAACCGCCAGTATTGAATAACAGTTTCCCATTACAACTGCAAAATGGACTAGAGAAAACCCCTGCGGTTCAAAGGTCATGTGATGTGTTATGACACATCTTCTTTGTTCCATAACCAAGTGACCTGCCAAGATAGAAAGCATAGGTGTGCTCCTGACAGGAAGGCTGGTCGAAAAAACTTTGGAAATAAATATGCTATCTTCTAATATATCTTCTTTTGGGAACTATATTACAGATGTCCTTTGAGAAAAAGGCCATCCAAAAATGCATTGCAACAAATAAAACTATTTTTTTATTATGTAATTTTTTTAATAGAATTATGATTTTTTTTTATTTTATAAAATGTACCAAATTGTTAGCTTAGCAACTTCATAACATTAAACTCTATAGAACCAATTGTAAGTCAAGTCTCACGTACGCTTTGTGTTTTAGTTGTTGCTGATGTGGAATGTTCCAAATCAGTCACTTATGAGGATACATGATGGTTAGGATGCAGCCTTAGAAGCCGTTCATACCAATTGTATTCTTGCGCTAAAAAAAACTAGACACAGTGCAAAAAATAGAACAAAATGCAGGTGTCTCAAGATATGTTTTAAAATTTTTAAGTTCTTTTTGACTTGACACACTGTCTAAAAAATCATGCTGCTCCTGCAAGAGATGCTGAAAAGCAACAAAATGGTCAAACATCCACCAAGCGCATGTTTACTTTGAAAACCAACTGAAAAACTGCACAGACAAACGCGAAAACTCCTTCGGTGTAAATGGCCCTTTAGAGGGCAGCTGCTTATGTAGGCAGCAGGGTAGACCACCTTTGGAATAGATGTAAAATCATCAAGCATGAACTTTTTTTTGGATATCTACACATGCTTGTTCAGAAATGGACATTATAAAGAATGATGGAAGTTTTCAAGCACTTTGTTTAACCATCAAACTGTGGCAGATGTAATCAAAGCAATTTTTCCCCAAAAAACAAGCAATATAATTTCTAGCCGATGTCTTTAAAGGCATTTAAAAAAAAAAAAAAACACAAGGGGCAAAAAGCATTATATGCTAAAAAGGCATTTTAAATGAAAAGGTTGTCATTGTTTATTCATGACATTCCAAACCTGTGTGCTATTTTCAGTGAAACAAGGAAAAAGTTTGAAGAATCTTTACGCTGCTTTTTTGCATATAAGACAGTTCATTGTAACATCTGTCAAGCTCCACAAAGCACAAAAACACATAAGTATCATAAAAGTGGTCCATATGATGTGCGCTAACTTCAAAGTCTTCTGAAGCCATATGATAGCTTTGTTTAGGAAACAACAAGTCGTTATTCACTGATAATCTTTCCCTCCAGTGAACTGTTAACTTGCGAGCAACTGCGATTGTAATTGATCAGTCCCTTTTTTGAATCAGTTGATACAGTTTAAATCGATTAAACTTTAAAGAAGTATTTGTTCATGAATCCGGAATCGCTACTTCTCTCATGAATGCACCAAGGAGAACTAGGGCGGATGTGAAGATTTTCAGTGAATAATGACTTAAATCTCAATCTGTTCCTCACACAAAGCTATCTTATGACTTCTGAAAACTTGAAATACAGTGCATGGACCATTTTAATGATGATTTGATGGTGCTTCTTTGCCCTATTTAAAGCTTGAAAGCTCCAGTCCTCATTTATTGTAATTGCATGGAAAATGTGACTAGTATAGTCTTCAAAAAAAGACCTTTTCGTGTGTTTGGAACAACATGAGGGTGAGTTAATAATTACAGAAGTTTCATTTTTGGGTGAACTATCCTTTAAGGCAGACACTGGAATGTTTATAATGCAATTTCACAGCAAAATTGTAGTTGAATTCATGGAAATTTACGAATTGTATCCGTGTACATACAGCATAAGTAACATGCTCTGTGGGCGTGAGGGAATAAACCAGGATAATCAACCTGATAATAAGCAGCACACAGGCTATAAACAAAACTAAGCTGCAGTGAATGAGGAACATCATATTGGGAACCTGCGGAAAAATGCTCACCATGGTAAAGCAGAACAAAGAATCCGCTAGTGCTGAAGTCACTGTGGAACTTCAGCAAGATGTGATTGGATGTGCTGGAAACACTCTCCTGGGGTGAACTACCGCTGAATTGACCGATCTGTGGAGATGTTTGATCGGGACCATCCCTAAGGGAGACAGTTAAATAATGGTTATGATCTGCAACACCGATCTATCAATTTAAAGGTACAGTTCACCCACAAATTCATTTGCTCACCCTCATGTTACAAACTCATCTGACTTCCATGGAAGACAAAATGAGATAGTAAGGCAGAATGTAAGCCTCAGTCACCATTTATTTTCATTGTATGGACAAAAGATGGAAGTGAATGGTGACTGAGGCTAACGTTAAGCCTAACATCTCCTTTAGTGTTCCACAGAAAATAAGAAGGTCATATAGGTTTGGAACAACATTGGTGGATGAATAAATTAGGACAGAATTGATTTTTTGGGTGAATTTCCCCTTTAACGCAGAGGTCTTCGAGTCTATTCCTGTTGATGCACAACAGTACACATTTTGTAAGTCTCCCATAGTTGATAAACACAGTTTGGGTGATGGAGTCTCTGCTAATGAGCTGATGATTTCAGTCAGGTGTGTTAAATAAGGGCGACATCCAAACATCCAAAATATGCAGTGCTGTGGGTCCCCAGGAAAAGACTTGAAGACCTCAGCTTTAACATGTTAATTAAGTACCCTTTCACAAGTACAGAAATGTTGTAATGAGGATTTTAAACTTTTTAACTTAATCAGCATATGATCAAATTCATTCTATTAAAATTTGTAATCAATCAACAGCTCTATTTAAACCTTTTTGACTTTCAACCCAAGGTTTCTTTTGTTTACTGATGTGCAATACTCTTTGACTCTTGCTAAGTAATTCTTTCCTGTGTCTGGCAGTCGCGTCTCTGGGATTTTGTAATGAATGTTTACAAAAGCAGGAGAGAAAACATGAGAATGAAGCCTGTCTGCTGCATTGCAATCAACAACCTGAATAAAGCAGCTGAAAAGTGAATTACCAACCTGACGCAGAGCAATCAAACACTGACCTTGGTCCTTTATCACTGAAAAATCTGTAATCGTTTTTATTTTTTTAAAAAGGCACTTTTATATATCAAACAGCTGCAGCTTTTTACAGGAAGAAGCTTGAGTGAAAAAAGTGACGAAAAATGTTGCAATGACAAAAAGCAAAGCAATCCACATTTCTAAATTATAATAAACCTTACACACCATTAGTCAAAAGCTTGGACATACTTGAATGAATTTGTTTCTTATTATTTAAAAACTTTTTGATCTAAAGGGTTATGCATACATGTTTGAAATTAAATTTGTAGAAAAATATGAAATGTGCCTACATATAAATTTCTTCACAAAATGAAAATTCATCCAACAACTGTCCAGCATACTTGGGAACTCCTTAAATAATGTTTAAAGAGCATGACATGACCCCTTTGAAATGTTTAGACAAGGAGTCAAAAGAAATTTTACAAAAGTGCATATTGCAGGTCAGTCCATATTCTTTAACAGCACAATTGATAATGAAAGAACTGTAAAGAACAGTACTTATTGCTTTCTTTGAATAATACTTTATGAATATATTGTGATGCATCAGATGCACACATAATGTTGTAAGGGACGCAGACTTAGAATCACCTCAGTTTGCCTGTAAAGTATACTTACTAATTTATAGCGTGAGCCTTTTACTTTTGCACCAGCTAATTCACACTTCAGTATGAATGTTCACTCAAGGAGGAAATCGATGGAAGGTACAAAAGACAGATAAAAAATAGATAAAAGATTAAAGCAAAGAATTATGTGACTCTCGGTGTAACCAGTCCTGCTCGACCCGCTCTGAGCGGGATTTGAACCAGCGTCTCCGGCATGGGGGAGATGCCGCTAACGAGGAGGCTAAAGGCTACAGCCCCTAGCGTCAGTCACTAGTGCGCCTCTTGTGGCCAGGGGAGTGAGGTTTACACACACTGCACAGCATGTACCAGCTGTCTACTGTTACACTCACCTCCCTAAACCTCACTCCCACCTGGGTTGCAGCACCACTTTAACTGGTCCTGCTCGACCCGCTCCGAGCAGGATTTAAACCAGCGTCTCCGGTATGGTAGGCAGGCGCGCTAACAAGGAGGCTAAAGGCTACAGCCCCTAGCGTCAGTCACTAGTGTGCCTCTTGAGGCCAGGGTAGTAAGGCTTACACACACTGCACAGCACATACAGTTGAAGTCAGAAGTTTATATACACTTAGGTTGAAGTCATTAAAACTATTTTTTAACCACTCCACAGATTTAATATTAGAAAACTATAGTTTTAGCAAGTCATTTAGGACATCTACTTTGTGCATGAGTAATTTTTCAAAAAATAGTTTACAGACAGATTGTTTCACTTTTAATTGACTATATCACAATTCCAGTGGGTCAGAAGTTTAAATACACTAAGTTAACTGTGCCTTTAAGCAGCTTGTAAAATTCCAGAAAATGATGTCAAGCCTTTAGACAATTAGCCAATTAGCTTCTGATAGGAGGTGTTCTGAATTGGAGGTGTACTTGTGGATGTATTTTAAAGCCTACCTTCAAACTCAGTGCCTCTTTGCTTGACATCATGGAAAAATAAAAATAAATCATCCAAGACCTCCGAAAAAACCCCAAAAAAAACATTGTGGACCTCCACAAGTCCGGTTCATCCTTGGGAACAATTTCCAAACACCTGAAGGTACCACGTTCATCTATACAAACAATAGTACACAAGTATAAACACCATGGGACCATGCAGCCATCATACCACTCAGGAAGGAGACGCATTCTGTCTCCTAAACATGAATGTAGTTTGGTGTGAAAAGTGCATATCAATCCCAGAACAACAGCAAAGGACCTTGTGAAGATGCTGGAGGAAACAAGTAGACAAGTATCTATATCCACAGTAAAACGAGTCCTATATTGACATAACCTGAAGGGCTGCTCAGCCAGGAAGATGCCACTGCTCCAAAACCACCATAAAAAAGGCAGACTACAGTTTGCAAGTGCACATGGGGACAAAGATCTTACTTTTTGTAGAAATATTCTCTGGTCATAATGACCGTCGTTATGTCTGGAGGAAAAAGTGTGAGGCTCGCAAGCCGAAGAACACCATCCCAACCGTGAAGCATGAGGGTGGCAGCATCATGTTGTGTGTGTGCTTTGCTGCAGGAGGGACTGGTGCACTTCACAAAATAGATGGCATCATGAGGAAGGAAAATTATGTGGACACTGAAGCAACATCTCAAGACATCATCCAGGAAGTTAAAGCTCAGTCGCAAAAGGGTCTTCTAAATGGACAATGACCCCAAGCATACCTCCAAAGTTGTGGCAAAATGGCTTAAAGACAACAAAGTCAAGGTATCGGAGTGGCCATCACAAAGCCCTGACCTCAATCCGATAGAAAATTTGTGGGCAGAACTGAAAAAGCGTGTGCGAACAAGAAGGCCTACAAACCTGACTCAGTTACACCAGTTCTGTCTGGAGGAATGGGCCAAAATTCCAGCAGCTTATTGTTAGAAGCTTGTGGAAGGCTACCCAAAATGTCTGACCCAAGTTAAACAATTTAAAAACAATGCTACCAAATACTAACAAAGTGTATGCAAACTTCTGACCCACTGGGAATGTGATGAAAGAAATAAAAGCTGAAATAAATAATTCTCTCTACTATTATTCTGACATTTCACATTCTTAAAATAAAGTAGTGATCCTAACTGACCTAAGACGGGGAATGTTTACACGATTGAATGTCAGGAATTGTGAAAAACTGAGTTTAAAAGTATTTGGCTAAGGTGTATGTAAACTTCAACTGTACCAGTTGACTACCGTTGCACTCATCCCCTAAACCTTTCTCCCATCCGGTTCACGAGAGGGATTCGAACCAGCATTTCTGGCATGGGAGGTGGGTGCTAACAAGGAGGCTTAAGGCTACAGCCCCTAGTGTCAGTCGCTAGTGTGACTCTTGAAGCCAGGGGAGTGAGGTTCACACATTGCACAGCTACCTACCAGCTGTCTACTGTTACATCAGCATGCATAATTAATTCAGAATTAGCACTGCAGATTTCAGATAATTATGCATAAATGTGTCTGAATTCTGTCTGAAAAAGCTGAAATAATGCAATTATAATAAAATAAAATAACATTTGCATATCAATTATCGGACACTTACGAATAAAAATAAATATATAATGGTTGTACAAAAACAATATCAGTCAATCTCTATCCAAAACCCAACTTGTTTTTTTTAACCATGGTGGAATGCTTGATGGATCATTAACATAGATACAAAACTAGAGATAGACCGATAATTGGTTTGGCCGATATTTTTTAATGCTATTCACACTTTAGTGTTCACACATTAAATAAAGAATTATTGTGTCAAAAAGCAAAAAATAAGACAATAATTAAAAATCAGTTCTGCATTTCGGTAATCAGACACTTCTACATAAAAACAACTGGTATGGGTTAAAATATATATTAAAATTATAAAAAAATATATCTATTGTTGCACAATACAAGTTGTTTCCAGTCCAAAACCCAACAATGTTTTCAAACACCATTATGGAATGCTTGATGGATCATTAAAATAGATCCAAAACTTGAGATAAACCGATAGTTCCAATATTTTTTATTTATTTATTTTTTACAGATATTCACACTTTAATATTCACACAATGAATAAAGAAACAATGTGTGAGAAAGCAATAATAACAACAATTAAAAACAGTTCAGCATATCGGTAATCAGACACTTCCATATAACAACAATCAGTGTCGGTCATCATTTTTCTTTCTATTTTTAAATATCGGTTGATCTCAATCTAAAACCCAACAATGTTTTCAAACACCATGGCGGAATGCTTGATGGATCACTACCATAGATCCAAAACTAGAGTTAGACTAATAATTGGTTTGCCAGTAATTTTTTACCTATATTCACACTTTAATATTAATACAACAAATAAATAATTATTGTGTCAAAAATCAGAAATGACACAATAACTAAAAAATCTGTTCTGCATATCGGTAATCGGCTACTTACACATAAGAGCAATCGGTATTTGCTGCATAAATAAATAAGTAACGGTTCATATGCTGGATGGATCATTAGTGTGATTCAAAACTAGAGATAATGGCCAGTAATCAGTTTGACCAGTATTTTTAACCGATATTCACACATTTGTGAATACTTTTGCGAACAGTTATTTTGTGAATTACTATCGGTTAACGGTTATGAGTCTTTAAAGAATAGCTGCTCTCACCACTGTGAAATGTTTATCACAGTATGTTTATATTGTTGTAGTCTAATGATTATTTTTTTATTGCGTGAAATAGCAGACATAAAACAATAATAAACAATTGGTATACATGATAAAAAATTATCAGTATCGGTTTAAAAAAAAACAAACACCACGAAGTTTTAAATTAGGACCCTCCTAATATCAGCTCTTACATTTGTGATGTTGTACGACACCTAACAGATGTTCATCTTTAGGTGACGGTTTCTTATAAACGTTCACAGCAGTCTTACCAGATGGTGATGTAGTCGTAGATCGGTTCTGTGTTGAGCACAGTGAAGTTGATGTGGATGCCGTTGCCTGGAGGTACTCGGATGCTCCATATACAGTCTTTCAGATTGGGGTAGTCAGCTGGGTGGCCCGGAGAGTAGATGGTCCCATTAAGGGCTGTGATATTACCACCACAAAGTGCTGATGGAAGACAAACAAAATCAGAACACATTTGAAGTTCAACTCAATCTGCAATTCATGGAGAATTACAATGCATTTTACATGCAACCGCATCAGGCAATAAAGCAGTAACATAAAACTAGATATACAAGCAATGGTTTGTCCTACATTGCTTTTAAAGGAATAGTTCATCCAAAAATTGTAATTCTGACATTATTTGCTCACCCATTTGCCATTTAAAACCTGTTTGCTGTTATTTTTTCCCCCTTGAAACACTAAAGGATCATGCATTATGCATCTTCTTTTTCATACAACAACAGTTCATATTGACCATGCCAGTCAAACGTCAAAAAGACACCACTGAAGTACCATAAAAGCAGTCCATAGACATGAGGGTGAGTAAATAATGATATAATATTCATTTTAGGTGAACTATCCCTTTAATGCTTGCAGAAAAGGCACCATATACAGTATGGTCCATGTGTTTTCCCCAAAGCTTTTTGTAGAGTTTAATTACAAAACATGACAGTTTAATTAAAAACATGACAGGTTTGAGTCTATGGAAACAGACAGAGGAGGAGGGGTCTGTTTGGGTACCTTCACAGCGAGGCACAGGATGGTTCCAGTTGCGGCTGATTCCATGCAAGCATGTGAGGGACGCCTCACCCAGCAGCGTGTATCCCGGCAGACACTGGAAAGAGATGGTCATGCCCACTCCAAAATCACTGCCAATCACCACACCATTCCGAAAGGGCCGTGGATCCGGACACCTCTGCAGTTCATATGCTGAACCGGTCAAACAAAAGCAATCAAAGTCAGTTTTATATTTGCATGTACTGTACTTATTTAAATGGTTTTATTCAACAACAGAAGCATAGTCAAAGAACATAAAATAAAGGTTCTTCATAGGTTTAGCAAAAGGTATTTTTTTGAACTTTTTGTCACTTTTATGGAGCTTTGTCAGGGTTGATGAAATATTTAATTTGACATAAAAAAAATAAATAAAAAAACAAGCTTGTGAGTTATATACATATTGATAAAAACGTTACACATTCTTGATCGTTTTATTTTTATGTCACTTATAAATATGAGTAGACATGTGTAGTGCTGTGGGCTTATTTCGAGAATACAGTTGCATTTTTTGGGCCCCAATAGCACTCAAATCTCTTCACCAACTAGTCACATATTTTGGGCTAGTTTTGTCAGAATAGCTCGCAAATTACTCATGTTTTCTGAAGTTTTTTTGACATTCAATTTTCAACATTTTGTCCACTGAATGATCACATCAAAGAACACAAAATGGTCGCAGACTGGACTGACTTGCTTTAAAACGCCCTCTGACTGAACTTGAACAAAAAGGTTTTATTTTCTCTCCTGTTATTATCAGAAAGGATCCAGGCCTCGAGCAGGTCTAATCTGTCTTACCCTCGTAGGTGATATGGAAACCAGCTTTGTTCTGGGAGTAGTCGCTGTGAAACAGGAAGCTGGTTTCATGAGTCGTGCTGAAGAAAGATTCTGGTACAACAGGTCCACTGAATCGATCGATCACAGAGCCCGAGTCCAGTGTCCCGCTATGGACCTCAAGGTAATCGTGCACAGCCTCCGTGGAGAAGTTGAGGAATTGCAGATGAATTCCTTGAGCAAAAACAATACGAGGATGAATATAGTACATTTTAAGAAGAAAATACCTGAGGGTACACTTTGAGGTTTCAAAATAAACTTCAAACAAGCCTTTCCATAAAGCGTAGTTAGTTTCTAAGAATGAAATATGTCTCTTATTACTCATTGTTATTCCAGATTGTCCAAGGCTGCATTTTGCACATGCAACTAAAACTGCCACAGCAAGTCATGTGTACACTCAGCGGAAAGTTGTAATGCTCTTTTATATCAGGAGACATAATGGAGCTCTCGTTTATGTTTAAGTATTAACTTTGTCTCAGATATTCCTCTTAAAATGTATTAGGATTAATAAAAACACTAAAAAATTATTGTGGAAAGCATAGCTCAGATCATATGATGAAAAAAAAGTTTGAGTTCATATTCGAATCTCTGATTTTCGACTGCAGATCAGTATCTTGGCAAGACTGAGTACAGTTTGAGACATTGTTAAGATCCCTTCTGAAACTCTGGAGGCGACACATGCAAGATTACAAGGGTCTTTCTTTATTCAGGACAAACATTAAGCAATAGACTCCATCTGTTCTCCATTTAATATTGCTGTCTAGAAGCAACAATTGAGATATTAGAGAGATCTCATTTGTGATTTTTCTTTCCTATAGATAGTAACATTCTAAACAGGGATGGGATATGACAATTAAATAGATGATTTACTTGTAATTAGTGAAAGAAAGATGAAAGATACAACTCCAAAGTTACATGATACAGACCAAAGCCAACAGGAAGTTTAACTGTCCAGATGCAGTCGAGTCCACTGGGGTAATTTCCAGGAAAACCAGGGCTTAGAATGACTCCATTCAGATCAAATAGGAAGCCACCACACTGAGCTTAAAAGACAAAAGTAACCATGCACACAGTCAATGAACATGTACAGAATGCTGTATTGCATGTTACACAAGTTGTTTTCAACCTGTGGTTCGCAACCCCCCCCCCCCCAAAAAAAAAAAAAAAAAAAAAAAATGGTCGTAGGTCTGTTTTGAAAACAAAAGTTCTCATTCAGTCCTCATTCCAAAATCAACATGTACAGTATAACATGTGCTTTAAATAACTTAGCTTTAAAGGAATATTGCGGGTTAAAAAAAAGTCAAGCTCAGTCAACAGCATTTGTGGCATAATGGTGATTATCACAAAAAAAAAAAAAAAAAATAAAAAAAATTTTTTGACCCATCCCTCCTTTTCTTTAAAAGCAGTCAAGGTCACAGTGAGGCACTTACAAGGGAAGTGAATGGAGCCAATTTTTGGAAGGTTTAAAGGCAAAAAGCAAAGGGTCTGCCGAGAACATAAAACCATCGTAATTCAAGAGACACTAAAAAACCAAAATGGTTGTTGAATTTTCTATTCAGCCCATGTCATGTTAATAATTTTGCCCATTTTGGGGCTTATGCCACTCGTGGTAATAATAATAAGTTGAAATGTTTGATTTTTAGGACATTTGTTTACTTTTGTACAATAAAACAATTTGGTACTGAGTTAGGTACCAGAGAAGCAAAACCAATTTAGAAACCATCTTGCACTGTGTCAAACCCAGCACAACACCAGTGGCTTTAAGCATTTCTTTATTTTTGTATTATTCCCAATGAATAAATGATATCAACCAGATATTCATCAATTCCAAACTCCATTATGGAATCTAGTGATATGAAAAATCAATTCATTTGCACTTACAGTACAATCTAGAAACCCTTGTGTTCCTTGTATATACAGTATGAATAATAATGCAATGATGTGCAATAAGAAATATTAGTGCTATAAAATGCTAATGGGATAAATGTGCTGCATTCATTTTAATGTCAGGTGAAAAATTATACACAGGTTATGAATTTGTGGACTGAAAGGCCAATATTGAAGCAACTACTTCAAGTCTGATTGAAGTATATACTTTGATTTTACTCCTGAGTGTGTGTGTATCTCCCTGTGTGTTTTGTTTGTCTTGCATTTATCTTATTGGCAATGGTGTAATGAATGGCCTATCTGAGCGAGTGTGTCCATTTACAGTACTTTAGGACAGCAATTGAAATGTCAATAGAGAACATTGAATGCTCTGTTTACACCACAGGAGCTCAGATCAATTAAACATCAAGTGTTGCTCTTTAACCACAGCACTGCTGAACTTCACTCATACCAGGCTGATCTTGCATAATCAGCCTGCAAACACAAACACACAGAGGGTGTGCTTGAACAGATACATACATAGATAAATAAAGAAATAAATAAATAACACCAACAACCCGTCGTCCAATCCATGTTTTTGCCTTTCCCCGATTCAGTATGGAAAGTTTACAAAAGAGATTTTTATTTAGAGCTGTCGGGATGGATTTGGTGTGAAACCACAGGCATACGTCATTCGTCTTTGTGTGTTTATGTCATGTCCGTAAGCTCAGAAAGAAGATCCAGCTGTGGCGAGACTCACGTGAGTGTAGGGGAAGCGGGAAGTGAGTGGAACAGCTGTTCAGCAGTGCACAAGTTGAAAGACTGTTATTATTATTTACTATTATTTTTTTATTTTTTTCCAGACGAAGATCTAATGGTCTAAATGTTGCAAGCTAGTGTAAGCCAATAAAGTATTTTTGGAGCAATAAATCAGTGTTCAGACACTTGCCATTTTTTCCCCTTAAACAGATACCCATGAATGTACTGTATGCTTATCTCAACTTGTATGTAATGTACCAATTTCATAGCACAGTAATGTATTGTCTATTAATTTGTTTAGTGTGTAACCAACCTTCTGTTGTAACTTTTCTTCCAAATAAACAATTAAACATTTATTTTTTATTATAATTGTGATATTGCATATATCTGTGAATTATTTTCATGTTCAATAAAGTATTTCATCATTATTAAATCCTCATATTGCATTTTTATATTACAGTGTTATTGTTTGCAGTGCACAGACCTACTATTGTAGTATTACGGTTCACTCACATTCCCCACTAAGGCTGTAGATTGTAATATAAAAATAAAATGTCTTCAATTGAACTCATATCAGCCATTTCACAATTTTCATCTCTTAAATTGATATGTGTAGTACAATTCAAACATTAATGTGTACTGTGTAGTGGATAAAAAACTTTAATATTCATATTATAATATAACTAAGAGTGTTGTTTATCTTCCTCAAAGTAATATTGGTTAAAAATGTTTAAGCAAATAATATAATATCAACATGAAAATATCTCATCATGACTCCGCTCTGCAGGTAATCTCAGAGTCTTCGCTCAAACCATGAGATTCATCCACTGCAAGAGCCGTGCCGAATCACAACTGACGTAAAGTGTTCCTCCGCAAGTAACTTGCAGTTTTATGCTTCAGCCGCTAGAGGGCGGCTTACAAAGTGTAGCTTGAAATAAATAAATACAATAGTGAAATAATGGGAAATAAAACGATTAATTAAATAGATAGTAAAAGATAGTATTAATTAAAAAGTACAAATTTATTAAAATAAAATAAAGGTATTAAAAAGAGAATGATAAAATCTCAAGTTATAATAATCAAATAAAATAATAAAATAGTAAAAACAATTCTAACATTTCGTAGTGATAAACAGAGAATGATATAGTCTCAATAAATAAATTGTGAAAACATTCAAATAATATAAATAGTCCCAATAATTTATTTTTCTTTTTCAAATAAAGGGATTAAAATAAAATATCAAAGTATTAAAATAGAATTATATTCTCTTAATAAACAAATAATGAAATTAATCATAAAAATGAGGAACACAAAACTCCATAAGGTGTTTGTTTATTGAGAAAAATAATCTTGGGAGAAACCAGGCTCAGCTGAGGGAGCCAGTCCCCCTCTGTCTCAAAAAAAAAAAAAAAAAAAAAAAAAAGATCTAATGTATCTTATTTTATGGATGTTCAGATGTTTTTGAAAATTACACAAATTACTTGCAAATATGACTTGATGAAAGGATAAAATACGTATGATACAATATAACCAGTGCACAATGGTGTTATAGCCAAGAGAAATCATGAGAATATGAGACAAAAAAGGGGGGTTTAAGGATAAAAGATTTGAACAAAAGAGGAAATAACAAAGCAAGAATGGATTGAATAGCACCTCAAAAGATCTAAGCAGAAGAAATATTTTTTAAAGTCCATTTTATTAAATAGGACACACCATGACTGATCTTCTATGGCCGGTACATTGTAATGAAACAGCTGCTGCATTGAAATCAAATAAGATGAAATGGAAAAAAAAGCCTGAAGTAAGGTTGTTTCGACACATACTACTATGAAGAATTGAGATTACCGAGAAGTGAAGAAATGCTCTCACTGGAAAGGCCAGATAAGTAGAATTATGTAAAGGAAACATACCCAGACAGAGAGGTGCCGGGTAGTTCCATCTTCTCACAGGTCCTGGCATGCATGTTATATATGCACTTCCCTGCAACGAGAAGAAATGAAGATAGATATTGACACACCAGTTATAAAGAAAAATCCATCACTCAAAGAAAATCAGTGTGCTCTTCTGAGTACAAAGTGAAGACTAATATAACAAAGCCCTGTCACTGGGAATGAATTTCATACAGCGCATAGAACTGAGAGTTAAACGAAGAACTTTAGCTGAAAATTGTTTTGAGGTTTTTTAACAGTCAACTGATTAATGTGCTACCAACAGTGTTGAGGAAACTACTTTAATACTACTTTAATGATAGTTCAGCTGAAAATGTAAGACAGCATGTTAGTTTCAGTCACCATTCACTTCCATTGCATCTTTTGTCCATACAATGAAAGTAAATGCTTTCATTCTGCCTTACATATCCTTTTGTGTTCCACCGAAGATATAAAGACAGCATTTAAAATTTTGGACAATCAAATTGTATTTTTTTGCAAACAGAGCGGTAGTTAAATTTAAGGCTGCAACAGTGCATGTATCCACGTCAAACCGAATTGATACAGGGCCTTAGCATGTGTGAATCCAATATTAAAAGAACATATAACGAACAACACAAACCGCGTAGAACTAAAATGAAAAAAGATTGCGGCGCAACATGGGACCACACAGAATCAAAACTTAACATAACAGAGTGCCAGACGCTACACTAGAAACTGTGGATCAGATAAATGCATGTGAAGTTTATGTGGACAGTTCTTTCATCAACATGCGCACTGCCACTGCGGCTTTCACTTTCGCATGCTGTATCCATGTTTATATACACGTTTCCCGCTGAATGCGCTTAGATACGCTATACAATATGGAACAGCCTTTCCGTGCCTCCTAAAGCCCGGGCCCGGAACAAAAGGTCCAGTTGTCCCCCCTTATCAGCGGCCCTGCTCTGGAAGCACATCTAACATGATGACTCATTTGTGGCGACATTATCTACATGTGTCTCTTGAGCTTACGGGAGCAAAGCATAAACAGCTTGTGCAAGTTAGTCTCGCCACGGCATTCAAGCAGCCTCTCGCTTCAAGCTCAGACAGGGTTAAAGTGATAACGAATGCCATAGGAGCATTTATTGCTGCAGATATGCGACCATACTCAGTCATCGAGAACACAGGATTTAAGCATCTGCTTAATGTACTTGAGCCCCATTATAAAGTTCCTACAAGAACACATTTCAGCCATTCTGTAGTGCCCGCTCTATATAAACAAGCACACGCTGTAATTGTCCAGCAGGAGACATTGTCAATGCTAACAGATCCGCCCTCTCCTCTGATAATGTGGATATTCTGATTTTCCCAAAAAAAAAAAAAAAGAAAACAAATTTGAAAATTGAGAGATAAGTACAAGTGGTGAGCTAAAAGGCAAAAGACACAGAAATCTGCACTACTAATGTCTTAATTTTGTTACAATTATTATAATTGCACTTTTTCCCTTTTATTATTATTAATGTTTGTATACAATGTGCATATAAGAGGCTCTTAAGTTTGAGTTTGTAATTTCGTTGAAAAAATAGTGCAGTCATGTATAAATGAGCCTTCACAATAAGAATTGTAGCCCATCAGCCACTGTGTTTTCAGAATAAATCATTTAAACAAATATTCGTTTTCGCTGCTGTACTGAAACCATACCGAACCGTGACCCCAAAACTGAGGTATGTAACGGACCGTGAATTCTGTGTACCGTTGCAGCCCTAATAAATATATAACTCAGTAACAGCAATATATAGTTTTCTCTCAAAAAGGTGTAAAATACCACACAGGTTTCTGTGCAGAAACTTAGTGAATCGTTCTTTTTAACCTGTTGTTCATTTAAATGATTTTTGTGAATAAAAGACATAAATATTAAAGATAGAAAACATATTTATATATTTTTAAATATATAAAAATCTGATTTTTATTTTGCAAACAGAAAAGTAGCCCATGTATATTATAAACTGCATATGAACAGATAATTTCATACAAAATACTTTCAATAAAACTACAAAATGTCATTATTGAAATTACTAGGTTGAAAACATAACAGAAGCATTTAGCAATGTTTTTACAAGAAAAAAAACATAAAACACAATGTAAGCCTTTACGCTGGGACTAAGTGAATTGTTTTGTTTTAACCTGTTCGTTTAAATTAACTGTCCGATTAAAATAAAATAAAAATTAAAAAACAGAAAAAACAGAAAATATATTAATATATTTTTAAATATATAACTATCAGATGGTATTTTTTTGCAAATGCAAACAGAGCAGTTTTTATATAATAAATAGCATTTTAATTAATAAATGTAGAAAAAAATATTATCAATAAAAGTACAAAATGTAATTATTTAAATAACTCAAATATTTAATTATTATTTAAAAGCAGCATTTAATAAAAGTTTTTGAATAATAATAATAATAATAATAATAATAATAATAATAAAATGTTAAAAATACAAATTTCCAAAAAATCTGGAACAGTATAAAAAATGCTAATAAAAACAAAAAGGAGTGATTTGTAAATTATATTCACCCCTTGCTTTATTGAAAGAACTACAACTATACAGTATGATGTTTTACCTTGTGAATTTCATTTTTTTTTTTTTTTTTAAATGCACAGTGATTTCAAATCAGATGACTGCAACACACACCAAAAAAGTTGGGACAGTCGAGTGTTTACCACTGTGAAACATCACCATTTATTTTAATAACACTTATTAAGCATTTGGGCACTGAAGACACAAGTTTGTTAAGTTTAAAAAGTGGAATTTTTCCCCATTCATACATTACGTAGGTCTTCAGCTGCAAAATTGTACGGGGTCTTTGTTGCCGTTTTGTGCGCTTCATAATGCACCACACATTCTCAGTTGGAGATGGTCAGGACTGCTGGCATGCCAATCTAGCACCCGCACTCTCTGTTTATTCGGCCAGTATGTGGTTTGAAGTTATCATGCTGAAGATTCAGGGACGTCCCTGGAAAAGACAGTGCTGGATGACAGTATATGCTGCTCCAAAATTTTTACATAACTGTCTGCATTAATGGTGCCCTCACAGATGTGCAAGTTACCCATGCCATGGGCACTGACACAATGCTGGCCCATACAGACACTGGCTTTTGGACCTGACGCTGATAACAGCTTGGATGTTCATTTTCCTCTTTGGCCCGGACAACACGACGGCTGTGTTTTTCAAAAACTATTTGAAATGTGGACTCATCGGACCAAAAAACACAGTTCCACTGTTCTACTTCAGATGGGACTGAGCTCATAGAAGTTGTAGTGCTTCTGGACAGTGTTGATGTAGGGCTTCTGCTTTGCATAGTAAAGTCTTAACTTGCATCTGTGGATGCAGCGGCGAATGGTGTTGACTAATAAAGGTTTACTAAAGTAATCCCAAGCTCATGTTCATGATATCCATTACAGAAGAATGATGGTTTTTAAGACAGTGATGTCTGAGGGATAAAAGATCACGTACATTCAGAAATGGTTTTCGTCTTGCCCTTTACGCACAGAGATTTGACCAGATTCCTTGAAACGGTCAACTATATTGTGCACTGCAGAGGGCGAAATGCCCAAATCCTTCCAAATTGTCTTTGGGGAACATTGTTCTCAAAGTGCTGGATTATTTTCTGAAGCATCTGCTGGCAAATTGACAAGTCTTGAATGATCCTTGCTCTTGAAGGACTAGGATGTTTTTAGAGGCTCCTTATACAGTATACAGTATTATGACACAACAACCTCATCTGTTTAACATCTCCTGTTTCACATCACCTTGTTATTTTAACTCGTCAAATTGTTATTAGTCTTAAATTTTCCCTGTCTCAACTTTTTTGGAGTGTGTTGCAATCATCCGATTTGAAATGACTGTACATTAAAAAAACAAAACAATGAAATTCACAAGGTAAAACATCATATAATGTGTAGATGTAGTGTCTTCAGTTTAGCGAAGGGTGAATATAATTTACAAATCACTATTTGTTTTATTAGCATTTTTCATACTGTCCCAACCTTTTTTGGAATTGGGGTTGTAGTAAAGTAGTGTTGCTACTTTTTGTTTGTTAGTCCTTGAAACTTTCTGCTAGTTACGTAGGCAACATAGAATTTGAATGCCAAAATTAGCAGCCACAGGACAAATTGGAGTGAACGCAAATGTCTCCCAGTATTTAATCTGAGAGCATTAAGCTATCATTGCTGCTGTGTATTATGTTATGTATTCGCCCACCTTTAAAGTGTAGCCTTGTTCACAGTGAAATGAGACAACATCACCCACGAAGTAGCGGTCGCCCACTTTCATGCCATTGCTGGGGGTTTGAGGTTCCGGGCAGGAGTCCAAACCTATTGCTTAGGACACAAGAAAACTCTCTTCATTTGTCAGAATGCGAATGTTCCCCAACCCAAATGGAAAATCATTTGTATTTCACATGGAAAGATGAAAAAGAGCCCCACGGGAGGAATGATTCACAATAAATGTTGCGTAATGCATGCAGTGGTGTTTGTAAAATCAGACAATTCAATTCAATTTTGCTCTAATTCTTGAGTAGTGGAACAATACAGGCTAGAGAAGTAAAAAACAAATTTGTGTGTCATGGATTCATTTTATTTATATACTAATCTGTTAAACCTGTGTTTGTGTGCAACCTCCTACGTCTTCTATTTCCTCACAACAGGAACTAGTGTGTTTTCCATGCTGTAACTCATTACGGGCCAACATTGTCAGACACAAAAACAATGCGTCAAAGACTTATAACAAGTATTATATTACTAATCATAACTATTGACAAATTCTACTAAAATCTACTTAAATTAATAAATGAATTCAGAAAACTAAATAGTTTCAAACTGATTTAAAGCTTCATAATTGGAACATTCACCACATAAAACTTTCAGTATTGACAAGATAACAAAATATTTTTCATATCAAACAAGTATTAAATGTAATAAAAACTGTTTTATTTTTTTCTGGTACTAGCTTCTGTTTGGACATACAGTAGTAGTAATGTTTCTTTAACCCTCCTGTAGTCTTAGGGTCTTTTTTTTTGACCCAGGACAGGAAAACTATACTTTATAAATAGTGCATAGTTTTTGGTACTGGAACCAAAGGTTGTGACTTTGTCAAAACCATAAAAATAAATAAATAAATTATATATATATATATATACAACAGTGTACAGTTGTAGTACGTGCCTCTTTCACTAATTAATCAACATTTTTAATTTTCTCTTAAACAATTTTATAAATATATATATATATAATTGTTTAAGAGAAAATTAAAAATGTTGATTAATTAGTGAAAGAGGCACGTACTACAATTGTACACTGTTGATTTTCTATAAGCAGAACAAATCAGAAATTGTTGGAATATAGTTGAGATATTATAAAATGCCAAAAGTGATATAAATAAATGTAAACTGAGACATCCTTTGCCAATATTTGCCAAGTTTTTTAACTTTTATTTATTTATTTTAAATATGTTACTCCATTATTATTCAAAATAAAGCATTTTCCCCCTATTGTTATACACTTTAGGACCCAATAAAACTTTTATTGGGTGTTTTTAATGCCGTTAATTACACTAATCAAGAATTTATGCATTTTTAATGGTTTTCAATACTGGCCAAAAATGACCCGATGGACAAAAGGAGGGTGTAGTTCTTTAAGAAAATAGGAGGTTTAAAATTACATTTTTATAATACTGTTTTTTCTAAAGTTTAACTAATATTTTATTCTATATAAGGGCAAGGCAAGGCAAGTTCCCATCCTGAAATTGTTGAGTTATTGTCTAAAGACAGGTGGTTTTATGGGTAGTGAGTGATAATATTTTTATAACTCAATTTATTTGATCATAGTTTTGATAAAATAAAAATAAAATTAAATAAAATAAAAATGGTACATCCACATCAACATTATTGTAGTGGTGTATTTCAAAGTGCTATTTTAAAACTAATAGTAATTAAAATATATGGTTAGGGATGGGAATCGAAAGGAATTCAGCAATTCTGGTTCTGGTTTTGATTCCTCTAAAAGGAATATTCCGGGTTCAATACAAGTTTAGCTCAATTGACAACATTTGTGGCATTATATTGATTACCACAAAAAAATATTTCAACTCGCCCCTCCTTTTCTTTAAAAAAAGCAAAAATCGAGATTACAATGTGGCACTTTTTCACCATTTTTTGTTTTAGCACTTATGAGGAAGAAAAGTGCTACAACACATAAAAGAGTATTTTAGTATGGTGATCTGTCTGCATCGATGGAAGAATGCACATTCATTGTTAGTGGAACCAAAAGTCACGAAAATCATTCAGGTATTTTTTTTTTTTAAAGTAGAATTGTTTCTGAAAGAAAATTGGTTTTCAGATTCCTAGCCTATTTATGGGTCATATTTTGTCCCATGTCTCAAGAATCAGTGTTTGTTAGTTTTACCTTTCTAGCATGCTCATTTGGATGGTACAGATGAACAGTCATCATACCTGTATATTCCAGGTGAAAGCCTGCTCCAGAAACACTCATATCGGTCTGAAAGGTAAGGTACAGATTGTTGGATGTTGTGTTCAGAAGCGATGGAATCGTGGTCCCTAGAAAAATTAGAAGCATTAGCATTAGAAAACATTCATTGATTTGCATGTTGAAAATAAAAGCAACAGTTTGTCTTACATCCGTGGTTATAAACTGGTGGGTCGAGACCAAAAATTCAGTTCAGATCAGTTCGGAAAAGATTTTTGACAGCAGCGAAAAACAATGCTAAATTCAAATAATAAAATGCAACTAGCCGTATAATCATGCGTAATTAGGATATCAAAATAAATAGGCTTATTAGTTTTTGAAAGGGAGGAGAAAATGCTTCCCATGTTGACATCAAAGGCTGTGAATCTAGGTATTAAAATAAAAAGGTATTTTCATGCAAATTCATCTGTCACTTGGTAATGAGTCCAATACTAAATAAATAGTGTTTGTTTCAAGTGTTAGGCTAGTAAAGCATTATTTGCTAAACAATATGATATGATGTACAACACAAAGTCTGGTTCTATGTATGGTCGCCACTTTATATTTCAGTGTGAAATCCTGAAGAAAAACCAGTTGAGAAGCATTGCGCTACAGCTCTAAACAGTCATCTCTGAGGGTTTGTGACATTATATCATGAGGTTTCTACGAATGTCATTCAACTCTGTCACGGCTGTCACTGTTGTCATCATGTTGGTAGGTCTATTGACGAAGTGCCGTTGCAGTTAAAGTTGGGTCACACCTTGCTGCCATCTGCCTAATCATACAGAAAATACAGTTGGGCACACGACAAGACAGATCAGACCTATTGCTGTTTTGTGAACCTGCGGTGACCTCCATCAAGTAGACTGATGCTCAGTAGCCACTCTGGAATCACCATGATGGGCTATTTGTCGAGCAACGGCTGAGGTTTAGTGCTAAAGAGGTTGTGACGAATAGAGGCAGTTATTTCACTTGCATCTCAGCCACACTGGGAGTTTGGAAGGAGTAGGTCCCTTTTATTCAGTTAAATTGTATTTAATTCATATAATTTGTATAGCGCTTTTCAAAATGCATGTTGTTCCAAAGCAGCTTTACAAATATAATTGCGCTTTGTGTTGTCACAATACAACATTTTTAATGTCAATAGCAATAGAGCGCAACAGTCTTGTTCTAGAATAATAACAATAATAATTCCCCACATTTATATAGTGCTTTTCTAGGCACTCAGAGCACTCTACATAGTACAGGGGGAATCTCCTCAATCACCATCAGTGTGCTGCATCCACCTGGATGATGCGACGGCAGACATAGTGTGCCAGTACGCCCACCACACACTAGCTAATAGTGGAGAGGATAGTAGAGTGATGTAGCCAATTCAGGGATGGGGATTATTAGAAGGCCATGATAGATAAAGGACAATGGGGGGAATTTGGCCAGGACACTAAGGTTATACCCCTCCTCTTTACGAGAAGTGCTCTGGGATTTTTAATGATCTCAGAAAGTCAGGACCACGGTTTAAAGTCTCATTCAAAAGATGGTGCTTTTTTATGGTATAGTGTCCCTGTCACTATACTGGGGCATTAGGACCTACACAGACCGCAGGGTGAGCACCCCCTGCTGGCCTCTCTAAAACCACTTCCAGCAGAAACCTTAGTTTACCCCAGGAGGTCTACCATCCAGGTACTGGATAGGTTCAACCCTGCTTAGCTTTAGCAGGCAACTAGGCATGAGCTGCAGGGTGATATGGCTGCTGACTAGAAGTAGAAATTCCACAATGTTTTTATCCTTAGGGGAAATAATTATTAACAAAAACGTATCTTTTTTTACAAACAGTATTACCGTGAGTTCTGAGGTTGTTAATTGGTGGTATATGCTTCTGTTAAAGCCATCAGTCCATGTAATTTCCACTTTATATAGAGAGAGAGAGTTACATAAAGTAAATTAATAACCGTGAGTTACTTGAACTTATTTAGCTTACAAATCCATAAAATTAAGATTTTGAGTACTACTATCTCAAACAATCGAGTACAGAACTGAGGTTGTAGGGAATACAAATAAGCCCTTGTGCTTGAATATTATTAGCATGTTTGTTTGGCCAAAATGAAATCACAGTCATGTGAAAAAGAAAGAACGCCCTCCTTGAATTCTATGCTTTTACGTATCAGGACATAATAAAAATCATCTAGTCCTTAGCAGGTCTTAAAATTAGGTAAATACAACCTCAGATGAACAATAACACGACATATTACACCATGTCATGATTTATTTAACAAAAATAAAGCCAAAATGGAGAATCCATGTGTGAAAAACTAAGTACACCCATACTGCTTCCATAGGAATTAAGAGGCTAAGTATTAGCCAGGTGCTGCTAATCAAATGCCCTTGATTAATTGATCATCAGCAAGTGTGACCACCTCTATAAAAGCCGAAGTTTTAGCAGTTTGCTGGTCTGGAGCATTCAGGTGTGTGTTAACACAATGCCAAGGAGGAAAGGCATCAGCAATGATCTTAGAGAAGCATTTGTTACTGCCCATCAATCTGGGAAGGGTTATAAGGCCATTTCCAAACAATTTAAAGTCCATCATTCTACAGTGAGAAAGATTATTCACAAGTGGGAAAACATTCAAGACAGTTGCCAATCTTCCCAGGGGTGGATGTCCCAGCAAATTCACCCCAAGTTCAGACCGTGCAATGCTCAGAGAAAGTGAAAAAAACCCAAGAGTTACATTTCAGACTCTACAGGCCTCAGTTAGCATGATAAATGTTAAAGTTCATGACAGTACAATTAGAAAAAAGACTGAACAAGTATGGTTTGTTTGGAAGGGTTGCCAGGAGAAAGCTTCATGTCTCTAAAAAGAGCATGGCAGCACAGCTTAGGTTTGCAAAGTTGCATCTGAACAAACCACAAGATTTCTGGAACAATGTCCTTTGGACAGACGAGACCAAAGTGGAGATGTTTGGCCATAATGCACAGCGCCACGTTTGGTGAAAACCAAACACCAAATATCAGCACAAACACCTCATACCAAATGTCAAGCATGGTGGTGGAGGGGTGATGATTTGGGCTTGTTTTGCAGCCACAGAACCTAGGCACCTTGCAGTCATTGAGTCGACCATGAACTCCTCTGTATACCAAAGTATTCTAGAGACAAATGTGAGGCCACCTGTCCGACAGCTAAAGCTTGGCCAAAATTGGGTCATGCAATAGGACAATGATCCCAAGCACACCAGCAAATCTACAACAGAATGGCTGAAAAAGAAAAGAATCAAGGTGTTGCAATGGCCCAGTCAAAGTCCAGACTTCAACCCAATTGAAATGCTGTGGTGGGATCTTAAGAGAGCTGTGCATAAACAAAGGCCTGCACACCTCAATGAACTGAAGCAACATTGTAAAGGAGAGTGGGCCAGAATTCCTCTACAACGATGTGAGAGACTGATAAAGTCATACAGAATACAATTACTTGAAGTTATTAATGCTAAAGGTGGTTCTACAAGCTATTGAATCATAAGGTGTACTTAGTTTTTAACACATGGCTTCTCCATTTTGGCTTTATTTTTGTTAAATAAATCATGACACGGTGTAATATGTCATGTGTTGTTGTTCATCTGAGGTTGTATTTACCTAATTTTAAGACCTGCTATGGACCAGATGATTTGCATTATGTCCTGATATGTAAAACCATAGGGTGTACTTTCTTTTTCACATGACTGTATGTGAGGATTTAACTAGTTGTTATTAAGAATTCATTGAAATTTGAGTTATTTTAGTATTAATTAAATTGTTTTACTGTTAATAGCTGTTTTGTGTAAACTCACTATAAGGGTCATTAGTGTTCTATTAGTGGTCAACTTGTTTCCTGTTCAATTCATTTAATTTTTCCTTGCACAGGTGAATATGCATAGCTGAAATGCAGCTTTATATGCACATCAAGTGACCTGATGTCTGATATTATTTTTTTTAATGTCAAGAAAATTAAGTAGAAACAGTAATAATAATGTTAATTTAAAAACTTGCAATTAGTTGCTAAACCTTAAAGGGATAGTACACCCAAAAATGAAAATTCTCTCATCATTTACTCACCCTCATGCCATCCCAGATGCGTATGACTTTCTTTCTTCTGCTATACACAAAATTAGAAAGAAAAAAAAATATCTCCGCTCTGTAGGTCCATACAATGCAAGTGAATGGTGATCAGATATTTGTAGCTCCAAAAATCACATAAAGGCATCATCAAAGTAATCCATATGACCAGTGGTTAAATCTATGTCTTTAGAAGAATTATATTAGGTGTGGGTGAAAAACAGATCAAAATGTAAGTATTTTTTTCCCTCTAGATCTCCACTTTCACTTTTACATTTGAAAGTCATATGTGGTGCCTGTTTAGTTTCACTTTCACATCTGAAAATGTTAACACCTATTATATAGCTTCTGAAGGTATAGATTTAAACACTGGAGTCTTCTGGATAACTTTTATGTTTACTTTATGTGATTTGTGGAGCTACAAATGTCTGATCACCATTCACTTGCATTGTAAGGACCTACGGAATTAAGATATTTTTCTAAAAATTGTCGTTTGTGTTCTGCTGAAAAAAAGAAACTCATACACAACTGGGATGGAATGAGGGTGAGTAAATAATGAGAGAATTTTCAATTTTAGGTGAACTATCCCTTTAATCATGTGGCATACATTTTTAAGTCAATAAACTGAATGAAATGATACATTTGTGCATATCTAACAAAGGTTTTCAAGTTGTGCTGAGATAAAATGTCCATAAGTTGAATTTACTTAAAAAGCTTGATGCAAAATTGCAACATATATAAGTAAATCCAACACATTTTTTTTTTTTTTCAGTATTCTACCTATGACTCGGCATATGAATATCCACCATTCAGAGAATCGCAGCAAACAAAGCACACCTAAAGAACTCTGCACATCCATGACACACTGTGAATGACACAATCGAGTCTCCCGACACCCTCAAACTACTTATACATGTGTATATCTAAGTACTTTGCGACAAGGGCGGACTGGGAAGAGAAATGGATTTGAAATAAAAACCAGCCCAAATGTTGTTGAGCGGGGTGGGGGTGGGTGGTACTCGCCCAAAAGTTGTTGAGAGGGATGTTCGGCCGTGGATAGGCACTGTTGTACTCAATAATTCAAGACAAGTAAACCATAATAAAATAAAAATAAAGGAAGAAAATGGCTAGCAATAGCTCACATTAAGTCAACAGAACAAAGACACAATAGAGTAAACAGTGCTTGATGTTTGGAGTATTGAGTTTGACTATACAATTAAGCATTTGGAAATTGAAAACAGTAATCAAATGAAAAATCAGCAATAATGTCTTATGTCCCATATTATCTGTAGACTGTTTAGAATCAGAACTAGCAGTGCCCATAAATCCTGCCTGCCGCACCAAATGAACAGCAAGAGCACCGTTTTTGGTCATAGCATATTTTGTCCACCATCATACCGTCTTCTCCATGCACGAGGCATAGCATTCCTATAACTTGCATTAATCTTTCATTTGTCCTCCGTGCATATTAAATGTCAAACTGTCAACAATTGTTAATGCTTTCTCTGAAAAGAATGGTGGCCGCTAAGGTCAGTGCATATTTATTTTGCTTTGTGTGGCTGATGCGACTCTCACTCCTTGTTGAAGGGATACTGAGGCAAATAATTAAAATGTGCCTTTCAATTCGGAGGGCTCTGCTGTTTTATTTCAGAAGACTGCAGAGTCATCACCACTACACTGATAGCATTCTGTCCGCTACTTGGACTGAGAGCTCCACCAGGGAGATTCTGACACTCTGAGTTCACTCCCATTGCTATAAAGCTGTTGATCCATGACAGCTGAAATATTGATGTGCTTTGGATGATAAAACAAATCTCTAGATGAAAGTCAGAAGGCATAAGGTTTCAAAAAACAGTCTTATTTCACAAATACGATGGTGCCATCCTTATCAGACTCTTGTGTTGACAAGACTCTGTTAAAGAAACTACACCAGGGATGACTACTGTGCTTATACAGAGCAGAATTGATTAAAGTCAGCTTTGTGTGTGTGTGTGTGTACATGTTTATTCTACATTGTGGGTACCAAATGTCCCCACCAGGATAGTAAAACCTGAGATCACCTACCTTGTGGGGCCCAGCCAGCGGTCCCCACGAGGAAAATGGTTTATTAAACATACTAAACTATGTTTTTTGAAAATGTAAAAATGCAGAACATTTTTTGTGATCGTTAGGTTTAGGGGTAGGGTTAGGGGATCATTAGATCGGTATAAAATCCATAAAATGCTTGGAAGTCTATGGAGAGTCCCCACAATGATATAAAAACAAGTGTGTGTGTGTGTGTGTGTGTGTGTGTGTGTTCTGAAAGAAGTGGCAACTTGGTTTGGAAACTTTGTTGACAAAAAACTTGTTGACAAAAGACTTGTGTTGCCAACATGAACACCACAGCTCAATGTGTTAGATCACATGCACTAACAACTAGGGCATGTCACCTACATAGAAAAAAATCACCATAAAAGATAAAAGCAGTCTTATCATCTATATATATATATATATATATATATATATATATATATATATATATATATATATATATATACACACACACACATACTGTATATATACAAATATTGTGAAACACTTATTCTTTGTTATATTTTTTTTTACACATTTAGAATAATAGTAAAGTCATCAAAACTATGGAATAACATAAATGGAACAATGGGAATTATGTTGTGACAAAACAAATTCCAAAATAACAATCAAAACTATGTTATATTTTAGCATCTTCAAAGTAGTCACCCTTTGCCTAGAATTTGCAGACATGTACTCTTGACATTTTCTCAACCAACTTCTTGAGGTATCACCCTGGGATGCTTTTTAAACAGTATTGAAGGAGTTCCCATCTGTGTTGGGCACTTATTGGCTGCTTTTCTTTATTATTTGGTCCAAGTCATCAATTTCAAAAACTTTTTTTTTTTTTTATTATTAAATTTTAGTTTTATAATGAAATAAATTAATATGGTGGCACAGTTATATTTTTGTCTGCAAAACTAATTCCAAGCATACACCTTCAGATCAAGTGTGAGTCAAGTGTTTCAAAACTTTTGACTGGTAGTATATATATATATATATATATATATATATATATATATATATATATATATATATATATATATATATATATACTATATTCTAAAGCCATTTTTGTGTAAGGAACAGAAGTCGTGTTTAATAAATAAATAAATAAATCTTGCATCAAACCTACTGTGGAACTGTATGTCAACACAGCATTTTTTTTTTTTTTTTATCTAAATACACTTTTTTTTTATTTTATTATCTACAGACACAAATGAGGTCAAATAATTAGATAATTTTTAAATAATCTGAGAATTTACATTTTTGGGTGAAATATTCCTTTAAAATGTAATGTTTTCATGCTGTAAAGGGAACTCAATGGTTTCTATCTTACCAGAATAGCTCCCAAGTCTTGGAGCATTGCTGTCGACACCGTCGTAAAAGTCTAGCGAGTCCCAGTTGTGTTCGGTGGAAAACGTCACAACTGTAATCTGTAGAAATAAAATACAAATTATATTATTTGGACCAATTATATGAAAATTAATGGATCCCTTTGGTGTATAATGAACTTACAAAAAATATGTATTAAATGTACTGTAAAAACATTCATATTTATTTAAATGATAACTTTATAATAATTCAGTTAATATTATACAGTTATATAATACATTACTATTTACAAATTATATACATAATTTAATGTATTTTTTATATTGTTTACTTGTATACAATAATATAATACATAAAATTATATATAAATAAACGTATTAGAAAACAATGATATTATTAGGACGACAATTAATAGATTCCTATATACAGTATATATATATATATATATATATATATATATATATATATATATATATATATATATAAAACATTTAAAAACAATTCTATTTATTTAAAATAATATAATATTAAAATTAAACAATATAATATTCTTTAAAATTATTACAATATTTCTATTAAAATAAAAATAACAATTTTCCTGCATACCAAATTGTTCTTTAATCTGTTATTTTTTATCATCAATAACTGTTTTATTTTATACATCTTTTTTGTGTCACTATAAAAGTACAGTACTAAGAAAAGGCTTCACTTCAAAGCAGAGAATCCATTGATAACATTTCTATCCCCTGTCAAGCTTTATGCAATCAAACACTTTTCAACGAAACATTATTCAAAATATTTTTCAGAAGGAAAAACAGGTCTCACTTGGATTCCAGTTCCCTCCGGCACAAAGACCTTCCAAACGCAATTCAGATGGTTGTCATAGGGATCAGGGTATCCCGGAGACAGGATGGTACCACGGCGCGTAGTCAGAACTCCTCCACAGGGGACTGAAAGACAGGTTTCCGAGAAGAAGAAAAAAATGACAGACTGAACGCGACAGAGAGACCATGACAAACAAAGTCGGGTAAACAAGCCATTTCCGAGCCAAAAGATATAAAAACTGTCTCGGTTAGGAACGTAACCTTGGTTCCTTGAGAGGGGGGCAATTGGGACTACGTCAGTGAGTCACGTGGTCTGAAGCCTGCATACAATCACACCAAATCAATGGCTGATGGCACTTAATCAATGCCCATAGGGAGCCGCGTCATGGAACCCATATAGACAGCTGCTTTGGCGCCATTTTGCCAGATTTTACGCAACAAGCACAAGCCTATGCAGCAACTAGAGAGTATGGCCAGCTACACAATGCATCGTTCCCTATCAAGGAGCAAAGGCTACGTTCATAACTGAGACGTTCCCATTCAAGGAAACATCGATGTTGTGTAATGACACAATTGGGACGAGATACCATCACGCCATGTGAACAGTAGCTGCCAACTCTCCAAACCTGTGTGGCAAGCTTACAGAGGCGCACAAGCGAGCTAAAGAAATAGAAATCTAAAAAACTTACTCCTGATCCAACAAAGAGAACTTGGGAAGCAGGAGACAAACTCTCATCCAAATGATCAAATCTAACAAAAGTATGCAGAGGACCATCCTGCTGCCATACAAATGTCTTCCAAGAATGCACCTCTAGCATGAGGATGCCATTGTCCTCGTAGAATGGGCTTGAATACCCAGAGGCGCAGGCAAACCACGCGACTCATAAGCACTCGAGATTGTATCCACAATCCAATGAGACAGTCTCTGCTTGGACACCAAAACACCCCTGTTGCGGCCACCAAAGCACACAAACAACTGCTCTGACTTTTGCCATTGGCTAATATGGTCAGCATAAGCCTGCAGAGCTCGCACTGGGCATAACATACAGGATACGTAGCCTTTTATGCTCTTACGACTCAAACGGCAGAGGAGAAAAGGATTGCAAATTAACAATCTGCGAGTGAAAGGACGTAGAGATGACTTTAGGCAAATAGCCCAAACGAGGTCTCAGCTCGACTTTTGATAACGCTGGTGCAAATTCCATACACAAAGGATTCATCCACAAGGCATGCAAATCACCAACCCTCTTAAAGAATGCCATTGCTAATAACAGCGCCATTTTAAGAGTCAGAAATTTATCAGATACTGATATTAAAGGCTCGAATGGAGCAGCTGAGAGCGACTCCAACACCACAGATATATCCCAGATAAAGGGATGCGGATGATACAAAAATGTCTAAGCCTGCGCGCTCCGTGCATAAAATGGGAGACAAGAGAAAGTCTTCCAACAGACACTCCATTAACCAGTGCATGTTCAGCCACTATAGCGGCCACGTACACTTTAAGCATTGCTGGGGTAACCCGGCCCCAAAACGCTCTTGCAAAAAAATCCCGTACTGAACCAACTGGGCAGTGGACTGGATCCTCACTCCGCGCTGTGCACAAAGCAGCGAAAATATGCCATTTACACGTATATAACCTTCTTGTTTATGGAGCTCTAGCATTTAAGATGATATCAACCATCGCAGGGGATAAACCATCATTCAAAAGGTGGCCCCGTTGACGAGCCAAACCCACAATTTCCATAACTCGGGCCGAGGGTGAAAAATTTTGCTGCGCGCCTGAGACAACATGTCCATTCTGACTGGAATCACCCAAGGCATTTTCTCCAGGAGAGAGACCAGAATCAAAAACCATACTTGAGGGGGAGTTTGTGGGGCCATGCGAGGGTCGGACATGTGAACGGTGAGCTCTGCACACTTTGCTAGTTTTTAATACTATTTGTGTCATAATCCGGTGAGATTCGATGCACCCTGTTCCATAACTGTTCTATGAAGACAATATGTCAAAGAATTCAAAATCCTCGGGCTCTGGAGACATTAAAAGACACTTACATGCTCAAGCTGATACCCCTCACAGGGCCGCAAGCCAGGGACCAGTTTGGACAGTGCGGTGGGAGAGATTAAGTGGCAACTGTCGAGCATGTCGGAAATGCTGGCGAAGGTCGTTGCTGATTTGGAGGATCTTGCTGTAATACGTCGATCGATCACTGCCATGGAGACATAATTCTCTGAGTTGGTTACAAGAGTGGGGGACGTCGAGAAAGGGATGGATTATCTGGAGTCATTGGAGAGGAAACTAGCTGCTAACCCGCTAGCGACCAAGACAGACTTGGAGCGCATTTGGGAAAAGTTGGAAGAGATTGAGAATCATAACTGGCGAAACAACTTCTGAATTGTTGGAATTCCTGAGAAAGAAGAAGGCTGAGATATGGTGAAATTCCTAGATGAGCTCTTCCCGTGTCTGCTCGACATAACAGGCCATAAGCTGGAAATCGAGTGAGCTCACAGTGTTCCGGCTCGGAGATCCGCTGAGGGAGACAGGCCCCGATCAATTCTGGCCAAATTTCTGAGATCATACGATAAAGATCTTGTGTTACACGAGGCGAGGAGTAAAGGAAGGCTTTCTTGGAAGAACCACAGAATTCCCAGACTTTGCAAATTCAACAAGAGAGAAACGTGACCGATTCAAGATATGCAAGAAACTCTTACATCAACGGAAGGTCGCTTTTGCACTGATGTTCCCGGCCAAATTGAGAATAGATACTAAGGATGACCGCAAAATATTTACATGCCCACAGCAAGTGATGTCCTTCATAAAGTCAATGGAATGAGTAAGTCATTGTGTGATGCTCTCTATGCAGCCGAGTGGACCTGACTCACTGAACATTCACTTGACCGTCCGAGGGAACTGGGTGCCTTCTTTGTTTCTTTTTGTGTTGGCTCCGCCTAGCGGCTGGAGTTTGTTTTGTGGAATAACACTCCTTCGAGACAGTTTGTGGATGTATCTGCACATTCTTTGTGCTTATGCCTCCTATTGGATGGAGTTTGTTTTGTGGAATATTTCTTGCAAACATCGGAGTGATTAGGGCATTTGTTGCTCTCATGTAACAGCCAAGTGGACCTGACTCACTGAACATTTACTTGACCATCCGAGGAAACTGGGTGCCTTCTTTGTTTCTTTTTGTGCTGGTTCTGCCTAGCGGCTGCATTTTTTTTGATGGAAAACGGCCTGCGTGACACATAATGGTGACAAACTTTGTTGTGCGCCAGATAAAGGAGCATGTCTCGATGGCGAGAACAGTGCATCCATCTGGAGAAAGAGAGAAACACAAGGAAAAGTCAGGTGCCCGTCCACAATCCTTCTTCTTATGACAAGAGCCGGAGCCTCAAGGCTCATATGGCTCCTTTCAAAGACCGAATGGTTTGACAGAGCCTCGATGAAGCACCATTGGGCCTGTATAACAATGCTGTTTAATCCCCACACAAACTGCTCATTTCCAACGATGTCCTCACATGTTGTCACTCAAAAGGGAGAACATAGTCCTCGCTAGTCACCAACAAGGGCTTAGACAAATTTGCACACTGAAGTAAGAA
This sequence comes from Myxocyprinus asiaticus, assembly GCF_019703515.2. Taxonomy (NCBI): domain Eukaryota; kingdom Metazoa; phylum Chordata; class Actinopteri; order Cypriniformes; family Catostomidae; genus Myxocyprinus; species Myxocyprinus asiaticus. Next base: position 5,616,686 of record NC_059358.1, on the reverse strand, counting down.
AATCTGGCGAAATGGTGCCAAAGCAACCGCCTATATGGGTTTCATGATGCAGCTCCCTCTGAGCGTCTTTTAAGCACCATCAGTCAGTGAATTAGCATGATTGTATACAGGCTTCAGTCCACGTGACTCATTATGCAACGTTGATGTTTCATTGAAAGGGAACAGAAAAAAATACAGAAAGAGGAAAACAACAAACAAAGTTCAAAGAGGAAGATCAAACAGTATACTTTAAAGATTGAAAAGTTGTACACCTAGAGATATGAATAGTACTTTTTACAGAAGTGCTTACAATGATGTACACTAACACGAGATGAAGACTTCAGTTATATTTAAGGGCAGTAAAAAGCGATTTAATTCTACATAAGGCGGGTCACTCTTTTATGGTGGCTGCCATGTTTAGATCACATGACCAGTTGAATATTACTCACTTTATCTTGTTACCCCACACCCGCCCCCATTTTTTATCAGAAAATGCGTGTGCAGAATATGTTGAAATAATTCAATCGTGGGTGACACAACAGTGAAGGAGAGCAACTAACAAAAAGTAGCAAAGCTACTAAATTAATTACATTGTTCAGAAACATAACAGTACAAGCTACTTTTTCCAAACAGTAGCGGTGTAGCCTGACAAATCAGCTTATCTCTGTTTTTTGTGTCCTGTTGATTTGCTCAGTTTTACAACCTAGTGAACAGAGGCAGATAATTAAATGACTTCTCCACAAAGTTCCATTCTCATATATACATTATATTACATATAATTTTATATTATACTGTTTAACCTAATAATAGTCTAAAAGATACAATCTCTTGAAATACTGTAGTTGCAATGTAGTTGGCTATTTTGTCATATTAGTCAGTAAAAGAAAAAGCAAAAAATGACTTAGATCACCTTTAAATGTCAGATAAGCTAAATTTAAGAGATCTTTCAACATCAAAAAGAATCTATAAGTACATTACAGAACAGCTGTAATGTTTTTACATTCTAAACACAGCATTAGTTGAAAGCGCTATGTATGAACTTATTTCTTTTAAAGTCAACATGAAATCAAAATTGAGCCCATTTACTTTTATTATGCACAGTATTAATTCAACATTTACTTTCTTAGTGCATATTATTCCAAATAAAATCATGTTTTCACAATCTTTAATCAAAATGTAACTATGTGCTCCACCCGGGCAACAACTTTTCTTCTCGGCTGACACCACTAATTGCTCTTACTTTTCAACCCCTCCCTTCCAACCCCCCGACTCCATTTCTATATGTAACGTCCATTTTTCACGATCCAATCAATTCACAAAGGATAAAATCAAGTCCCGTCCTACATTTTTCTTGCTGAATATCCTGTTTCTCTAAAAAAAATACATCCAATTACAAAAGTAAATTGGGTTGTGAACAGTGTTTCATGCCGACTTTAATGAACACTTCCAAAACCAGGTTCATCTTTCACCAGCCAAGGATCAACTAGGCCGATCCCTCTTTTCCCAACTCCATAGGGATGTCATTACCAGAATCAGGTGCAGTTTTGAAGTGCCACACATTAATGTTAATATGCATTGCTGCAGAGCTTTTAATCTAGCATGGACATAACGTGGACTATTATAAAAGCATCCGTATTCCTTATTTATTACTTTCTGGGAATTTGATTAATTCTCTGGGAATTTTAATGACTTGTAGATCTACTGTCCTGTAACATGTGGCTGCGGCCACAGCACTGCGAGACTGTCATCTTTTATATAGGCTTCGTCTTGCGCTGCTTAAAATGCATTATGCATTCATCATTTTTAATTATTCAACCTAGTACTCCTACAGTATTTGTATAATAAGTTTCTTCTCATATTTCACTCCACTGAGGAGAATTCTTTGAGGAGCAAGAAACTCTGGCATCTTCTGTAGAGCTGTCGAGATTAAGTGCGACCTTGCTTATATTTTTTTGGTCACAAATGGTGAGATAATATATCAAAATGTGTCAAAATGGACCACTTATAGTATAATATACAAAATAAGCTGATGGATGGATGGATGGATGGATACTATTGATTTAGACAGACAGACAGACAAACAGATAGATAGATAGACAGAGAGATCTTCTAGAATGGAGAGATACTTCTGCTGGACTGCCTGTGTATTTGCCAAATTACTGCTGCTCATAGGTGCAATTTCTGTATTATGGTTTGTAATAGCCCACAAAGACAAGACAACTGCTTGCATACAAAATATGCTTCACATCATTTAGAATTACTTAAATTTTCCATTTTCATTAGTGCTTTTCATAACACTCAAAGCACATAAAAGTCAGCTAAGAACAAAAGCTGGGGAAAAACACTCAGGCAAATTGAATGACGGCGAGAATTGAACCCTCCGAGACATTCCGTCACCTTTGGAGAGCTCAGTCAAGCAATTCTTATTTGTTTGTTGAGGCTATGCCAGACATTGTACTCAGCACCTTTTGTGTAGCTATCAATAAGAACGAATCCTCTCTAGATGTTAAGTACCGCAAGGATGTTCTGTCTTCACAGGCGTTATTTGTCAAAGACACCTCGGCGATTCTAGGGGCCAAAGTCAATCACTTTATTTTCAAAAGTGCCACATCGCTGCTTTGTAGCCAAGAAAAAAAAAACATACATGTTTGTGCTTTTCCCATTTCTTTCTTTTTTTTTCCTCCTCTGCTGCCTGGAAGGAGAATGTTTAACATGGTTAAATCGACCAAGTTGACTTCCATTTCAAGAACATCTATATTCCACAGGTGATGTTGCATGTGCTCACACGCCCCCACGATAATCAAAAAGGTTTCCAGCTACGTTAATGTCATCATTAGTAGCCGGCGCTCAGGGAGAGGATAAGCGTATTGCTCAGGGCCGACTGTGATTTCATGTAAATCAATAGAACGTGAAGATTTGCTGCCATAAACAGAGAAACAGACATGCTGGTAAAAGCTCATGTTAACCCGTGATCATGGATGGCATCAGAGTGCTGTTTGGTTAGCTACAGTGCTGCAACATTTATTGGAGAAAGACAGGAGCCTAGTCATGAATAGTCAGACTTTTGACTATCGGCATACAGTCTGGTCCACACTGCAACTATTGATTATCTGAATATCTTTCCTAGATTTGATGCCACTAACCTGGGTGGGGTTGTATCAGCCGTTCGTATGCCATTAAGATAACACTGAGACATAAAGTTCACACTAGGGACTTAGTAATTACTAGTTAGTTAGTTCTTGATTTGGTTGTGCCGTTTGCATAGTCGTATAATTTGATGTTTACATTTATTGATCAAAAAATCTACTTTCAAACTGAACTGTTGATAATCCATGATTCCCCATCTGTCACTCACTCAACGTTGTGTCGATGTAGTGACACTAGGGGTCACTCTTGGGAGCCCAAAACACCTCTGCTTTTTTTTTAAAAGGCCAATGAGAATTGGCGAGTGGAATTTGCATGCCACTCCCCTGGACATAGGGGTATAAAAGGAGCTGGTATGCAACCACTCATTCAGATTTTCTCTTTGGAGTCGAGCGGTTCTATTCATTGTAGCTGAATTCATCCACGAAGTTCATTCACCTCATCTGCTGGATTCTACAGTGCATTTCAGCGGCTTCTCCCCCTCTGCACCCGTGGAGTGCAGAGAATGCCCCTGAGTGCCTCGGCAGAAACAACTAAAAGAGTATATTCTAAAAAGAGTATATTTTCTTTCTAAAAGAGCGGCACACACGGAACGTCTTTTTAAAGATGCCTTTCCGTTTGTGTGTTATTCCTGGTTGCGGTCGATATCTCTCCGCTTCTGACGGCCACGATCGCTGTCTTACGTGTCTGGGCACTACCCATGCGGAGACATTGTTCATGGATGAGTCATGTCCTCATTGCGTTGCGGTCGCGGCTTGCTTTCGTAAGAAAGCAAGCCACCCCAGCGGCTCCCCGCACCAGTCATTCTAGTTATTGGTTTGAGGTCATGTCGGTTAGCACTTGGGACGATTTGGGGACATCAATGGGACCACCTCTGCCGGGTATCCCCCCATGGACCTCCAATTCCCCAGCATGCTCGCTTGCCCCAATCAGGCTCTCACACGAGACCACCAGCTCATCTCAGTACGAGTTCGACTTCTCGTTCGGAGCTCGGGAAGACAATGAGTTATCAAGCGCAGCATCGGAGAGTGGGCTCGGACATGACGGACATGCTTTCCCGGGTGGCCGCGAGCGTCGGGCTAGAGTGGAACCTTCACTACGCAAATATGCGTTTCCCCCAGTGAGCCTACTTGCACAGACCCTGTGCAAGGTCAGGGAGGACGAGGAGCAGATCATCCTAGTAGCACCCTACTGGCCCACCCAGACGTGGTTCTCGGATCTCAAGCTCCTCACGATAGCCCCCCTGGGGAATTCCCCCTCCAGACCGTGTCTCGTCCCCTCATGGGACCTCTCCATAGTCCTTCGGTGTCTACAGGGAGCTCCCTTTGAGCCCTTGGAGTCAGCTGAGCTTAAGGCACTCTCTTTGAAGACTTGTTCCTGATGGACCGTTCGATGCCCATAAGAGCGTTCGGGGAGGTTATGTAACGGCCTGGTGCGCTGGCTACGAGGCATACAGCAGTCTGCCCATCACACACCACCAGTTCACGTAACACAGTTCAGCTAGTTGTGGAGTTTTGTATAGGGACCCCTAGTGTCACTACATCAACACAACGTCGAGTGAGTGACAGATAGGGAACATCCTGGTTACTTTCGTAACCTCTGTTCCCTGATGGAGGGAACGAGATGTTGTGTCCCTCTTGCCACAAAGCTGAACTACCCGCTGAAATGGCTGGGACCTGGTCTCAGCTTCTCAGCACAAAACCTGAATGAGTGGTTGCATACCAGCTCCTTTTATACCCGTATGTCCAGGGGAGTGGCATGCAAATTCCACTACCAATTCTCATTGGCCTTTTTTCAAAAAGCAGAGGTGTTTGGGGCTCCCAAGAGTGACCCCTAGTGTCACTACATTGACACAATGTCTCGTTCCCTCCATCAGGGAATGGAGTTTACAAAAGTAACCAGGATGATTTCAGTGTTCTCTTGTTATAGTTGATTTTCCAAACTTATTTTGCCTCACGCAAAATAGTTTCTGTTGAAATACGAAACATATATAATCATGAAATTTTAGAATGGTTTTGTCTTAAAGAGTCGCTAAGTAAGTTGTTAAGAAAATGTTTTCTCTTGTAAATGTAAAAGAGTGTAAATGTCAACATCATTATATACTGTATTCCTGAAGGATTTTTTAGATGCAAAATTGATAGATTATTGATGTAATCCAAACCGTCTTTTTATTCTGACTGTTACTCCAGATTGGAGGCTTCAGCAAAAATGTCGTTTAAAAGTTGGGTTTCATTTCAAATTTATTGGTGCTACAAACAAATATTAAGTTGTGCTTAAGTTACAACTTAGTGCCCATTTACACCACAACCAGGTGAAGTTGTAAATTACGCACAGCTGGTGCAACCCCTGGTAACTTTGGTAAAAAGTTTACTACAGTATACTGGTACTGTATCAATCTAGTATCATTTTTTTTTTTTTTCGACTGATAAAAATACAACACCACCAACATCAACAAAAAATATTTTAGAGTGCCCTTACTCCCAGAAATCATGTATAGCCAGCCAATCATATTAGAGCTTTCCAGATAAATAAAGTGCTTGCTAGGTTTGGGTGCAGCATGCATCAGAAGCATATGCACTTAACACAAGGCCACAACATTAGTGGTATTTTACAGATGTGACTCATTCTACGTAGTGTCAAAACTTTCTCTTCCTAAACTATGCATCATGATCTCTAGACCGTGATGTTCAAGATGTTTTTTTTTTTTTTAATTGGAGAAAGGACACAAAAAAGTGACGAAGTTTAAAGTAGTAATGGATGCATTCTGCACCTGTGCAAAAAATGCTATAAAGAACAGAATTATGTGGACCGGTTGTCAATGGCAACCCTGCCTGCTTTGTGCACACACTGTGAAAATGAAAATAATAGTCCTGATGATTCATTGAGGCCCTTTTCTTTAGTGGAAATAATGAATGAAAACAGGTGTCATGGAATTTGATTTACCCCCTTACAGCAACACCAGACTGTGTAGAAGGAAAGTTTTGCTGTTTCCAATTTACCTATTTCTAGCAGGAATGTACAAATGCAAATATGATATATTTCATTGGCTATACTGTAGGTTATAAATAAATGCTTTAATATTGGCGATTAAAGCAATAATCCACTCTAGGCCGTGTGTTACAAAATGTGCTAAGGGGTGCTCTTAAGAATAACCCAAAAAGTGCATTAGACAATCTTAAACATGGTAAAGACACTGAAAAGCGAGCCTCGAGAGACGTATTGTGTTTATAGAAAGGTGGAAAAGGAAAATGAGCTGTATTAATTACAATTAATAATATGAAATAAACAATTCCATATTCAAGTAATATAGGTCTAGTCTAACTGTAAGCTGTTTATGGTTGCCAAGAAACTAAGAATCTTGGTGCAGTAATGTCAAATATGCAGTCACAGATGTCATAAAAAGGAATTTTAAGTGATCTTTTGAAATAGAAGAGTAAATTGTAAAAAATACAGCAACTTTGAAAACTAGAAACTTGCTCCACAGTAAATGAACACCATCTATTGAACTAAAATGCATAAACGGCTCATTCTGAAATCCTTGAATTTCAGATGTCAGAAACCCTCTAACAATGACACCTCTTTAGGGTTGTTAACACATAACATGTTCTTGAGCTAAAGCGAGACTCAGAACATTTAATTGGATGATTAGTTACGGGTCAATCTGACCCGTTTGAACTTTTAACATTAATTTACATCAGCTTAACTTCAACTTTTCTGCCCGAAATTTCATGACATCCTCTGCGGAGATGATTTGGATCCGACGATGTTTAAATGATTAATTTCCTGAGTTTATCAACAATGCTACAAAAAAGTAACAAAGAAGTTGTTTCAGGTCAGTTTGTCCCGGTTCATATAAAGACTTACAAGAAAGCTATAATATGCCAGAAAACACTAGAGCCTAGAACAGTTTTAAAAAATATATAAACCAATATCCGTAATGCAATATATTTGTTCCACTATAGCAGAAAAAAGTGCAATTTTACTTGATTGCCAACTGCACGGAAGGGTTAATCAAATAAATGAAAATAGTTTTTTTTACTGCTAATATTTGGTCTTTTCTAAAAGTGTATGACTGAATGACATGCTTCGACATGTTGACTGTTAGAGGCTGTTCACACGAAGATGTCCATGCATCTAAAAAAGCTAGATGCTGTGCATTCTGTGCAACCCATGGTGTCTCAAGACACATTCTTAAACATTTTCAGTACTTTTCAACTTGACACGTGACTAAAAACCACACTGTTCCTGCGTGAGACAAAAAAACAGCGAGACGTGGCGTAGCGGTAAAAGACATCCGTCTAGAGCATGTTTAAATAGGAAAACTTTTGAAAAACAGTGCGGACAGAGCCAATACATGTTCAGTGTGAATGGTCCCTAGGTGTTTCAGAAACTTAGACCACCCTGTGAGAAATTAGTATAGATAATATTACTCCAAATCATCAGACAAAGAAGATACTATAACTTTATTTTCAACCACTGAAAAAGAGTAATATCTGTGCTTGTGTGCTTAAAACCAGCCGTGAATATATTTTGCTCTGGTTTTGTTAAAAAAGCACCACAACTGTCTTGGTATCCATTACATAGTTGAAAAGAGTCGCCCGTTTTTTAATCAGACATCTTTTCAGTTTCTGTGCCATTATGGAATAGTAAAGTGTCCAGTGCATGCACACTTTAGCGTTACACTTACTCTTATGAATACTGATTCGGACACCCTACTCCACTGACATACTATTTTTGCTGTCAATCTGCCAAATGCAGGCTTTGTGAGTAGGCTGTTATTAAAGGATGGGACATTTCAAAACTTTATTGGACCCAACAGCAAAGCACTGATACTAATTTCACATGCAAAAATGGCATTTACTGATTAGTCTTTAAGGCACAACAACAAAGCTCAGGCCATTTATTTCCTTAGTATCAGAGAGAGGGTGAAAAATGGTCATGAAAAAATAAAATATGGCTGTTTTTGGTGCAAGAAACCTTGGCTAACAGGTATACCTCAGGGGAAAAAAATTTGATATGAGGCCTTTATTACAAAATCAGGACTATTTGTGCTCCATGCTCAGAAAATGATACCATATTGATTGGTTGGTGAGACCGTGAGGACCATCAGCTCTGCTTGTAGCGCCTGTTGATTCTCTCATAGGAGCATTTCTATTAAACTGCATGAGGACACAGCTAGGAGGAAAGTATTCTGTCAGGTTGCATCAAGAGATTTGCCCAAGATTCACATTTGCTCGAAATTGCATTTAGTAGGCTCCTCCATGCTGTGGGAACACTCCTGTCTCCATTAGCTTCCATTAGCTTTCCATAATTTTTTTTAATAAAAATCAAATCTCTCCAGCTCGGTTTCTAATCATAGTAAGCTGCCTTTCTGTGTACTGCCTACATAGGCCGTAGACATAGGCATGCCTACATGCCTCTACATACAGTAAGCAGCAACTTTGTGTGTCAAAGATGCACTACATGTGATACAACCTTTTTGAATTTGGCCAAAATGAGGGATCTTAAAAGGCAACATAATCTTTCTGCCTACCAGCCTTTGTTTCACACCTGTTTGTCTTACAATTTTGCCTATGTAAGCAGCTCAACAGGTTTTGGAAAAGAGCCTCCATTTCAGCTTGGTTGCCTTCCATAGTTGACGTCCATGCCAGAGGTTCTCCCCAACAGTAGGGGGCAGTAATGAGTAGAAAGATGGATTGGGGTGTACGTACCAACACATGTTGGCACAGTGCCGTTCCACTGGGCGAGAGAGTTGGGCACGGCCTCACACCTGATGGCATTGGCACCATGCAGAGTGTAACCTGGGTTACACTCGAATAGCACAGCCGTGCCCAATCCAAAGTCATTTCCAATGCGCTTCCCATAGCGAGGCTCAGGAACTGAACTACACTGAGAAGCACTGGTTCTTGGAACAGCTGCAGAAATGAGAGAAGGAATTGACAGGTTGGGATATATAAAAAAAAAAAAAAAAAAAAAAAAAAAATTAGTAATTGAATACTAGTGTACTGTTTACCACAGTACTTACTGTGCAGCATGTACTGTATGCTGCTTACAGTATGTGGTAAGAAGTATGCAACATGTCAAATTAAATGTTTCAAACAGTAGTGTCATATGTTCAGAATAGAATACTAGGGAGACTAGTACATTGCTTACTGCATACAGCACGGTATATACTCCTATATTTTTTAAAAAGGATGTAAAGCATGCAATCTATAAAATAAATGTTTTAAACAGTAGTGACATGTTCGTAACAGCACTAGCATAATGCTAACTGCAAACTGTGCAGTATGTACTGTACTATATATTGCCAACTTATAAAAAGTATGTTAAATATGCAATACTTAAAAAAAATAAGTTAAAAATGTGACATTTCAAAAAGTAGAGTCATATATATGGAATGGAATTCTATTATACAGTTTACTGCACACTGCACAGTATACTGTATACTGCATACTGCTAATTTAAACAGCATGCAATATGTAAAAAATAAACACTGCAAACAGTAAAGTCTTGTAATGGAATACTAGTGTACTGCTTACTGAATACTGCCTACATTTTTTTTTTTTTTTAATTGTATGTAAAACAGTATGCGGTTTATAAAAACAAACATTTCAAGCAGTAGAGTCATGTGTTCAAAATGGAATACTAGCGTTCTGCTTACTGCACACTGAACAGTATATACTGTACAGTATACTGTCTACTGTTTCCTAATAGTATGTGAAACAGTATGCAAAATATGTAAATATAAAAGTAAAAAAAATAAATAAAACAGATATAGTGTCACATATTCTGAATAGAATACTAGCATACTACTTACTGCAGACTGCACCGTATATACTGTACTGTATGCTGCCTACTATTTATTTAAAAATAGAAAGTAAACAGTATGCAATATATCAAATTAAATGTTTCAAACATCACTGTCACATATTCAGAATAGAATACCATTGCTTACTGCATACTACACAGTATTTACAGTATACTGCCTGCTATTTAAAAATAGTATGTAAAATAGTGTGCAATAATTAAAATCAAGCGTTTCAGACACTAGTGTGCTACATTGTTGCCAAATGAACTCCCCGTTACATTTACTACATTTAATTGAGTGAGAATTAATACATATAATTATAATAATTATATTTATAGCACAGGCATAAGCATGGTTTAGGTCATATTTATCTGACCACTGCCACTTTGTTTATGTAAACGAGGAATTGTCTGATCAAGTAGAAATAAAGTATGGAGTGCCGCAGGGCTCAGGATTATGTCCTCTGCTTTTTACCTTGTATATGCTTCCCCTGGGTGACATTATCAAGAACCTTTGAATAAGTTTTCACTGTTATGCCAACGATACTCAGCTTTATATTTCCTCATGACCTGACAAAATTTCCCAATTCTCCAAGTTAGCAGAGTGTATCAATGATATCAAAGACTGGATGGCTAAAAATATCCTTCTACTCAATTCATCATCATTTATTGGACCAAACACCTCTGAAAATAAGATGCTGCAATGTAATTTGTCTCTTGGTGGATGTACAGTTACATCACCTTCTACAGTTAAGAACTTGGGTGTTATGTTTGATAGCAATCCATCCTTTAAAAAACACATTTCCAATGTTTGTAAAACAGCATTCTTTCACCTCAGAAATATTGCAAAGTTAGTACACATGCTCTCTGTTTCTGATGCCAAAAAGCTAATTCATGTGTTCATGACCTCAAGACTAGATTATTGTAATGCATAACTGTGAGGATGTCTTGAAGGTTCAATAAATACGCTTCAGTTGGTTCAAAATGCAGCAGCTAGAGTGCTGACTAGAACCATGAAATATGTTCATATCAGCCCAATATGCATAGGCTACACCTAATTTATCCATCAACCCGCAGGTCTACCGTAATCGGAAACACTTCTCATATTCTACATAACTTTGCTTTAATATTAAGTGAATGGCATCTACGCTGATATTATTTCATATAAAATAAATTCCCAGGTTACCAGAGCCTGCCAGATCCATCTCCGGTCGAGCCCAGTGTCCCACTCCCACCACTACACTATGTGTCAATGACAGATGAATACTAACTGCAACCTGTACCAACCAGACAGCAAGGGGCACTTCAATGATCACTGTCCGCATCACTTCAAACTACTACAATGGACTTCACAGAGAATGAACTGCTGCCAACTCTGCTGTACAAAAAGGGATACCTTACTGGCCACTGCCTGCACCTTGTTCTTAGGATGGACTTTACCGAAAATGAGCTGCCACAAGCTTCTAACTGAACCTCGAGGCACACCTCCTGACCTCTGCCTGCATCATATTGGTTTTAGAATGGACTACACAGTGAATAAATTGCTATCAACCACAATACAATCAAACGACGTGCAACACTTCTCTGACCACTGCTTGCATCACTTCTCTTAAAATGGAATACATTACTGCAAAGACATTACAGACATTACAGCATAATTTTCTGTAAAGCTGCTTTGAATGATGTGTGTTGTGAAAAGTGCTATACGAATAAAAATGACATGACTAGATTCATTTTGGACAATCAGTTATTTTTTCTATTTGAATCTAATTCTGTGTAAAAATGTCTTAAACTTTAGCAGTCTGATCAAATAATGAGTCGAGGAGGACAGAATAACAATTGATTTCACTTCTGAGTTATTCGTCACACTGCAAATGTAAGGTCATTTCAGGATACAGTATTCTGTGCAGTGTGCTCTGTACTACTCATTGTCAAATCTAGTAGGTCTTCTGGGTATTCCATGCATACAGAAAAGGTAAATACTGTGCACAGTGTACATACTGCAAAAATAGTATGCACAGTAAAGTGGTATGGTATTCCGAACATACTGTTGAATTTACTTTACTTGAGATTAGTTGAAAAGTGCATACCTTGATAGACAAAATGAAAGCCTTTAGCCGTGTTTGGCCCCTCAGTTTTAAATTTGATGGTGATTTCATTGGCAGAGCTCAGCGGCAACGGTTCTCCTTTGAGAACAGAAATTTGGAGAGGAGAGAAAAGTAAAAGAGATTTGTAATCGGTCTGCAGTTACAAAAGTGACATAAATGAATGATCAGCATTTCTGCTGAGTACTGCTACATCGATAGGGTTAAAAGAAATACTGTATCGACACAGGACGTGCAATGGGGTCCAAAGGTCTGAGACCACTAATGAAAATGCTTCAATTTTTCATTCTTTTTTTATTATGAACCTTTAATTGAAGATAAAACTAATATTATCAGCATAACAATTTGAGTGAAGAGTTGAACTGAATAATACAGTATATAGAATTTCAAAGTAATTGGTTAAAATTTTGCTGCACATCACTTTTTTTCATTTCAAATATTCAACAACATTAGACTTTCTTTTTATTTCCAGGTTTTAATAAAAAATATAAATAAAGTAAAAATACACAAAAAAAAAATCACATATATTTTAGGTGGACTCTCTGACTTTTGGACTCCACTGTAGTCTCCTCAGAATCACATCAACAACAAAACACAGCAGTCACTGCAGCGGAACAGCTGTTAGAAATGAAAACTGATTGCTGCAGTCCATGCAGTTTAAAGTTGCCTCATCTCAGCAGACTGGCCTTTAGTTGTTCTCACATAGCAGTGGTAAACAAAGCCTTTTACCAGAGTGAGATCCATAGATCGAGGTGAGGAGGGGAGAATCCTTAGAGAGTCCGTCAAAGATCTCCACCACATCATTGGGGGTCGTCTGGAAGAACATAAACTGGCCGAAGAGAACTGTGGGAGAGACAGACAAAAAAACAAAGTGAAGCTTACAAAGACAACCTTTTTTCATTATTTGGAATAGGCCTGTCATGATTATTAAATAACAGTCTGATCACGGTTATTTGATCGAACCGCGGTTATTTGTGAAAACTGCAATTATTGGGCATTCAAATTCCAATCAAAATGTAATGCCCAAATAAGGGAATTTTAAGTGAATATACTGCATAAATGGTATGAACGGCATGGTTTGTGTGTCATTCAGAGTGTCAACTCCGAGTCTGAGCATCACTGAACCGCACAGCAGATGTCAACCAACTCCTGTCCTGAAGAGCATGTGTGAAGCGCTCTCATGCATGCTGTCAGCAGAGGCACAGGCCAAACGCCCACGAAAATATAAATGAACAAGTATAAACTTTGAGAGTGAATGTAAAGTGCTCCGGTTTCACTTCAAACGATGGTGTTAATGGCAAATGTAAAAAAAATGAAACGAAATCTCAAAGGTTTTGCTTCATGACAAATAAGGGCTCGTGGGTTTAACCCGAGCATTAAAATAACGTGTGAAAGTGAAGAAATTCGAAAATAAATGTTTTACTATTGCACAGTATAATAAAAAAATATACTATAAATATAATAATATATACAGTCTATACATATTATATTTTATTTTTATTTAAAAAAATATTACATTTATGAGTTAAAAAAAAAACAAGTTTAAATGTACAATTGACCAAAACTAAAGTAGACCAAAAAGAGAGACATATTTTAAGTATTTAACAATATTTTGATATTTAAAACATTTTTTTCATGTCATTCAGTTTTTAAAACCTTAAAAGTAAATCATAGTTTATTCCTATTTTATTATTTGATTATAATAAAATAGGAATAAACTATGATTTACTTTTAAGGTTTTAAAAACTGAATGACATGAAGTTAAATATGTAAAAAATACTTCTTAAAGTGTATAAAGCACACATACAGGAAAAAGAGCACACTTTAAAAAAATATGACAATTTATGTGACAAATAATCGTGAAAGCCCTTAAAGAGACAATTAATCGTCATAATTGCAATTATTTGTTTGACAATTAATTGTCAACCAAATTTCATAATCATGACAGTCCTACTTTGGAATAACATGTGCCCCAATAAATCACACACAATAAAACTGGGAAAATGCAATATGAATGTAAATAGGGTCAGTTTGATTTCATGTTGATTTTCATGTAAAGAGAGCTAATTTGTAATTTTTCCTTTCCTGTGGGTTGAACCCATGATAGAGTTCTCCCTTAGCTGTTTTCAAAGGTACCCTGAGTGAAACAACAAGTCCTAGATTTCACAAAACCTCCAGTATGGGCCGTCTGACATCTTCAACAGTATACCGCAATAATTCACTCCAGTTCTTTCAGAATGACTCCCAATGCAATAATTACTTATTGAATTTAGGAGGAGTAAGCAACTCTACCAAAGTCACTACACAAAAAACCTCTAACAAGAAACTCAAACTTCTGCAGAGGACTGCAATAAATTCATATTGCTACTATAAGTAAAGCAATAAAAGTGTAGAGAAGTCAATACTCAAACTATAAAAGAAAGTAACTCAACTCAAGCATCGCCCGAGGCCTACAAAACAGAGTATGCCTTCAGGCAAGCAGTGTACATTAGACAGATGATAAAGAACCATACAACGCCGGAGCTCAAGGTGAGAAAAACAGCGCCATATGTTTGTCACTGCGTATGAATAATTTAAAATCAAACCTGTTCTTTCTTTGCACTTTCAGGCATTTCAAAGAATTATATTTCCTGTAATTGAAAGAGGCACGGTAGTTGCACATTTGTTTAGTTTGAAATGAGCAGCACATATTTAGTGAATTTCAGCACATGACATTTAGAAGAAGGCACGGCAAAGTGTGTACAATAAAACACAGTCAACTCACACAACAGACTCAAACTCTGTGCTCTAATATTCTTAAATATGAAAAAAAAAATTTTTTTAAAAATGAGGTCTTAAGCTGATTGGGTTTTAAATTTGAGTCCTATATGACTTTATGCCTCGATTTGAGGTTCATGCCCATGCTTAACCCACCACGACAGTGCCAGGGCGTTGCTAGGTGGTTGCTTACTGGCCCAAGTCAAAAAAGCCCACCGCAAAGTCTTTATGATATTCTTGTCCCTAGATATGGCTCGGGTCCTTCCTTCCATGAAAGTCTATGGGATTTTTATTTTTTTGCCTGTTTTATCGTCCACCAGAAAATCGCAAATCCATTCGCTCAGGAAAATAATAGCTCTCAACAAACCACTTCATGTCCATAGCACAAACAGAAAAGGACAAGTTGCATGCTGAAGTTCTATATTTAGGGTTCAGGATTTATTCAAATGCCAAAGTATCTGGTCAACTGTTATGGTGGAGCAACAATTTGAAGTTAATCCTGCTGAGCAAGTTAGTTAAAGTTGACATGTTTAATCTAACTACTAAACTACCTACTACATAACCCTAACACATTCTGTTTAATGGCATAGATTTGAATGGGAAGGGGAAGCGTAAGGAATTTCATTATTCCGGTTCCGATTCCTCTTAATGATTCCAGTTCTGTAATGGTTCCATGATCAATTCTTTTACTACTTTTGAGAAAGAAATATTTTGGAAATAAGAAATGCAATTTTTATTGGATTTAATGCCCTCAGCAGTCTGTTAACAAATGATGAGATCATTTCAGATTTTAACAAAAGATTCTTTCGAAAGATGTTTGCACAGATTTTTGATTAAGATCATTTATTAATTCATTCATTTTTTTAAAATACAACTAAATAAAACAAAACTTATAACATGTATCTTCAATAGCACAATGTTGTATCAACAACCATCCAGAAATTACTCATCAAGCATTAGTACACATAACACACTATCAATTCTTGGTTTAATTCCAGCGGCACATTAAGATTTTTATTCATTAAAAAGAACTGCCTAATAAGAGTTATTCATTTGGGAATCGGACTACACTCATCGCGCTATATTTTCTGCAACTGGCTTATATGAGTCCATCGATTTGGAATCGGACAACCCTGGTCGTACTATTTTTTTCGCATTGCAGATTCAAAAGAACCGGCTCAAAAGAGTCATCTGTTCAGGAATCAGACAACACTGATCATGGTATATTTTTCGCACTATCGATGCAAAAGTATGCCTCATAAAAGTAATTCATTCAGAAATTGGACTACAATGATCACACTATATTTTTCATGCTGTCGATTCAAAATAACTGGCTCATAAGAGTCATTCATTTGGGATTCGGACTACGCTGGTCACGCTGTATTTTTCGAGTGGTCAATACAAAAGAACCAGCTTAAAAGAATAATTTATTCGGGAATCAGACTACACTAATTGCGCTATATTTTTCATGCTGTCGATTTAAAAGAACAGGTTCATACGAGTCATTTTGTTTAGGAATCAGACTACTATGGTTGCGCTATATAATTAGATACTGCAGATTCAAAAGAACTTGCTCATAAGAGTCATTTGTTTAGAAATCAGACTACACTGGTTGCGCTATATAATTAGACGCTGTAGATTCAAAAGAACCGGCTCATTAGAGTAATTCGTTCTGGAATGGGACTACACTGCTCGCACTATATTTTTCATACTTTCTATAAAAAATAAATAAACAAAAACAGCTCATAAGAATCATTCGTTTGGTAATCGTACCACACTGGTCGTGCTATAATTTTCACGCTATCAGTTCAAAAGTACTGCCTCACAAGAGTCATTCATTCGGGAATCGGTCTACACTGGTCCCGCTATATTTTTCTCACTGTCTAATCAAAAGAATCAGCTCATAAGAGTCATTAATTTGGGATTCTGCTACACTGGTCATGCTATATTTTTCATATTGTCAATACAAAAGAATCGGCTCATAAGAGCCATTAATTCGGGAATCAGACTAAACTGGTCACGTATATTTTTTGCGCAGTCTATTCAAAAGAACTGGCTCATAAGAGTCATTTTTTTACATTTGGGAATTAGACTACACTGGTCCTGCTATATTTGTCATGCTGTAGATTCAAAAGAACCAGCTCATAAGAGCCATTAATTCGGGAATCAGACTAAACTGGTCATGTATATTTTTTGCGCTGTTGATTCAAAAGAACTGGCTCATAAGAGTCATTATTTTACATCCGGAAATTAGACTACAATGGTTCTGCTATATTTGTCGTGCTGTAGATTCAAAAGAACCGGCTCATAAGAGCCATTAATTCGGGAATCAGATTAAACTGGTCGCGTATATTTTTTGCACTGTCAATTCAAAACAACTGGCTCATAAGAGCCTTTATTTTTACGTAAACAGACTACACTGGTTGTGCTAAATAATCCGACACTGTATATTCAAAAGAACTGGCTCATAATTAATTAATTAATAATTATACTTATTTATCACACATTATACGTTTTGCACATATACAATGAAATTCTTTTTTTCACATATCCCAGCTAAGCTGGGGTCAGAGTGCAGGGTCAGCCATGATACGGCGCCCCTGGAGCAGTTAGGGTCAAGGGCCTTGCTCAAGGGCCCAACAGTGGCATCTTGGCGGTGCTGGGGCTTGAACCCCCGACCTTCTGATCAGTAACCCAGAGCCTTAACTGCTGAGCGGTAATTTGTATGGGAATCGGACTTCACTGGTTGCACTATATGTTTTGCTTTGTAGATTCAAAAGAATCAGCTCATAGGAGTCATTCATTCAGGAATTGGACTACACTGGTCTTGATGTATTTTTGGCACTGCTGATTCAATATCGGTGTTATGGCTCCCAGAATAGTAGTGTAGGAAGCACTGGCTGGGTACTTTAGCACGGTGTCCCATTCACATCGGTGCAAGAGTGTGCATTCAAGAACCATTAACAGAACTAAAAGTCATGAAAATAATCTGGTTCCAGTATTTTTCTTAGAAAATACAATTGATACTGAATAACAACCAGTTCTGCTTCCAATCTCAGAATTAAAAATATCTCTACCACCCCCCTGAGGCTTGATACCACCACAGCTAATGAGCGCATGTATATTCAAAGGGACAGAACAGTAGCAATACATTGGCCAAGCATTCGCGTATGCAAAGTAAGCAATAAAAACAATTATTCCTGCCTTAACAAGCACGACTAATTACCATTTATAAAGTGGCTTCAGTTTGCTTGTCTTTCGTAAACCACCTCAGTTATAAACATTCAATAACATAGGCTCCTTGGGAATGCATGACTCCTGGATTTAATATTTTCAGAATGATATGCCAAAGACCCCTTCGGCAATTTCTTTGGCAAGTTTACAAAATCTTATTATAGTTCAGGTACAGGATTATTCAATAAATCAAAATCATGCATTCATTACATAATTAATTCTGATGGGCACAAAGGATGCTACCTAATTGGGTCTTGTGTTTCATTTCGTACAATAATAGTGGTGTGTGATCTTTGTACAATGTCAAGTAAAATACATAATTTTCCACGTGCACAGTACAGGGGTCACGCATACTGTCTGCTTTGACATTATTCTCTCCTAGGGCCTGCCAATTTAAACAAGTTTCATGCCTGGCCAGTCAAAAATAATCTGAACTCTTTCACCAAAAGCACCATTAACACACAGGGCATAAGGCTCATGGACATCAGAGTCTTGTCAACTTTTAATGGTTTATTAAATCAAGGAAATGGCACTGGTTGTTGGCTAGGCAACCTCTTTCTTTGTCTTGTACTTTGTAATCTAACTGCAACTTCAGGTTTTTGTGGTGCTGTGTGCACAACCTGGTCTCATATGCCCTGTTTCCACCTGGTATTACCATGTGTCAAATGCATTTTCTGTGACCACTTGTTTTTGAATTTAGAGGGGATGGTTTCTGATTTCATGACGACATATACACCGATCAGCCACAACATTAAAACCACCTGCCTAATATTGTGTAGATTCCCCTTGTGCCGCCAAATCAGCGCCAACCCACATCACAGAATAGCATTCTGAGATGATATTATTCTCACCACAATTGTACAGAGTGGTTATCTGAGTTACTGTAGACTTTGTAAGTTCGAAACAGTCTGGCAAATCTCCGTTGACCTCTCTCATCAACAAGGCGTTTCCGTCCGCAGAACTGCTGCTCACTTGATATTTTTTTTTTGTTTTTGGCACCATTCAAAGTAAATTCTAGAGATTGTTGTGTGTGGAAATCCCAGGAGATCAGTAGTTACAGAAATACTCAAACCAGTCCATCTGGCACCAGCAGCCATCCATGCGATTATCTAATCAGCCAGTCGTGTGGCAGCAGTGCAGTGCATAAAATCATGCAGATACGGGTCAGGAGCTTCAGTTCAGAATCAGAATCAGAATGAGCTTTATTGCCAAGTATGCTTACGCATACAAGGAATCTGTCTTCGTGACAGGAGCTTCCAGTACACAACAATACAAAAACAGCAACAAGACTTTTAAAATAATTAAAATTGAATAAAAAATAGATAAATATTGAAAAGAAAAAAGTATATATAGAATACACAATACACTATATATATATATATATATATATATATATATATATATATATATATATATATATATATATATGGTGTGGAGTGGTGGTTGCATAGTGGGCTAAAACACGTAACTGGTAATCAGAAGGTTGCTGGCTTAATCCCCATAGCCATCACCATTGTGTCCTTGAGCAAATGCATAAATGTAATATATATATATATATATATATATATATATATATATATATATATATATATATACACACACACACACACATACATACACTACCGGTCAAAAGTTTTGAAACACTTGACTGAAATATTTCTCATGATCTTAAAAATCTTTTGATCTGAAGGCGTATGCTTAAATGTTTGAAATTAGTTTTGTAGACAAAAATATAATTGTGCCACCATATTAATTTGTTTCATTACAAAACAAAAATTTTATAAAAATTAAAAAAAAAAAAGTTTTTGAAATTGATGACTTGGACCAAATAATAAAGAAAAGCAGCCAATAAGTGCCCAACATAGATGGGAACTCCTTCAATACTGTTTAAAAAGCATCCCAGGGTGATACCTCAAGAAGTTGGTTGAGAAAATGTCAAGAGTACATGTCTGCAAATTCTAGGCAAAGGGTGACTACTTTGAAGATGCTAAAATATAACACAGTTTTGATTTATTTTGGATTTTGTTTAGTCACAACATAATTCCCATAGTTCCATTTATGTTATTCCATAGTTTTTATGACTTTACTATTATTCTAAAATATGAAGAAAACAATTATAATAAAGTGTTTCAAAACTTTTGACCGGTAGTGTATATATATATATATATATATATATATATATATATATATATATATATATATATATATATATATATATATATACACACACATACATATATATATATATATATATATATATACACACATACATACATACACACACACATACACATACGTAGTGCAAATCTAAATACAAATCAGTTATATACAGTGCAAGGGAATGTAATGGTAGAAGAGGTAGGATGTGTTAATATAAAATAATATAATAAATAATAAATAATATAAAAAGACTAAGCTGTGTATTGCACATTAATTATTGCTCAAAGGGGCAGTTTTAACGGTTCATGAGATGGATAGTGTAGGGGAAAAATCTGTTCCTGTGCCTGACGGTTCTGGTGCTCAGAGCTCTGAAGCATTGGCCAGAAGACAACAGTTCAAAAAGGTAGTGGGCAGGGTGAGTGGGGTCCAGAGTAATTTTTCCAGCCTTTTTCCTCACTCTGGAAGTGTATAGTTCTTGAAGGGAGGACAGGGGGCCAACCAATAATCCTCTCAGCAGTCCGAACTGTTCTTCTTCTGATATCTGTGTGGCAGCGGGGTTGTGGTCAAGCATCTCTCCGGAGAGAGAGAAAGCGGTAAGGGCGCTTACACCTGAGCTAAATTATGTCTAACACCTGTCTCTAATTTCAGTGAGCATGGGGAGAGCAGCATAAATAGGGCCACGCAGCACTCAGACGGGAGAGAGAGACTGGACACGAAAAAGCCGAGCCAGAACCAAGATTTTGGAATATGAAAGTTTACTTGTGAAACAGTGTGTGATAGTGTTTAGCTTAGTGTTTTAGGAAAGACTGTGTATCGGTGTTGTTTAGAGGGAATAATAAAGCCTCACCCTAAGAAGGAAAGCTGCTTCTCGCCTCCTCTTTTACAATCTGATTTCCAGACAGTTATAGAAGTGCAGAGGACAGACTCAATGACAGCTGAGTAGAACTGTATCAGCAGCGCCTGTGGCAGGTTGAACTTCCTCAACTGGCGAAGGAAGTACAACCTCTGCTGGGCCTTTTTCGCAGTGGAGTCAATGTGGGTCTCCCACTTCAGGTCCTGTGGTAGTGCCCAGGAACCTGAATGACTCCACTGCTGCCACAGTGCTGTTTAGAATGGTGAGGGAGGACAGTGTTGGGGGGTTCCTCCTAAAGTCCACAGTCATCTCCACCGTTTTGATCGTGTTAAGCTCAAGGTTGTTTTGACTGCATCAGACAGCCAGCTGTTTAAACTCCCTTCTGTATGCAGACTCATCGTCATCTCGGATGAGGCCGATGATAGTGGTGTCATCTGCAAACTTCAGGAGCTTGACAGAGTGGTTGGGATTGACAGATTGACGAGGGAACAGAGAGTTGGTGTAATTTAGTCTGGAGAATAGCTGGGATTATGGTGTTGAAAGCCGAACTGAAGTCCACAAAAAGGATCCTTGCATATGTCCCTGGTCTGTCCAGATGTTGCAGGACATGATGCAATCCCATGTTGACTGCATCATCCACAGACCTGTTTGAAAGGGTCTTGTCTAGAAAGGGTCCAGTGATGTCCTTCAGGTGGGCCAACACCAGTCTCTCAAATTACGTCATGACCACAGACATCAGGGCGTCAGGTCTGTAGTCATTAAGTGCTGTGATTTTTGGTTTATTTGGGATGGGGATGATAGTGGAATGTTTGAAGCAGCATGGGACTTCACACTGCTCCAGTGATCTATTGAAGATCTGTGTGAAGATGGGGGCCTGCTGGTTAGCACAGGATCTAAGACATGCAGGTGAAATGCCATCTGGGACCTGTGCTTTCCTTATCCTTTGTTTTCGAAAGACACGGCACACATCATCTTCACGGATCTTAAGTGCAGGTTGAGTAGCAGGAGGGGGGAGGAGGGGGGTTACAGGAGGTGTTGGTGTTTGTGTGAAGTGAAGGTCAGTGTGGGTGTGGGGTGTGAGATTGGGCTTTTCAAATCTACAGTAGAACACATTCAGGTCGTCAGCCAGTTGTTGGTCCACCACAGGGTTGAGGGTAGGAGTCCTGTAATTCGTAAGTTTTTTCAAGCCACTACACACTGATGCATGGTCGTTAGCTGAAAACTTGTTTTTCAGCTTCTCAGAGTATCTTCTTTTAGCCACTCTGATTCCCTTATTCAGTGTGTTCCTGGCCTGACTGTACAAGACTTTATCCCCAACTCTGTAAGCCTCCTCTTTGGCCTGGTGAAGCTGCCTGAGTTCTGCTGCAAACCATGGATTGTCGTTGTTAAATGTTAAATAAGTCCTAGTAGGAATGCACATACCCTCACAGAAACTGATATATGATGTTACAGTATCTGTGAGCTCATCCAGATTGGTGTCTGCAGCTTCAAAAACACTCCAATCAGTGCAGTCAAAGCAGGCTTGTAGTTCCAGCTCTGCTTCATTGGTCCATCTCTTTACATTCCTTACTACAGGCTTAGCAGATTTTAATTTCTGTCTGTAGGTTGGAAGAAGATGAACCAGACAGTAATCAGAGAGTCCCAAAGCTGCTCTAGGAACAGAGCGAAATGCAACCTTTATTGTTGTGTAGCAGTGATCCAGTATATTTCTGTCTCTGGTTGGGCATGTAATATGCTGTTTGTATTTGGGCAGTTCACGTGTGAGGTTTGCTTTGTTAAAATACCCAAGAATAATAATAACTGAGTCCGGGTAATGTTGTTGTGTGTCTGTGATTTTATCAGTCAGCTGTTGCAGCGCGGCATTCAAACACGCATTTGACGCGATATACACACTCACCAGAATAAACGAGGAAAACTCCCACGGTGAGTAGAACGGCTTACAGTTAATAAAGAGTGCTTCCAAATTAGAACAGCACAACGTCTTTAAAGATGTTACTTTTGTACACCAACTTTCACTGATGTAAAAGCATGTTCCACTGCCTCTCGTTTTCCCCGTTAACTCCGCGATGCGATCCGCTCTGAACAGCTGAAAGCCCGCCAGATGTAACGCGTTGTCCGGAATGGCTTCACTCAGCCAGGTTTCTGTGAAGCACAAGGCAGCAGAGGTTGAAAAGTCCTTATTTGTGCAGGTGAGGAGATGTAGTTCCTCCGTTTTATTAGGGAGAGAGCGGAGATTCGCAAGATGAATTCTCGGCAGCGCTGTTCGAAAGCCATGCTGACGGAGCTTGACCAGCGTGCCTGTGTCTCCCTCGCCTGCGTCTCATAGTGTGTTTAAACAACACAGCCACGCCTCCGACTAAAATGTCCAAATATTAGGCAGGTGGTTTTAATGTTGTGACTGATCGGTGTATATCAGTCACGATGTCAGTGTGTTATTGCATGAAAATAAATTGCAATAAAATCATAAAAGACAAATAAAATTCTCCCAGATGCAGCTGAAATTTGATCTAAGCACAGATGTAACATTTCTAGTAGAATTCTCTGTTATTTTAGTATTACCTGAGTTTCAGATGTGTGTGCTTGTCATCTGTATCTCTGCATGTTTATATCAGACACACTGAAAAAGTTCTGTAAAGTTCTCATTCTTGTATTTTATTCACTTTTTCAAATGTTGGAACCTTTTAAAGCTGCACATAACCAGTAGGGCTTCACAAGCTCTCAGTTCTAATTTCGATCCAATTCTAATTTTGATTAGATTCTATATCGATTAATATGAGTATTTCAGTTATAATGTCCCTTTTGCTTACATATCTCCCAGCTAATGCTGTTAATTATACAGGAGACCTTCTAACTAGGTCCATTACGAAAATATACATTTTACAAATTATATTTTATTAGTTTTTCATCATGCTGGTCACATTTTTTTTTTTTTTTTTTTTTTTTTAATGAACAAATCCATGTATTCAATCAATAAATAAGATATTATATTTCATATATTATTTTTTGTTACATGTTTATTGTTTAATTGCATAATTTGTAATATTTACAAGTATTTACGTTGATTTATAGAAAGCATGCTTAAACTGGTACTGTCTCTTAACAAAACCGGCATTTCTGTAGAGAATGAGCGCATATAAACGAGACAGGACTCAAATGGCTTTATCTCATTGTAAGGGGGTTCAGTGGAAAGGAGGAGGCGAGAACCGGCTTGACAACTTAAATAATAATTTAATGAACAACTTAAACACACAACCAAAAACACACAGCACAGCTGTCTGTAATTCTCTCTCTCTCTAACCGTCGTCCCCGGCCGCCTTTATCCCTCGCGCGCCCCATCAGGCTGATTGGGGACCGGGTGTGTCTCATTCCAGCCCGGCCCCGCCCTCCTCGGCTCTACACTCATCTGTGCTATGCATGATTACAATTAAATGTTTCTTTTTTTATTGTTTTTGATCAACAACTGACTGTAAAGAACAGAAAGGGTATTAAAATAGACATTATTTAATGACAAATGGGTCATGTGGATCTCGTCTTTGGACACACATTATAAAGAACAACTTTTACTCTCAACACACAGTGAAAGGATCTCACTGCTGAATACTCCACCACTAAACTACACAATCACTGTTGAGTGAAATCTAAACATTTACCAGCGAGTTGCCAATATATACATTTTAGTCACATAACACTACATTTGGTTGCAAATGTGAGAGATTTCCTCTCAGTGTAGAGGAGGGTTGCACATAGAGTACAAGGTTGATATTGGGATTTAAGCTTCCTGTTCCTCTGATGTACTACTGAGAAAACAGCTACTGAGAAATGATCTCTGGATAGAAGACTACGCTATCCAGATGAATTTTATATTTTTATTTTTCCAAAGGCATTCTAAAAGAAACATCTGAGACAAAGTTTATAATTCAAGTGTGAAATTTCTACACCACTAGGATCACCAAACAAAACTGCAAAAATATATTTCAAACAGGTTTTAAATCCCAAACACTCCCCACCTTCCACTGGTCAGCCAAACAATTGGTCTTGCCTCAAAGTCACATCATTGTGTCAGCCAATTTAGCTTTGTTGGGCTGCTCAGAATATTTTGATGTTTGATTGTGCAACCGTGTTAACCATTTTCAGGGTAATCAACCTACGAATGGCTTACTTGCACTTGTCACTGCATATTAAGCTGGGAGAGGAGAAAATGTTTTAATATAAACTTTAAATTAAACATAACAAAAAACTCCTTTAAGTCTCCTGAGCTCTGGAAGAGCAACCTCGGAGCAATAAAATTTCCCCCTGGGTGCATCACGTAAGAATTACAACTTATGTAAGTCTACCATTAAAGTGCACATTCAGCATTTACTGAGCTTAACATGCTGCAAAATAAGCACAAACACACCTTAAATCATTCTATTTGCCTGTTTAGTAAGGAGAACAAACAGTGCCAGAAGAAAATGACGAAAATAAGGTTAAGGCCCCCACCGTAGGCTCCTTCAGCAACAGAGTCTCAGAGGGTGGATCAGAATCTAACTAGACCTTTCCAGCAACAAAATGAGAGGAAAAAGCAAAAAAGCCCAGAGAGCAAACTGCAACCCAACCGCGGGGAGGCCCGGTGCTACGGCTCAGTGTTAGCACACCACCACACAACTTAAAACACTTAGAGACAACATGGAAAATAACCCCCCAAAGGCAATGCAACAGACTAGAACGACAATACCAAACATTTGTGCTAGCGAAGCAGCAGAGAGCTGAAAGTCATTTGGATGTAGCATCTAGCGACAGTCAAAACACAGTGACTCATCTCTCTCTCAGTGACGACTTCTCAGCATGTGCCTGCTGCTAACCCACCAGGTAAGCTGTAGGCAGAATTTACACACCTCAGTGCCTTGTGTTCCAATGACAATAAAGCAAAAGAAAACAAAATTTTTCAAACTATTGCCTTTAAGTTCTCCACTGAAATTTTAACTTACAAGCATGGCAGTTGCAATTGCGATGCACTGCCTTACCAAAAAAAGAAAAAAATAACTTGCTGACAAACTCCACTAGGCTAGTGCTAAAAATTAAAAGCAAAAGATGTGTATTAAAGCTAAAGAATGTGATTTCTGCACCATTAGTGCCATCGAATGTAATCGCAAAAAATAAACATTGTTTATCAACATCTTTCCGAGTACGCCTCTCGTCTTCTGTTGATGGAACAAACAGATAGCCCCGCTCCAACTTACGCCATTAGTCGAGTCAATGTTGCTGTGTTAGGCTGGATGGACCACTCAAACATACAGAGGAATTTTTATAGTGCCACAGAGACACAGTGTTTACAACTTTCTAGAAAATTAACCTATGAATGGATGTACTCATAGTTGCATATTAAGCTAGGATTGGAGAAAGTATTTTAACACAGAAAGTGTGACACACTTCAGCTTTAAATGTGTAATTGATGCTAGTATTTTTTTATTCTCATGCTGCTGCAGAGAATAACGGAAAATTAAGTTTTATTTCGCAAGAATGACGTCATTAGCTGTATTCTGATCCCTACCCAGGGTTCCCTTGCTCCCTAAACACTGAGCAGGAGATATCTATTATGGTCCACTTCACTTAGCAAACTTAGTTTATTTGGAATCCCCTACAGTGTCATCAAATATCTTTCAGTCTCATATACTTGATTCACGTTGATCACGAGATTCCCACTGGTAATTACGACATAGCGGAGGCGTTCAAGTGCACTCATCTCGTAAATACGATCATTCCAACATGACCTAAAGGCATTATAATACAACTCAGGTGAATTGGTATAGCGCTAGTGCTAATGCTTTTCAAGCTCTTCTGTCTCTTTCTCAACTATAGCCAAAATCGTTTTAATATGAAGCAGATATTGCATGCTGCAGAGTTCAGGTTTACAATTGTGGCTTTCATGTTAATTGTGTCCGTTTGCAGTTTAGTTCAAGCCAGATTGCGTAAGGTGGCACAACCGCACAAGGCCAATGTCTCCATGTGAGTCGTTCCCCACACACAGACTTAAACTAACACGTCTGGGTGATCGAGTACAGAATTGCTTTGTTGAATCTACAGCGAGTTGTGTGGGTTGCTGCAGTCATTCGTTGCTGTTTGATGCAACACAGGCCCGCGGGCATGTCCTTACACAGTACCAGGATACACCACGTGTCCGGGTGGGATTTTAACCGCTCACACTCTCTGGAACATCTGCCACCAGTTTAAGGGGGCTTGAATTTATAATATGGAGTGATGACAGGGAGCAGGTTGGTATTTGCATTTAGACAGTGGGTCTTATTCACTAATCATGCGTAAGCAGCTTTTTTTGTGCAAATACTATGTGGGATTTTTTTTTTTTGTATGTAGAAAGTTTGCATTTTAATTTATAGATATACATACATACATATATATATATATATATATATATATATATATATATATATATATATATATATATATATATATATATATGAGTAATTCTTCAGCTGGAGGCACTTTTAATACTGTGGATTTCCAGAAAGTAGTTTTGTTAAAACATTTTGACACGTTCACTAGTTTTTGTCATTTTTGTTATTTTATTATTATTTTTATTTTATTTTCACATTTTGCATAATTGTGAAAATTACATTACACAATAACAGCTTGATTGGAAATGATGCCCAATAAAAAAAAAATTAAAAAAAATCTGCTCATAAAGGATATTTATCTTAATGTATTATTATTAATAACTTAATAATAATAATAATAATAATAATAATAATAATAATGGGTGTGGTGAAAATTATGCAACAGCTGTAGGACACTTGACTTTTCTTTTAACTGTTAGAAATCATTTTCACCCAAAACATATTGAAATAGTTTGTTTGTTTATTTCATTCTTTGTTTAAATGAACATAGTTTTAAACATATAATAATGTGTATTTTTTTAATGGATTTTAATGGACAAGGTGAAAACAGTCAAATCTGGAATGAAAATATATAGTTTACAAGTCAGTTTTAATGTGACTAATGTGAATATATACAGTGTGTTTGTGTGTGTGTGTGTGTGTGTGTGTATATATATATATATATATATATATGAGAACCTTGTCTGTGCAAATACAGTAAGTACACAATTTGTACATATTAGTGAAAGATACCCATTGTGTTTGGCTTAAAAAGATGCACTGCTGTTTGAAAGCTCTGCATGAAACATGGGGCAGTCTCATGCTGTTTATATAATTTCTAATAAAGTCCCTAATGTAAAACACTCACAGCAGCGCCAAGATTTCTTATAGACTGAAATTACTGAGACTCCCCGGTACAACAAATTTTCTGTCATATTGCCCAGATGCAAAATGTGCAGTTGGTCGACATCTTTCTCTAAACACAAATGCTGGAGTCTAATATGTACAATTCATGCCTAAGGCATTCCTTTGGCAGCTGTGAATAATTCTGTTTTTCCACACAAAGACAGGTGCTATTTAAAAAAAAAATATCCAGATTTATTACTTGTGACAGAATAATTAAACATTAAAGGTTGGCCAAAAATAAGCAGAGAATTGACTTATCACATTCAAAAGGTACTGTAT
This sequence comes from Myxocyprinus asiaticus, assembly GCF_019703515.2. Classification (NCBI taxonomy): domain Eukaryota; kingdom Metazoa; phylum Chordata; class Actinopteri; order Cypriniformes; family Catostomidae; genus Myxocyprinus; species Myxocyprinus asiaticus. The sequence continues at coordinate 5,588,091 of NC_059358.1, read as the reverse complement.
AATTGACCAGCTTAAACAGAAAATAAAGTCTGTCTGCAGTTTTGTTTGGAGGCTAAAATATCCCTCATCTGGCACACCAACCTATTATTAATCTTGAATCGGACACATTTCTTACAAAAAGCTTTAATGGGAGTTTTAGTGATGAATTCTACTTTCAGGCTTGTAACTTTCAGGCATTTAAGTCAACGCGAAACAGCATTAGAAACCTGAAACACAAAAGGAAAAATAATGAAGAATGTACTGCCACTCTTTTTCAATCTCCAAAATGATAAAAAGCACCATAAAAGTCTCCAAAAAGAAGTTAATGTGAGTTGTGCACTATATTTCAATTATTCTGAAGGATTTATCAAACATTTGACCAAGAAAATCTTCCAACGGTCTATCGATACCACTCTCCGTGTAGAACTTTAAATGGGTTTGACATTTCGCCCCTGAAAGACTAACAAGGCAACACTGCTCTTGATAAACACCAAAGGCACAGCTATCCATTTATGTGGATGAAACTCTTAAATGTTCATTTTTTTAAAGAGTCCACCACTTCATGTCTTTATTTTTATCAGGCCTGCCTGTATGATGTGATATTTAAAGAAGACCTTTAGCAGTTTGAATTCTCTAGTCTGTGGGCTTCTTCCTAGGTGACAGATAAACCACTACAACACTTTCATAGTCAAGCAAAAAACCCAATGGCATCATAAATATCATACTTAATCTCTTTAAAGCTTTCATAAACAGACTTGTTAATATACCATCTACATAAGCCCCTTTTCCCACATAGAGTTCTGCTTCTTTCCAAGAGGGACTATCTGGACTTACATTTTACATCCTCTTGCATTCGCACTTACAAAGGGAGCCCCTGTAATGATGCAATGTAAGCTTGACCATTTTTCTTCTGACGTTGATTGCACAGGTTATACAATAGCAACAAAAACAAAACACAGATGGAGGATGCCAGGATTGGAGATCCATTTTTGTTAGGGCTGTTTACACAAACTGCATCTGCAGGTTATTATGGGTGTGTGAGCAGTGTGGTGCTACGTCTCTGAATCCACAGTGAGAGGAGAGACGAGGTGCTCAGCCTATTTTAAAGGGATAGTTCACCCAAAAACTAAAATGCATGACTTTCTGTCTTTAGCAAAACACAAACAAAGATTTTTAGAAAAATATCTCAGCTCTGTAGGGCCATAAAATGCAAGTGAATGGTGATCAGACCTTTGTAGCTCCAAAAATCACATAAAGGAAACATAAAAGTAATCCATATGACTGCAGTGTTTAAATCCATATCTTCAGATGCAATATTATAGGTGTGGGTGAGAAACAGATCAATATTTAAGTCCTTTTTCACCCTAAATCTCCACTTTAACTTTCACTTTCAGATGTAAAAGAGAGATTTTATTGAGGGTGAGCTATCCATTTAACCATGCAGCAGACATTGAACTCAATGGAAAACATTAAAAATGCACTATAAATCTATTTATCAACACAATCTTTTACAATGAAGGCTTTTTATGACTCAACACAAAATACTGTACTGAACTACTCACCTATTGACTGAAAAATTGTCTTGATGCAAGTAAAGCACAATAACGCAAGCAAGCAACCAACAACGTATCACTGAACGAACGTTACTTTAACTACATTTTTGCAAACTGACTTTCACGTGCAGCGTTCTACATTTTGCGGCAGTTTCCTGGTAAAATCAACTTTAGACTGTGCGTTTTATTAAATTTTACAAAATGCACGAGTACAACGGCTGATTATGACATTGCAAACACTTATTTTTCGCTCTATTACTCACGCACTGCTGTGTTATGCTATCGAAATACTTTTACTCTAAATGCATCATTTGAAAAACTATACATTTTAATGCTTGTACTACAGACCCACCTACATTTACACATTTATTCCAATGTGATAGAAGGTTGAAATTTGAACTCGGAAGACCACGGTTCGAGCCCAGCCAAGCAAGCAATCTGACATGTGAGATAAAAGTGTAATGTAAGCTACGTGAAATGATGCGGTTGCTTCTGAAAATTAGTTTTTCTGAAGTTTTAGGTAAGGGAGGTACGTTTCACTTATTAAAACCTCCATCTAATATTCACCTTAAAAACCTCATCTGATTATGACACATTTTCACTCGCTTTTAGTGCCCCCGGTGAAAATTTCACTTGATATTGGAAGTGTAGCGAAGCACGTATTTTGTTGAAATGGTCACGTAATGTTCATTAGATCAGCCTGCATGCAACACTTTCATCATGTAAATTGATGTTTAAGTTTATTACAGTTTTACTATATTTATGTCCTGTTGCTGCTAGCGCTCATTTTTGTAGCCTGCTAGACTGCTTAGCATTGCTTATCTTTCTATTTTCAGCGTTTCATCTTTAAACACTCCCATTTTTCACGTGCATTGTTTTTTCCACTTTTATACTTTTTAACACAATACAACTACATGCATTATACCGCACCTTTCCACTTTTATCGTGATTAAACTGTGTGCTTTACTGCACACATTTTTAACACAGATCATTGCATCAATCTCAAACCACTGGTGATCAGGAACCACCTCAACAACAACAATTACATAAGGGATTGACATTGATCTCAAACCCCCGCTGATCAAAAACCACCACCACAACAACAACAAACAATTGCGGTAAGCCATAACATCCGCTCATATTATTTCTTCGTGCATTGCATGCCACATGTTTACTATAGCTTCTTCTGTCAGCAGTGAGGGATTCACATGTGATACATGTAAGGAATTAGTAAGGCTGATGGAGAAGGTTCTTGAGTTAGAGACACACATCCAAAAGCTAGTGGAGATCAGTGAGAAACAGAAGCCGGTAGATACTGTTTCGGATGTGGGTAGTACAGCGAGCAGCACACACTTTGGTTCCGGCTGTAGAGCCCCCGCAGCAGGGTGTCTGGGTGTCGTCTCGGCAGCATAATCGCTCAGCAAAGCGACACCACTCTCCCGTTCCTGTTAGGGTTTCCAATTGATTCTCCCCACTCACTGATGCACCCACTGAGAATCAAGTTGAAAGAGCCTTAGTAATAGGTGATTCTATTGTAAGGAATGTGGAAATAGAGACTCCAGCCACTATTGTTAAATGCATTTCAGGGGCTCGGGCATCTGACATCAGATAAAAGTGCCGGCTAATGCTAAACATAGATCTTCTAAAATTGTTATTCATGTCAGCACTAACGATGTCTGGCTTCGCCAGTCGGAGATCACTAGAGATAATGTTAAAGAGGTATGTGAACTTGCAAAAACTATGTCAGACACTGTAATATGCTCTGGTCCACTCCCTGCTTGTTGTGAGGTGTCACTGAATGGCTAGATGTCTGAGTGAACTACCAAACTACCAAACGCAAAACCCTTATTAAGTCATTTAGAAAAAATTGGATTGACGTCAAACTTGAGAATAACAAAAAAAAAATAAATAAATAAATAAATAAGATAAACATCATATAAAGGTAGGGCTACTAAATACTAGATAGCTTTCATCCAAATCACTAATTATAAATGAAATTATTACAGATCATAGCTTGGATTCGCTCTGTCTGACTGAAACCTTCATTAAAACAGATGAATATATTAGTTTAAATGAGTCTACTCCCTCAGGTTATTGTTATAAACATGAGCCTCATCTGAAAGTTCGAGAAGGAGTTATTGCTACAATTTACAGTGATATTTTCAGTGTTACTCAAAGGTCTGAACAAAAGTTTAATTATTTTGAACTGATAATGCTTAATGTGACACCGTCAGAAATAAATATATAGACCACCAGGGCCATATTCCAAAATCCTTTGAGAATTTGCTGATTTTCTGTCAGATCTAGTGGTTGCTGTGGATAGAGCTTTAATTGTTGGTGAATTCAACATCCACACAGATAACAAATAAGATACACTGGGAATAGCATTTATTGATATTCTCAACTCTGTTGGGGTTAGACAAAAGGTGACAGGTCCAACCCATCGCCAAAATAATACGCTAGATCTAATTTTGTCATATGGAATTGATGTTGATACTATTGAAATTCTGCTGCAGAGCAATGATATCTCAGATCATTACCTCGTCTCATGTATGCTGCGCTTAGCAAAGGTACCTCAATCTATACAATGTTATCATTCAGGTAGAACTATTTTTTCAACTACTAAAGATAGCTTCACTAATAATCTTCCAGACTTGTCTCAAAAACTCAGTACGCCAAAAAGTTCAGAAGAACTTGATGTTGTCAAAGAAAATATGGATAGAGTCATCTCTAGCACTCTAGATAATGTCGCCCCCATTTGATTAAAGAAAGTTCAAGAGAAAAATCCCACGCCATGGTACAATGATCACAATCAAGCTCTCAAGAGAGCAGCTCGGAAAATGGTGGGTAAGTGGAAGAATACAAAATTAGAGCTATTTCGTGGTGCATGGAAGGATAGTGTCTCTAACTACAGACAGGCTATAAAAACTGCCAGGTCTGCATATTTGAGCAAACTCAGAAAATAACTCCAACAATCCTAGGTGTTTATTCAGTACTGTGGTTAAATTGGTTAGGAATTAAACTTCTATTGAACCAGATATTCCATCACAGCATAGTAGCAATGACTTTATGAATTTCTTTACTGATAAAATCGAAATCATCAGAAACAAAATAGGAATTGCACATCCATCTGCCACAGCACCCCAGAAGACTAAAATTCTTCCCTACGAGCAACTTCAATCCTTCGCTGTTATAGGTGAGGAAGAGCTAAAAAAACGATCAAAACATCAAAAATAACAACATGTATGTTAGATCCAATACTGACAAAACTTCTAAAAGAGGTTTTTCCTGTAATCTCAGAACCTCTCATTAATATTATTAACTCTTCATTATCCTTAGGGCATGTCCCAAGAAACTTTAAAATGGCATTGATCCAGGAGAATTGGCAAATTATAGACCAATTTCAAATCTCCCATTTATGTCGAAAATACTAGAAAAGTTAGTGTGCTCCCAACTATGTTTATTTTTACAGAGAAATGGTATATATATGAAGAATTTCAGTCAGGATTTAAGCTCCATCATAGTACAGAGACTGCATTTATCAGAATTACAAATGACTTGCTCTTATCATCTGATTGCGGCTGCATTTCTCTTCTAGTGCTCCTAGATCTTAGTGCTGCCTTCAACACCATAGATCATGACATTCTCTTAGATAGGCTTGAGAATTATGTTGGCATTTGTGGACAGGCATTATCTTGGATTATCTCTATCTCTCTGATCACTACCACTTTGTCTGTTTAAATGAGCAACTGTCAGATCAAATTAAAGTTAAGTATGGAGTGCCAAAGGGATCAGTTTTAGGGCCTATGCTTTTCTCCCTATATATGCTCCCCCTGGGAGACATTATCAAGAACTATGGAATTAGTTTTCACTGTTATGCCGACGATACACAACTTTATATTTCTTAGAAACCTGACAACATTTCTTAATTTTCCAAATTAACAGTGTATAAATTATATTAAAGAGTGGATGGCTATAAATGTCCTTCTACTCAGTTCCGATAAAACAGAAGTGATAATTATTGGAACAAATACCTAAAAAATAAGACGCTAAAATAATAATATAATCTGACTCTTGATAGATGTACTGTAATGTCAACTTCTACAGCAAAAAATGTAGGTATCATATTTGATAGCAATCTAACCTTTGAAAAACAAATTTCCAATATTTGTAGAACTGCATTCTTCCACCTTAGAAATATTGCCAAGTTACGACACGTTATCTGTTTCTGATGCCGAAAAACTAATTCATGCGTTCATGACCTCAAGACTAGATTATTGTAATGCATTACTTGGTGGATGCCCTGCAGGTTTAATAAATAAACTTCGGTTGGTTCAAAATGCAGCAGCGAGAGTGCTAATTAGAACCAAGAAATACGATCATATCAGCCCCAATTTATCGGCGTTACATTGGCTACTTGTTAAGTTTCGTATTCATTTTAAAATTCTGTTAATTACTTACAAAGCTTTGAATGGTCTAGCTCCAAAGAACTTAAGTGACCTTCTGTCACGCTATAATCCATCGTGCTCATTATGATCGCAAAACAGAAAAGGAAGGAGATCATTTTCATATTTATATTATATTCATGTTCATAAACTATGGAATAGTCTTCTTAGCGGTGTTCGGAACTCAGACACACTCTCTCAGTCTAGACTAAATACTTTTCAATTCAGCAAGGCATACACCTAATTTATCCCTCAATTCATAGCTATGCTGCTTTAGTTAGGTCTGCTGGAACCGAAACACTTCTCTTATTCTTTAACCCTGATTTAAATTGAATGGCATCTATGCTATTTTATTCTTTTGCTTTCCCTGTCTATTTTCTGAGGTTACCAGAGCCTGTCAGATCCATCTCCGGTCCTGCCTGATGTCCAATTCCCACTGTGTTGCTGAGTGATGATGACCAACTGCAGCATGTGCCATCCAGGCTTCACTTCAGTCTACTAAGACAGATTTCACAGAGGATAAATTGATGCAAACTCAAAGACATGGGATTCTTCATGAGCCACTGCCTGAAGCATGGGCTCAGGATAGAGTTCACCAAAATTACCTGCCATAAGCTTCCAGCTGGACTGCGATGCTCCTTACTAACTGATACCTATATCAACTTGGTCAAAGGAGGGACAACACTCTCTTAAACTACACAGAAAATGAATTAAACACTAGCAAAAGCCTTCATCAGCCAAAATCAAAGGACAATGCATCTACGTGTATTTCCTCATTTAATTCGGGATGACTTCAAGGACTTTAACACTAAAACTTATAGTTAATATAACATCATTTTTTTTGATCATTGACCCACAACACTTATTAGTTTACTCATTTTAACCACTAATAGTTCTAAACATAAATAACTAATATTAGCAGTATATTCATTCATTTTCTGTTATAGAATAATTTCATGTACAGCTGCTTTGAAACAATACTGTTGTGAAAAGCGTTAAACAAATAAATTCGACTTGACTTGTTAAAACAGGAAAAAAGATGCGATGAAAACTCAAAGTATGTCTCCCGTTGAAGTCACGTAGCAACGCCGCTCACTCCTCACACACGTGTAATATGTGAAACAGGCGATACACTTTAGATACTTTGTTGGTTTTATGTTATTTCTGTTAAGGGAATTCAAAAAATATTGCAATCCTCTGAGAAGCAGGCTAGGGGCAGAGGGAGGAAAGTGGAATCGAACTTGCATATTGACGAGGCAATTGAACCAAGTGTGAAAACAGCCTTAAAGAGTCATGCAGTCAAGCCATTAAACATAACTGTATGAAATATATATTTACATATATGAAGCTACACACATCCAACATTTACATAAATCCCAATATAAGACATTAACATGAGCATAACAACGTCTTACTGTACATAATTCACTATGAATAATTCAGCAGTGACATCCAAGAGTCTGAGATCACTAGTAAAATGCTTATTTTATATATTTATAATTTAGCACAACACTTTTCATTACAAATTATATAACCAAAACAATTTGGAAATTAACAGGAAATATTTATTTGAATTTAATAATTTCTTAAGCTTAAAACGTACTCTACGTAAGTTTGCAAATGCAGATGCTTCTAGCTCAACAACCTCACTATTACTCATGCACCGTTGATGTATGTTCAACCAGACCGTCCTTTGGCAATGCGTTGGCAAAACTCCTGGGTCTAACTAAGTTTCTGACCTCAGTATTTGGTGTGTCCCTGTTTTGTTTTAATGCTAGCATGCACTCGAGCTGGTATGGACTCCACAACTTTTTGCAAAACCTAATGATCATGTTCTCCTGCATGATTTGAGAATGTTTCAAATTTCATCTTGTGTGTTTTAATGAAAGCAAGGAAATCTAACCGTTTTGTACAAAGGAGTAAAAATGGCAAATGTCAAAAATGTGCTTATTTGATTAGTGACCTAAAAATAGTGCAGAATCTTATATATCTTTCTTATTTTACATCACGTATTTTATTTGTTTTAAGTGTTTCAAAATGGCTAAACTTTTTATTTATTTAATGGTTTTAAAAAGTGAAGAAAAAAAAATATCCTAGATTTTAAATGTACAGTTATCTCAGACTTTTGGACCCTACTGAAAATCAAATTGCAGCTGAAGGTCTTTATCAAATGTGTCTCATCTCAAGGTTTTTTTTTGGTGTTATTTTAGCGCTCAACCTTTATCAGGTTAGTTCAGTGTGCAATAAAGTGTCTTTTGTGGTGGACCACAGCAACAGCACTTACTGAACAACAACAAAATAACCAGATGCTGCAGTTAAAGAGCTCTACTGTCTTACAGTAACTGTCCATAAGTGTGAACGTTTCTATGGTTCACGTAAGGTCACTAAAGCATAGATTTCTTTCTTTATTTGTTCCTGGATGGCTCAGTGTCTTGCTGTGCTGTGCAAAGTTGATGTTGCTTGTGCTACAAGCAGAACTAAATAAATACACTGCACACATGCATAAAATATGAGGTTGTGATAAATACAGAGCTCTGATGTCAGAATGTAAGCTAATCATTGTCACCCCAGAGACTCCACAACATCTCAGAAGATCTGATCCTGCTGGGCTGCAGTGCTGTCTCTGAGAGACACTCTGTAAACATTGCTGGATTTTGGTTTTAGAAAGATATTAAAGTGATAGTTTACCCAAAAATTTAAATTCTGTCATCATTTACTCACTCTCATTCCATCCCAGATGTGTATGACATTCTTTCTTTGTGATCAGACCTTTGTAGCTCCAAAAATCACATAAAGGAAACACTGAAGTAATCCATAAGACTCCAGTGGTTAAATCCATATCTTCATAACCAATATAATAGGTGTAACAGATAAAAAAATTAAGTCATTTTTTTTACTCTAAATCTTCACTTTCACTTTTACATATGAAAGTCACATGTGGTGCCTGTTTAGTTTCACTTTTACATCTGAAAGTGAAAGTGGAGATTAAGAGTAAAAAAGGACTCAAATATTGTTCTGTTTCTCACCCACAGAGTCGTATGGATTACTTTTATACTGCAAAAAAACATGGAGCTGCAAAGGTCTGATCGCCATTCACTTAAAAATCTTCATTTGTGTTATGTTGAAGAAAGAAAGTCATACGCATCTGGAATGGCATTAGGGTGAGTAAATGATAAGAGAATTTTCATTTTTGGGTCAACAGTCCCTTTAAGACTGGAGGATATCTGAAATTCTTGCAACAACATACACAAATGCACATTTCATTTGCAACTACTGCGTCTCTTCTATTACAGGAAATGCAACTGAAATGCTTGAAAATGAAAAGAAAGCACATGTTTGATTTTCCAAAATAAACCAGCTTCTGTTCCATTCATTCCTCGATAGAAGGGTTCAGTTTATTGTGACACGTATGTTTTGTATAACAGCAGCATATACAGTAACCTAAGGAAAAATGTATTGGTCAGAGGATGATGCTCTTTCACAGCTCAGGACACAAAATGTTCTTAGTTATGTTTCACCACTGAGATACTTTATTCCAGAACTTTTCTCCTAAAATCACTTTTGAGAAAAAAGAAAAAAATAGACACAAATGGGACAGTTGTTTACATATAGTAAGAGTATAGAGCTATACAAATTAATGTGGAGAGCATAGCCCAGATTTGGTTTTGGAAGAATTTGATAGAATAGAATGATTGAGGTTTTATTGAGATATCTGACTTATGATTGCAGACTTCCTGGAATATCTGAGCACAGTTTTAGACATTGTTGTGATCTCTTCTGAAACTCTAGAGGAGGCACATGTCTTTTTTTTCTCAAGGGACCCAAAAAATATAGAGAATAGCAGATTGGCAGAATGACAGTCTCAGTCACCATTCACTTTTATTATATGAAGAACAGAGGCATTGAAAGTGAATCGTAACTGAGGCTCTTTATTCTCTTTGCATTTAATATAGTTGTTTAAGGAGAAATAATTGACATATTAAACTGCATTTATTTGTATTAATTTGCACAAAGCCCTGAATTCTTACCGAACTCTCCAGGAACAGAAATCTCATACACGCAGGTTTGGCCTTTGGTGTAGTTGCGAGGGTAGTTTGGGGACAGTATGGTGCCCTCTGACCCTGTTGACCGTCTTCCACATGGAGCTGCAGAACAAAACCAAAGGTTAAATTCAGTTTGAACTTATGTCAATATGCAAAACACTTAAAAAGTTCAACTACATGCAATCAAGCATATTTCTGAAACACATTTAAGGTGCATCCAGTACTTTTTTTGTTTGTTTCTTGGGATAATCTGAAAGATATTGGTTAAACAAAAAGGTAGCCCCACCCTAAATTCACACCATTGGTTGAGCCAATGTTGTTGAGTCATGCTGGATGGACCGCTCAAATAAACATAAGAGCAATGTTTTGATAGCGCCAAAGATCCACATTGCTTACAGTTTTCAGGAAATCAACCTTCGAATTACGTACTTTAAGTTGTCGCTGAATATTATACTGGAATAGGAGAAAATGTTTTAACAATGTTGATTTTAACAATAAAGATATCAGGCTCTTGACTTTAGGCCAAACTATTCACAAGTTATAAACATTAAGGTCATTAAGTTAACATTACATTTTGTATCAATAGTCCAAAGCTTTGCATAGATACAGTGGTCCTGTACGCCAGATTCATTGATCCGTAAAATGAGAACGATTTGCTATATCAAAATGAATTCCACAACCTTTAGTCAACATGCTCTGAAGAAGAAATGAGATAAATTTGGTGGAGATCCTAAAAAATGGTCTAGGAGGAGTTTGAAAAAGTGTTACAACTTTATAATATCTACACAGTATTAAGGATTTGTAATGCATTAGTTTTATAGTTAATTCATTATTAATAAATCATTGTTCCTACATTGTTAATACATTAATAGAGTATATACAAAATAGTTTGTTATTCATTTATATTTTCTGTTGTAAATTATTTATTATTGTTTAATAGCACATTCAGATTTAAGCAGTTTGATAATGTTTTCTTAGTGAACAACTTGTTAATCTTACTTAAATAATGTATCATTTGATGCAAACCAGAAAGACATGTTTATGAGAACATTAAGAAACTATAAATCTGTAAATAATAAAGAAATTATTTATACATATACAGGTACATGTAATAAACTGGACATTTATGAATGCTTAACTAAAGGAATATTCTGGGTTCAATACGATTTAAGCTCAATCAAAAGCATTTGTGGCATAATAATGATTACCACAAAAATGTATTTTGAATTGCCTATCCTTTTCTTCAATAAAAGCAAAATCTGGGTTACAGTGAGGCACTTACAATGGAAGAGAATGGGGAAAGGTATAGACACAAGACTTAAACAGTATGTGTGTTAACATGATTTTAGTGCGATAAAATTGCTTACTAATCTTTCCTAAAAGTTATATCCAATTTTACAGCTTAGTTGCCATGACAATGTAATGCTGTAAACCCTAAAACTACTGTAAAAATGGCGATTTAAATACACAAGTTTTAACAGAAGAATTCATGTAAGGGCTCTTATAAAATTAGAAAACAATAGTGCCATTCACTTCCATAATCAAATTCATATACATATATCCAGTTCATTACCTACTGTATATAAATTAATGCATAATTTATCTATTAACTATGCATTTATTCCTTCTTAATGTTCTCATAAATGTTCTCACTTCTTTACCACTGGTTTGCATCAAATAAAATACATCAGTAAGGTACGATTAACAAATTTTCATAAGGATGAAAAACTATTATCAAACTGCTTATATATGAACTTATTATAACAATAATACATTATTTTCTATAGTGATTAAACCATTTGTATTTAGCCTATTCATTAATTTATTATGTAGGAACTTTATAAATGATCAATTAACTACATACTAATGCTTTACAAATACTTTATAACGTATAGTTATTATAAAGTGTTACCGAAAAAGCATGTCTTTCCAGAAAATACAAAATGAAAAAAATAAATAAATAAAAAATAAAAAATAAAAAATAACACACTTCAGCTTTAACTCAAGCTTTCTTCACTGGGAGGAACTTTGTGCTTGAACTTTGTTAAACAATGGCAACACGAGGTGTAAATCTATATAATGTGGCACTTTATGACAACTCCAGTGAGAGAACTAGAGTTATAGTGTGCATTGTTAACAGCACTTAGTCATATGTCAACTGTCTAGAGCAGAATTATAGCCCTGACAATAATACTAATACAATCGTAAGCTCGAAAATACAACCTATACAGTCTCTTCAAGCTGCAGCCTTTGTCTTATATCACTGATTACAGCGCTATTTGAATTATAACTCTACAATAAGTGAAACAATTTAGCATAATGCAAGAGAGATGGGTGAATATTACTGTGGCAATAGTGCGATAAAAACTATTAGGATCTGATGGAGCAGGCAGAAGCTTTTGTCGTGCCATTTGAATCCTTAAAATATGAATCTTTCTTTAAAGTGACATTTACAGCATTTGATTTGCACACGTGGGAAAACCGCAGTGCCATTTGAATTATGTAATAATGTGTTTGCATTACTGCTGATTCCACAATTTTCTGTTGTAAAATATTAATGCCAGGATTAGCAAACAGAGTGCAGAGTTAATACGATCAATTAAAGCATTCAGTGCAGCTCACTTAAAGTCAAACATCACTATTTATGACTGTTACAATTATTCATATCGGCACCTGACAAGAAAAGTGTTTACATTGTTCCATTGCAATTTACACATTCACTCTGTCTCAACCCAGAAATCACATGTTTTACATTTGACAACAGTGCATTTTGGTTGCAGTTAGGTAACATAATTAGAGGTTGAGCTCGAAGAAAATCTTTATCCGTCACTCTGACGGACTGAGTTGCAAAATTTCATGACAGTGGATACACTGTATAATCGATTTTTGACTCTCCAAGTGAGTGTGGTGAAACCAAGGAGTTCTAGGGTGAAAGTTTACCTGTCAATCAACCACTGCACTAAAACAACATTTTCAAACTTTTCCGGTTACATGCAGCTTTAAAATGACATAACCGTCCGAACGAAAACATTTGAAAAAGTGCATACATAAAAGTTCACTGAACTTTTTAGTGTGTTTGGTATCAACATTAAGTGACACAGATGAGAAGCACACACATCTGAAAAAGAGTAAATAAATGTATAAAATAACCGAGAATTCTCCTCTAAAGTTAATTTTCGGTTTAGATTAAAATGAATTTTTGGTTAATGCAACCCCTGGTCATAATACATTTTAGAAATATTCTAAAAATTAACTCTTTAAACTCTGAGGGTGTTTTTTAATATTTCTGACTTGCTGCTCTCTTCTAAAGACAGCTGCTCTCTCTCCGGAGGAGTGGGTACGGGGAGCTCATGGCAGTGTAGCACCAGGGCAATGGATGAAGGAAGGTCCGGATACATGATAGCAGGAGCAAAAAATTTGAAAAAATTTGTTAATCTGTATTATCTAATGATCTACGTTGTAATGTTCCAATTAGAAGATAATTGCTTCCTCAGTAATGGTATGGGATATTTTATTTTCTGTTTATTTTTCTTGAAGTAATAAGTGAAAATGTGGCATATGAGCAACACCTGTTCACATGAAACATTTTTACATAAGAATGGTTTGATCTATCAAAATGAATTTCATAACTAAAGATCCGATTTGACTTTTTCTTTCTTTCATTCTTTCGAAAAGTAGTTTGACAAACTACATTTTTCAGAAAATTAAAATTGGCAGAAAATCTATTCAGGTAGAAATTGACAACATGGTGTCAATTCGACTTGACTTGGCCCCATATATAAACGTAATAAAAACGTTACATGCTGTTTATGGATTTAGATTTCCAAGAATTATATAAAAGAAGTTACATTTTAGTTGTAAGTGCGTCTTAATTTTTTACAACGAAAATCGAACGATTAAGAAACGTTTGGGTAGGTTTTCTGTAAGATCATGTGGAGGTGAAATCACAATTCACAACCTGCACACGAAATATATGCTGTGCTGACCATCTCCCAAAGGCAAAGGTAAGCCCTAGTGTATTCTCTAGCATCTCTTCACATGCCACAGGCTTGGTTTAACAGGTGTAAGAAATGTCAGGTTCCCCATCAATCCCTTGTGGTGATATGTGCAGATGTCACCGGGTGACACAGTGCATACAAGCCTCTGCACAAATGCATCCATTATTAATAAACGCTGTGCAGGCCTTGATGGGACCTGTGAAGTGACTGGCAGGAATGCAGAGAGTTATGACCGATGTCTCGTGCTCTATGACAACACAGAGAAGAGATCAATAGAGGTAATTGGCAGACGGATGCTGGGAAAGATCTAGATACTAGATACGGATACTTTGCAATAAAAAATACAGAAAACATGTGTAACCAGTGTTGGAGAATAGCTAGTCTCAGGCAGACAGACTTTGGACTTACAGCATAACGTCTGGTCCACACTGCACCTTATTTTGGCCAAAAAACACCCACTAAGGCCGTCTTTACACTGCAAAGGTGGCACAGAAGCTGCATATGAGGTGACATATACAGTATATACCATTAAAGGGTCTACTTACACAGACTGTTTAACGCTGCACAGCACAGAGGTGGCATAAATGCATGTACACAGCAATCATAATTGAAAAAATAATGTTATGTGATTAATGTTTTAAATATCAAATTATCATATAGAAATATAAAATTAACATTTTCAAATATGAAGAATATCTCACCTATGTAGGTCCACGCAATGCAAGTGAATGGGTACCAAAACTCTGAAGCTCCAAAAAGCACATAAAAGCAGCATAAAAGTAATACATCGGACTCCAGTGATTAAATCCATGTCTTTAGAAGCAATATAATAGGTGTGTGTGAGAAACAGATCAATATTTAAGTCCTTTCTTACTATAAATCACCTTTGACCAGCCCCAACATGCACAAAGAATGCTAATCGACAAAAACCAAAAGAAGGATAATGTGGAAGTGAAAGTCAAAGGTTAAGATTTATAGTAAAAATGACTTAAATATTGATGTGTTTCTCAACCACACCTATCATATCGCTTCAGAAGACATGGATTTAATCACAGGAGTCGTATGTATTACTTTTATTGCATGGACCTACAGGGCTGAGATATACTTCTTAAAATCTTAATTTGTGTTCTGCAGAAGAAAGAAAATCATACACATCTGGGATGACACGAGGGGGAGTAAATGATGAGAGAATATTCAATTGTGGGTGAACTATCCCTTTAAGGCTCGTGTAAACATAGTTTTTCCGCGTCCTGGATCACCTTGCACTCGTTGGAGCACTCAGCCTCTTCAAATGTACTCTTTTGACCACGAGCGCATACATGCAGTAAGCGTTCATCGCATGCACTCTATGACTGCTATGTGGTCCTCATTTAGTACAGTCAACGGCAGGCACATGCACTGACCATGCTCACAGACGCGGATGGTCTGCATGTTAAGAAAATCTGAGCCGTGTGCTAACGGACCGCGCAGACTATGCTGATGATGAAATTTGCATTGCGCATACTGTGTGCATTCTGATCAGCAACACGGACAACCAAAGTATACTTTGGCCTGTATACTCGGCTATGTAAAGGCACCCTATGAGACGAAAAGACAATCTGACTGACATGGAAAGCGACTAATCACAGTTAGTTTTGGTGCTTACGTGCAGTTTAAATGCATAGTTCACGCAAAAAAGAAAACATCTGTCAATTTATTCACCATCATGATGTTTCAAACCTGTATGACTTTCATTCATAATTTCTGTGCCACCTATAGTACATCATCAAACGCAATTGCAAAAACAATAACTGTTTTCAAACAGGTTTCCCAAACATTCTCCTGTTATCCATTGGTTGTACAAACAGATTGTTCTGGCCAAAACTCACGCCATTGTTTGAGCCAGTATTGCTGTGTAGGGCTAGATGGGGTAATCAATGAAACTGCAATGTTTTGACAAGGCAACAGAGACACAGTTTTTACACTTTTCTGGGGAATAAAATAACAAATAATTTCCTATAAGTTGTCTCTGCACATTGAACTGGTATAGGAGAAAGGATTTCATTCAAAATTCACAATGCATCTGTCTGATTAGTCAGCAAAGTAGCATGAAATTCGGAAAACTTAAATAAAGGAAAACTTTAGTCCTCAAACACCCACTCCCAGGCAGGCTGAGAAACAAAATATGATGAATATAAAGTCTTTACATTATATTTTCGCTGTCTCCTGGGATATGTGAGGGGTAATGCTTTGTACCAGCAGCACTGCGAAGATCATTTGCAAAATGGGTGAGAACAATGAGCCATTACTGAATTATTGTAAGTTGTTACCCACTGCACTGAAACCAAAGAGCACTGCATCGAAGGGACTGGCAGCTCATTCCACATGATGTATTTCAAAAACACAAGCTCAGACAACGAGGGTTAGCAAGGCTACTCGTACAAAACAAAGAAATCAATAGAGCAGCCTACAGTCCAAATCTGTGTGAAACCAATTCAAGGCTGAATTGGACTGCCTCATGCAAAACCATACATAAAATTTTTTCACATTTTTTTGTAAACCATCCACTCGTGTCCCTTTTTGAAAATACAAGGATCTCTTTGTATATGACATTTTATCACATCAAAAGAATCATGTATTTCAGTAATCAGTTGTTGGTTGTTTAAAATGTCAATAAGACAGCCCTGCCTGTCTAACTGGATGATTCTTGAACAGAATACATGAAAATAGTTTTTTTAACTGCTAGTTTATTGTCTTTTCTAAAAGCATTAATAAATGTGAATTACACATTGATTTGAATTTAAACCGCTAAAAATGGTTATTATAAGCCGTTATTTGGTAGTTATCAGCGTTTTGTTGTACATATAAACACACACACACACACACACTGGGGGCAAACAATTTGGAATAATGTACAGATTTGGAAAGAAATTGGTACTTTTATTCACCAAAGTGGCATTCAACTGATCACAATGTATAGTCTGGACATTAATAACATGAAAAATTACTATTACAATTAGAATTTTTTTTTCAGAACTTCTTAAACTACTTCAAAGAGTTCTCATCAGAAAATCCTCCATGTGCAGCAATGACAGCTTTGCAGATCCTTGGCATTCTAGCTGTCAGTTTGTCCAGATACTCAGGTGACATTTCACCCCACACTTCCTGTAGCACTTGCCATAGATGTGGCTGTCTTGTCCGGCACTTCTCACGCACCTTACAGTCTAGCTGATCCCACAAAAGCTCAATGGGGTTAAGATCCATAACACTCTTTTCCAATTATCTGTTGTCCAATGTCTGTGTTTCTTTGCCCACTCTAACCTTTATCTTTTTGTTTTTCTGTTTCAAAAGTGGCTTTTTCTTTGCAATTCTTCCCATAAGGCCTGCACCCCTGAGTCTTCTCTTTACTGTTGTACATGAAACTGGTGTTGAGCAGGTAGAATTCAATGAAGCTGTCAGCTGAGGACATGTGAGGCGTCTATTTCTCAAACTAGAGACTCTGATGTACTTATCCTCTTGTTTGTTGTACATCTGGCCTTCCACATCTCTTTCTGTCCTTGTTTGAGCCAGTTGTCCTTTGTCTTTGAAGACTGTAGTGTACACCTTTGTATGAAATCTTCCGTTTTTTTTTTTTTTTGGCAATTTCAAGCATTGTATAGCCTTCATTACTCAAAAAAATGATTGAATGATGAGTTTCTAGAGAAAGCTGTTTCTTTTTTTACCATTTTTGACCTAATATTGACCTTAAGACATGCCAGTCTATTACATACTGTGGCAACTCAAAAACAAACACAAAGACAATGTTAAGCTTCATTTAATGAACCAAATAGCTTTCAACTGTGTGTGATATAATGGCAAGTGATTTTCTAGTACCAAATTAGCAATTTAGCATGATTACTCAAGGAATTTTCAAATAGTGATGGTGCTGTTTTTTTTATATCAGTAATGTCCTGACTATACTTTGTGATCAGTTGAATGACACTTTGGTGAATTAAAGTACCAAGTTCCTTCCGAAACAGCAAAGTCTGTACATTACTCCAAACTTATGGTCGCCAGTGTGTGCATATATATATATATATATTTTTTTTTCATGTTATGACATGAATATGGTTTTCTTGCATTGTCGGGCTATTGATTTGCATATAAACTCTTAAATATTATTATTATTTTTTTTTTTTTTTAATGTGTTGGGTTTGGTAGCTATCAGCATTTTGTTGTACATGTAAACATACTAATTTCTGACAGTTTTTTTTTCATGTTTTGTCGTCAAGACAACTTTCTTGCTTTGTTTACAGATAATTTGCATTTAATCTCCTAAAAATGTTTTTTTTATAATGCACTGTTTATATATATATATATATGTAAACAATTTTATTTTTATTTGCTGTTTTTTTTTTTTATTTCACATTTTGATGTCAAGACAGTTTTCTTGCTTTTTTGGCCTACTGATTTGCATATAAACCTAATTTCATTGTAATTATTCTATTTTATTAATTTTATTTTGTTTATATCATTTTTTCTCAATGTGTTTACAATTTTTGGTTATCCTCTGTTTAATCAGGGAAGGCTAGCAACAGTTATGGATGGTGTTAACAATTCAATATTCTTTTTCTTCTTATTCATTTTAATCATTTTACATTTTTTAAAATTTATTTTATTACTTTTTATTCATATTTCATTTTCTTAATTGGTTTTTATTCTTTTATGTATCTCGTATTTTCTTTAAAATTTATATGTAAAGCACTTTGAATTGCCATTGTGTATGAATGTGCTATATAACTAACCTTGCCTTGCCTAAATGGGTTTAATACCATTTTATACCTTACTTATTTTATTTTATTTTATTTTTTTTTGGCAATTTTTGTTTTTTTGTGGTAAACAAACATTACCATTTTTTGATTTATTTATGTTATGGTGTTTTGATGTCAAGATGATTTTCTTGCATTTATGACCTATTCATTTGCATGTAACCTCCTTAATATCTATATGTCAAGTTGATTTTCTTGAGTTTATGACTTATTCATTTGCATGTAACCTCCTAAATGTATTATTATTACTATTATTTTCACATTTTCACATCAAGATATTCTTTTTGGATTGTGTGCCAACTAATCTGCATATAACCCCATGTGTTGTCTTTTGGTAGTTATCAGCGTTTTGTTGTACACACAAGCATTCAAATTTATTTTTTTTTTTTTTCATGTTTTGATGTCAAAAAGGTTTTCTTGTTTTGTTGGCCTATTTATCTGCATATAAATGTCTAATTATATAATGCACAATTTTTTGGTAGTTTTCAGCATTTTGTTGTATGTGTATTTTTTATAGTTTTTTTTTTTCTTCACATTTAGACATAAAGACGGTTTACCTGCTTTGTTGGTCTATTGATTTGCATATAAACCCCAAAAAGTGTTTCTTATAATATGTGTTGCTGTTGTTGTTTTGGTTTTTTCTTTGCAGTTCCCAGTGCTTTGTTGTACATGTGAACATTACAATTCAATGTACTGTTTTGGTAGTTTTTGTCATTTTGCTATACAAGTAAACATTCTATTTTTATTTTATTTTTTTATATTTATTGTTTGTTTTTTATTCATCTGCACAAACAGAAAAGTAAATTTGACAGTTTACAAATCTGGCTTTCACTCGCAAGCAAAACTAGGATAAAGTGTGCAATCAGAAGCTGTTCAGAACTTTGTATTCTCACACTGAATCCAAAAATAGAGTAGCATGCAGGCATTTGGGTCGTATAAGGAATTTCACCCTGTATTCCAGCACAATTTAATCATAAAGTAGACAGAGCACCTTGGCAGCTGGGCAGCGCTCTGTTCCACTCGGGTCTGTTGGTGCTGCCCATCACACAGGTGAGACTAGAGTAACCCTGGAGCTGGTAACCCGGATCACAGTGGAAGGTCACAGTAGATCCCAGCTTATAGTCTGTGCCCAACCGAGTGCCATTCATCACGCTGCCCGGGTCAAAGCATGCCTCACGCAGTTTAGCTATAAGACAGAAACACAAGACATATGGCATTTGACAAAGGAGTGGAAGACAAAAAGATTTCGAGGGATAAAATGCCACATAGTGAGTCACTTGCAACCTTTGACACTTTTCAGTTTACAGTAAAATGCCATAAAAATACAGCAGAGACAATCTTAAAGGGATAGTTCAGCCAAAAATGTAAATTCTGTCTTTGTTTGCGCAACCTCATTTAGTGACTTTATTTCTTCTGTGGAACACAAAAGGAGATGTTTTAAAGAATATACTAGCCACTTGTTTTTATACACAAGACTCATGCACTTTATTTCAAGTCTTCTGAAGAGACATGCGAGGAACAGACCAAAATTAAAGTCGTTTTCACTGAACATCTTTCCCTCTTCCATAGTTCTAAAATTTTAATTCCACTTTCACATATTCAAACTCGGCGAGTTGCGACTTGGCGAACTTCTGTACCTCACATAAAGCTAACATATGGCTTAAGAAGACTTTGAATAAAGTGCAAAAGTCATACAAACTACTTATGTGATCATTTATTGGTACTTTTTGATGCTCAACAGCACCAGTCCCAATTCACTTTCACTGTTTGGAAAAAAAACAGTGTGATAATTCTGCTTAACAACTCATTTTATGTTCAGTGGAATAAAGAAAGTCATAGAGGTTTGAAACCACATCAGGGTGAGTAAATGATCGCAGAAATTTCCTTTTTTGCTGAACTATCCATGTAAGTTACAGGGCCAGTACATCTGGCGTGATCTGTGGTTAAGTGCTTTACTCTAGGGTACAGAGTTAGTATTCAAGGATACATTTAAAAAATTACCCCTTGTAGGGTCAGACCAACAAGCACTAGACTGAAACAATCCACATGAAACAAAGGAGCACTTACCTTTGTACTCCAGATGGAAGCCTGTATAGCTCACAGAGCCATCACTACGGAAGGCAATGTGCATGATGTTGGAGCTGCTTTCCACCTTCTCCGGCAACTTGCTGTCTTGAAATGTGCCGATCAGGTGACTGTTGCTATGAGGCCCGTCATAAATGTACAAGAAGTCATAGTTGGGTTCAATGCTAAAACTGAGATGCGAAAAAGACACAAAATGTGTGAAGAGAGATACAAACAGCATCAGGAATAGAAAATAAATTAATGGATCACACAGTGCACAGGGTTGTTTATTTAGTTTTCTAAAAGATTGACTCTTCTTAAAGGTATAGTTCACACAATCACCCATTCCCAAACCCGCATGCTGTTATTTTTCCATGGAACAC
Source organism: Myxocyprinus asiaticus (assembly GCF_019703515.2). Lineage (NCBI taxonomy): Eukaryota > Metazoa > Chordata > Actinopteri > Cypriniformes > Catostomidae > Myxocyprinus > Myxocyprinus asiaticus. Next base: position 5,566,839 of record NC_059358.1, on the reverse strand, counting down.
AAAAAGAGACATTTTTGGAGAATATTTACACAGACTTTTTCTCTACAATGACTTAGTGACCATATCTGTCAAGCTCCAAAAAAAGACAGCAGATCACCATAAAAGTAGTCGACACGATGCAATATTCCAAGTCTTCTGAAGGCACACAATACATTTCTTCTCAAATCTAATTAGCATAAATTCAAATATAGTGCGAGAAGTCACGTTCAATGCCAAATGCCAATGGTTCTTGCTTGTCTCAAAACCAAATGCGATAAACCACTTTAAATATGCAGAAGTGTGAACGAAATGTAAGTTTAATCAGTGAATAATGACATAGATTTCCATTTAAAGGGATAGTTCACTCAAAAATGAAAATTCTCCCATTATGTATTCACCCTCATGCCATCCCAGATGTGTCTTCTGAAAGCGATCCAATCGGTTTTGGGTGCGAACAGACCAAACTATAACTTTTTTGCAATAAATCTTGACAACATTTTCCTTGGCGATCATGATTTCAAGCTCGAATACGCTTCCTATAGTGCCATCTAGCACTCTGCGCATGCATCAAGCACTAGGAAGCGCAATCTAGCTTGAAATCACGATCGTGCCTAGAGACTGCAATGGCAAGATATACGGTGAAAAAGGAGTTATATTTTGGTCTGTTCTCACCCAAAACTGATTAAATCGCTTCAGAAGACATGGATTAAACTACTGGAGTTTCATTTATGTTGCCTTAATGTGATATTTGGACCTTCAGAATTCTGGCCACCATTCACTTGCATTGTGAGGACCAACAGAGCTGAGATATTCTTCTAAAAATCTTAATTTGTGTTCTGCAGAAGAAAGAACGCCACACATCGGGGATGGCTTGAGGGTGAGTAAATGATGTGAGAATTTTCATTTTTGGGTGTACTATCCGTTTAAGTCTTGGTATATTAATTGTAATATACACACCAAATGTGATGGCTGTAAAATAGGAAAAAGCAAATAAGCGGCAGCCCGACGAAAACATGAAAGTTTATCAAGTGCATGTTGACAACATCAGAAGCTCCATCCAGTTTTCACTATGTGCATGACTGTTAAAACAGCCTGTGATCTTCCTAAAATACTTTTTGGGTCATCGGAAGCGGAAAAATTTTTTCAGTACGTTTTTAGGTAGAATGGAGATGCCTGATGTGGGTGGAGAAATGCATGTAAATGCCTCAGCAATGCCTCGGGAAAATGTGGCCAGAAAATGCTGCACTTCACATTAAGTACTGCGACGAGAGAAGAGGGCTATTTTAATGTCATTATGAAGACTTGTTCATTGTCTTGAAACTGCAATGGTAATGCACCAACAATATGCGATTAATTTGAGACAGTTTTATAAATACTGTACAGTATAATGTCACTTGAAATTATAACTCGCAGGCCTCTTAGAGACAATCTATCTAGAGATATGACTTTCCCAATTACCATAGTCAAAGGAACACATTCCCAGGTACAAAGTCATATGCTTATCTCCAATTAATTGAGTATTTTGTGCAAAGATCACAGCCTGATATTAATACCATATTCCAATTAACAATCCAAGATAAAACCATTTATGGGTTAGTGATATTTTAATAGATCTGGATCTATTAATTTATTCAAAAATACATTAAAATGCAATTCATGTAGACAAAGATTTTAAGGTTGTGGGTTACATTCTCAGACGATACCAGTGCTGATAAAAAGTAGGAATCTTAAGTGCACTGTAAGGTTAAAATAATAAAAAAAAAAAAAGCATGAATGTAAATGACTAAACCTCTTATATGATGAATGTTTTCCATTTCTAAATAAAAATAAATTTTGAGGCATAAAGGTATCAGATGTGTTCATTGGAATAAATATCACAAGATCGTAACAAAAAGCAAAAAAGTCTCATTAAAGACGTATTTCAACAGTCTTTTCAAACTGCACTCATCAAGTGATATAGCTGAATTTCTAGGAAAAAATACTTTAAAAATGAGTTTGGCATAATTGTTTATTATTATTTATTTAAAAAAAATAGGCAGTAAAGCAGTTTAGTTATTATACAGTATTATTTATTATATATTAGATATTATATCTATTATTATTACTATTATTATTATTATTATATAATCATTTCTAATTTTCAAGTTTTACAAATTAAAAAAAAAAGTCTGCAGATCAAAGTCATTGTTGTATCACCAACAAGTGACAAGATAAGTTACATAACAGGACATTACATCACAGAGAGGACCCCGTAGATGCAAAATAAAAAATTAAATAAATAAAACATCAGATAATCATGACAAACTTAGTCTGGTTTGTCAAATGTTTAAAATAATTAAAAAACTGCAAGATATTCAGGATTTAAAAATTAAAGATATTTGCAAAAATAAATAAAATATATAATAATAAATAAATCAATAAAAAAATCCTTTACCTTGAAAAGAATGTTTAAATATGTATTGAAAGTAATGACTGAGATGTGCAGATTCATTTGCATTTAAGGTGCATATGTTTTTTTCCAATGTCAATTTCTATGAAGGATTTTCAAGCATTTTCTCTTTTTTCCCCTTTTCTCATCTCTTAATATTTCACATTTGCCTTTATAAAAAGTAATGTCAAAAAAGTAATCTGGCAGTACCATGGTATCAGATGATAATACCATGTTTCTTTGATACATACCATGGAATTGCATGACCACCATTTTTATGTACCATTCTATTCATTTCACCAGTACTTCCAAGAATACCATAGAATTACCATGTCCATGGTTTTACTATAGTATCAATAGTAAAGTGTCCAAAAAAACATGAAAATACCATGGTAATTCTTTATAAGTGTGTTTTAGACATGTAGATCATGTGTCTTCTTATTTACAAAAACTCCTTTTTTCTTAACATAAGACCAGAAGATCTTACCTGATAAATGCCAAGGAGATGACGTAATCAGGGTGAACCGTGATGAACCAGTCACAGTCTTTACTGTGCGGGTAGGGGTGGGGAAAGTTTGGAGAGAGAATGAATCCAGATGAACCTGTAATGTTTCCACCACAAGGAGCTAGAAAAGAGCATTTGTGTTCTGTTGTGAGTAGTGATCATCCGAAATGGGGTTTTCAGTGATACCAGTATCTACTGTATAGCAGGCCTATTGCTGATTTAATGCTAACATGTATACAATACTGTACAGTTAATACAAAAATAACACAATATTACACAATATTAGCTTAAAATTCACCCATAAATATTTAAAAACAGAACATTTGTAATGGAGATTTTTTTTTTTTTTTTTTGAAGTAACAAGTGACACTTTTAGCTTTGTGGACTTCTAGAAAGTAAAGTCTCATTAAAACATGTTTGACACTCTTACTAGGTGATTACATTTGTCTGCTAACAATGTCCAGCAGTGTTTATACATGTTTATACAGGAAATGTATGTATTTTTTTTTTTTTCTTCTTCTGAAAGTCATGAATATTCCCACCACAGTGTCACTTCCAGTAGATCTCAAATTCTGTTTTGTGTTTCATAGAATTCTGTGGTGGAAATGACTCCCAAATGACATTTTTAACATTTTTGAAATAAAATGGCAGAATCCTTTGTCTTGCTTTTTATGTAGCCTATATACAAACAATTAAATAATGTTTTCACACTTTCACAATAATAGCTTGATTGGAAATTATAGCTGATAAAAATATTCTGCTCACAAGTGATATTTTCTTTGTTTTCTTTGTCTCATATTTTATCGTAAGCATGCTTTCCACGGACACTTTTGTTGACTTGGTTAACAAGTATGCTAACTTTTGAAAATGTGAAAAATTTATAATTTGAAAAAAAAAAAAAAAAAAAAAGTTATGTATAGAAATCATTTTACACAATACATTTTGAAATGGTTTGTGTTTATTTCACTCTGCATTTAGATTATCATCATTTTAAAGATGAAATAATTTGTATTTTTATTAGGGCTGGGAAATTTAAATGTAAAAATAAAATATTTATGCAATTTAAGGAATATTCCGGGTTTAATACAAGTCAGGCTCAATCAACAGCATTTGTGGCAAAAATATTGATTACCACAAAAATTATTTTTGGCTTGCCTCTCCTTTTCTTTAAAAAAAAGCTCAAATCTGGGTTTCAGTGAGGCATTTACAATGGAAGTGAATGGGGCCACATTTTTGAACATTAAAATAAAAGTTTAGCTACAAAAAATAGACAATAAGTATGTAAACATTATTGGTCCCATTCACTTTCATTTTAAGTGCCTCACTGTAACCTGTTGTGCACTACTTCAGACTGTCAGCGGGGCACCTCCGCTTAAATCTCCCCTCGACCAAAAGGGCACCTTTAGATTTGTGAACGAAAGGGGCCCCTGTTCTGTGCACGTCAGTGTCTGTATTGTCCAATAATGCATTGGCAATGTACACTTAAACCTCTCTTGCCAATAAAGCTTGATATGAATTGATTCAGCCCATTTGATCCTATAATCAAAAAGTCCACTGAAAAACACCAGAAGACTTTATATCTGTAAAACTGTTTAATTAACTATATCTGCAAAAAAATAAATAAAATAAAAAATAAAAAACTAAACATTTGAACATGTACATATTTAAATAATTAAAATAAATGATTGCTAGAAAGTTTCTAGAAAGTTCTTTGAGGCAAATTGTAAAGTAAATTTATTTAGGATTATACTAATGTGAGTTTAAATGTATGATGTACCACAATTAATCACGATTAATTACAGAGAACTGTGTTGTAATCGATTCACAGCCTTAATATTTATAATAGATTTTCTTAGTCTTATATTGAAAGTCAGAGTCTAGGAAAAGGCTAAGACGATAAAATCTATATATAAAAGGAATTTGAAAAATACCCAAAATAAATTATGAAGGCCTGGTAAAAAAGTCCCCAAGTCAGTGTTAATGTGACCTTCATATAACATAAAGAAAAGCTTTTAAATAATTTTTTTTTAATAAACATAAACACCTGGGACATGAAATTGGCTGAATTCTCCAGGCATTATAAAACTTCTTGAATAGGAGTACAGTCTAGCATGTAAACCAGAATGAACTTTAAAAAAACCTGAATATTAATCAAACTTGCAGTCAGCTGTACGCTTTGTGGTTTTACAGACTCCAGGTACCCAGAAAATAAAAGTAGTTTCCTAGGAGCATTAATCATTGGGTATTCTTCACCAAGAAGTACCCGAGTTTCCTATAACCCTGGAGTTTCTAATGGGCACCTGATCAGATAGTTCCATTGAATAGAGGTATTATTCCCGGCTCATTTTTGGGAGTCATTTACAAAATTTTGTCAGCACTGACAGGTGTGAAATGAGGTGCTTCTCATATTTCACGTCACGGGTGAATAAATTGAGTAAATCTCACCGATACAGGTAGGTGGACTGGGCTGCCAGTAGAATCTGTTGTCTACTTGAATGCAGGTGATGCGAGGTTCCCCTAGCAGGTCGTAGCCCGGATCACACAAAAAGGTCACTGTGTCGCCCGGTTCCTTCCCCTCCCCGCTGCGACTGCCGTTCATTGGCGTCCCGGGATCCCGGCAGGCGGTCGCCACAGAACCTGTAAAAATGGGAGCCATGACTGACTGCACTCGCTTTTCTTTTCCCAAGATACTACCGCAGGGGGTACTGTGTCCTGCTCAGGGCTGAGATTGTGTGGACTCAGTCCTGTACAATGACTCACCAGGGGCTCTCACATCTCTTTCTAAGAAGAATGTTATCTAACACAGGAGCAGAATAAGTCTTGGAGTTATAGCAGTCTTGTTTGGATGAAATATCAGTCGTTAATGCATGCTTTGTAGGGCTGGATGATATACTACAAAATTATATACAGTTTGATATTTTTCAGCCTTTTTGATACAGTATATATTTTGATATTTATGTATTGGCTCTCTGAAAAGGCTTAAAGGGTAATTCCTTTTTTACCTAACACCATTTTTGCTACTGTAGTTTAAGGCAGATGTAGGGATAGTTTACACAAAATTGAAAATTCTCTCATTATTTACTCACCCCCATGCCATCCTAGATGTGTATGACTTTCTTTCTTCTGCAGAACACAAATTATGATTTTTAGAAGAATATCTCAGCTCTGTAGGTCCATACAATGCAAGTGAATGGGTGGCAAAATTTTGCACATAAGGCATCATAAACATAATCCATACAACTCCAGTGTTTTAATCCATATCTTCAGAAGAGATATGATAGATGTGGGTGAGAAACAGATCAATATTTAAGTCCTTTTTTGCTAGAAATTCTTCTCTCTGCCCAGAAGGGGGCAATATGCATGAAGAATGTGAATTGCCAAAAACACAAGTAGAAGAATGTGAAAGTGAAAGTGGAGATTGACTGAGCAGGGAGGAGAATTTATAGTAAAAAAGTACAAATTGATCTGTTTCTCACCCACATCTATCAGATTAAAACACTGGAGTCCTATGGATTACATTTATGATGTCTTATGTGATTTTTTTTGGAGCTTCAAAATTTTGGCACCCATTCACTTGCATTGTATGGACCTACAGAGCTGAAATAATTGTCTAAAAATCTTCATTTGAGTTCAACAGATGAAATAAAGTCACACATCTGGGATGGCATAAGGGTGAGTAAATGATGAGAGAACTGGACATTGGACATTGGACAAGTTATCAAGTCATCATTTTTGTAGAATTAAATGTTACAAACGTTTTTCAAAAAATTATTAAACCAACACAAAGATTATATTTCTACGAACCTGACACATGTTTTAAACTAGATTTCTAAAAGATTTCTCATTTTTATCTCCTTTGTTTTTGACCAAAATACCAAAAATAACTACAGCATAACATACTGTATACCGTTACAGTGATAAACAATTGCACATACCATGACAAAAGATTTTGGTCATACCTCCCGCCCCCAACTGAAACTGGATATTGTGTTCTGCTTTTAAAGAAAGGTACTTACTTGAGAAGTCAATAGCAAATCCAGACTTGCTGATGTAGAAATCCGTCTCAAACTGGATGGTGACCACATTGAGAGTGCTGTGAATTCCGTCAGGTAACAGTGAGCCGCTCACTTCCTTCAGGGCCATCTCATTCTCGGGATGTCCATCCCACACCTTCAGGATGTCATGGGATGCTTCTGTATCAAATGCCAAGAACTGAAGACTGAAAGACAAAAAACATGCTATTAAAAGACTTTGTTCAAAGGGTTATATTACACATGTTGTATTATTTTCCCCCTGAGGTCCACTTATATTGTTGGTATACTTCTATTTGCATCGTAATTTAGTTTTCAGTATAATGCCCACCCTCTCTTTGACTCTTACAATTAAATATTGTTTTTAGCTACCCCATCCTTTAATAACAGCCTCTGTGATACATGTTGATAGATTTATAAAACAGTCCACCCTAAAATGTGCCACTCAAACTGTTAAGATCTGACTGAAATCATCAGGAATCTTGTTAAAAATAAATGTAAGCTGTTTGTTTCTAGCATAGGGATTCTTCAGAGGGATCTGCAGAGCGGCAGGTGCTACACACAGCCAGGAACAGCACAAGGTTTGACAACCTTTACCACATTTTACTCTCATCAGTAGTTCTTTTCTAATAGCATCTATCATTTGTCCTCCTCATTATTTCACAGTGACTGAATGAAGCAAGTTTCTTAACACTGAGTAGACATTGCTAATGTTTAATGTGAATGGTTTGTCATCAACGTGCCTAAAAGTTGTTTTCCGGAGAGCATTGAACTCTTTTATTTCAAAAGATCAAGGAAAATTTGATTTTATTCCTTTTGATATGGACCATTTCAATACACCAAGATTCTTGTTTACCCAAAAGCTCTCAGATTATAAACACTAAAAGTACTCAAATAAATAATCATTTCTAAAGCAAACCTTCAATTTTTAATGAGCAAGCTGATCGCTTGTCAAATAAGGACCAAAGCAGCAAATGACATCAAAGACACTATAAAGAATTTTTGCAGGTTATGGACCTCAATTAAAAATTGAAATAAGATGACATTTTCAAGTATTTATGCGGATATATTTCACTTGGGTTAGGGTCAATGCAATATGTTAGCTCACATTATTAGCTAATATCTCTCCTATGCAATTCCTTAACAGGATGCATTTAACCAGGTCTCTATATTTGTGTTCTAGCTTTCAGGACACCACAGTCCTTTAGTATCACTATTTAAACTGTGATAGAATGTGTTCAGATAAAATATGAATCAGCCCCAACCTTGATCTCTTGCCGATAGTTTAATGAGGTATGTCATTCTTGTTATGCTTTACCATTCGAACTCTGTAACTTATAAAACATGAATATGCTTTTGTTGCAATTTAAGAAAGTATTTTAATAAAAAAGTACACCAGACTTTCAGAAATATGCTCTGGTCAAGTTCAGGCACTTAAACTTCATTAACTACTTGATTATTTACTCAGTGGCAAGAAAATGAAGAGGATGGTAATCAAGAGCTAAAGTGAACAATTGTTCAGTGAAAGATTGACAGACAATGGTGTCAACTTAAAGTTCATTTTGATATTTGATAACTATCTTATGAAGTTGTGGTATTACTTCTGTAATTTTATCAAACAGAATGGAATGTTTTAGAGTGAGACAAAACAATTAATAGAACAAAACATCACATAATTCATCAGTTCTATTGCTAACACTTACGGATGTTTGTGCTGTTGTTATCACACCAAAATGATGTCACTTAATTAGAGAGCTGGCTTTTGTTATTTAACCTCATGCGACCCCGCGTCCATATGCGTGGACATTGTATTGTGGCTTCGCAATATGCAATGCATAATTTAAATTAATTTAAACTGACTGAATACTGTTTACAAGACTCTACACTGATATTTAAAGGTTAAACTTCTGGTGCACCGAGTCACATGACACAGTAGCATGGCGTCGATTTCTGTGAAGTGATTGTACGGGCGCAACACCAACAAAAGTGCCTCTGGTAAGAAACCTCTATACGTTTTTTTCATTGAAACTGGTTTGGGTGTAAAGAGTAGCATCTCTAGTTTCGATTGATATGCCACTTTAAAAAAATGCATTATTTTTCCACGTGTCAGCACGCTGATAAATACGATGTCCACATACGTGGATTTTAGGACCTTATTCCCTCAAAGGTTGAAAAAACATGTTAGTTATTTTGAATAACTTTCAACATTAACACATCTGTTAGTCATTTCGCTTTGTGAACATCTGTCAGCTCCCACCCACGATGATGATGTATTCACTATCAGCGTGCTTTAATGGTGTCATGGTAACATAATAAACAATTTGATGAAAAAAATCAGACTTTCTATAGTTTGGTATTATTTACAATTTCAAAACTTAGTCCCGCCGTTCCCATATTAGGACATCAATTTTTTTTCTTTTCTTTTTTTATTCTTGTTTATTAGGTGCTACACAGCAATCATGCTTGGGTCTCAGGAGGTTAAATGGATATGACCACATACAAACAAGATGGAAAGTGATACTGTGGACATAGGAAAAAAATAATAATAAAAAAAAAAAAACTATAGATAGATTACCAATTAAAACAATATTCTCCAGAAAACATGCTTTACTTGAAATATTTTGAAAGTAACACCTGGAGTATTTGTTAATACATTTCCAGTTGTTAATGTTAGAGGTTAGTGCATAGCGCCCATGGAAAAAATAGTATCATTAGCATAAATCAAATGATAAAAATGATAAAAAAAATGATCCTTTACTTTAAGTTAATTGGGATCAAAGTCTTTGAATTAATTAAAACATATAAATTAAGTTAGTTAATGTACACTAATGAACGAATTCCATTTTGACAAATCCTGAGTTTAATATTATACTGTATGCTATACATAAAAGGAATAGTTCACCCCCCCCCCCCCCCAAAAAAATGGAAAATTCATTCATAAATGTATCACCCTCTAACAGTGACCCTAAGTTAGTAATGGCAGAATTTTCATTTTTGGTGAACTATCACTTTGAAGACATAAACTATATGATGGGGGCATGTAAATGCACTGCATATTAGGAATGACGAACTGCATTTCCACACATATACTGTTCTCAAGTTTAATGTACAGTCACCTGACAGTGTTGCCAGAGTCCACCTCGATGGTCCAGGTGCAACGCAGGTTGTTGTCATAGGGAAACGGGTATCCGGGAGACAATATCCGTCCTGATGATTCACCTTTAAAACTTCCCCCGCACTCCGCTACAATAGATAAAAAAAAAAGTTATTGCGTTGTCAACTCCCACTCATGATGATGATGTATTCATTGCCAGCGTTCTTTATCTCATTAATGATCAGCTCCGTGGAGACCCAGGCTGTGTCTCATCTCGCTCTCTATGTCGTGAATCAGCATATCATGAACACAAATTCAGGCATTAGCAATGGTGTTGATCTACAAAACAATGGTACGCTGTGTTATCATTAATGGAACTAAAATAAAAAATGCGAGAAAAATATTTTCATTAACTGAAATAAAAATAACACAACATAAAATAACATTACAATTGTAAGTAAAATTAATTTCTGGATTATAATTATTATCCATATATGATTATATGGAGTAATTTCTATGACTCCAAATATGAACTAACAAAGAAAAAAGAAGTTTTAAATGCACAAGATATATAAATATCAATATACAGTACGTATATCTGTGAAAGCTTTACAACCTGTCTTCATTAAAAATGTTAATGCCACCAGGTAGTGATAATACTATAGACAGCCCTGAGATATTTACCAGTGTTAAACATACAGTATTTAAATAATATTAGTTAATGCATTAACTTTGGCCACCCAAAAATACTACAACAAAATATCATTCTCAATACACTAAAAAGTAAAACTAAATTAAAATTAAAACTCAAACTAAAATGAAAAACTATTATACATCCAGTGCTTTATGCAGACACGATTATGGGGTTGCACATTAAAATGCAGCTTTTTAATTAATCAGCAACATTGCTGTAAAAAATGGTGTCATGCATGAAAACAACACAACATAAAAATAACATAACACAATAAACTAACACAATAATAAATACCTGAAACTAAAGTAAAATACATTACCATGACTCCAAAACTCACTAAAATAAAGTATGTTTTAATAAATTTAGTATGTTTTTAATACACAATATATTTTATTATATATCTTTGAAAACTTTACAACCTGCCTTTGTAAAAAAATAAAATGCAACTAGATAGTGATAACACTATAGACAACCCTGAAAAATGTATCAGTGTTAAACATACAGTATTTCAACTATATTAGTTAATGCATTAACCCTGGCAGCCCAAATATACTACTACTACAAAAACAAATGAATAAATAAATAAAATGAAAAACTAAAACTAAACAAAAACTAAATAAATTAAATAGAAATAAAAACTAAATTAAAATAAAAATCCAAACTTCAATTAAAATTCAAAACTATAACAACCCTAGCAGACCGATGATGCAATTACCTGCAACACGAATATGAGGTAGCATATTAAAATGAAACATTTATCGATGTAAAACATGCCATTGTGCATTTTTGTTGTAGACATTAAAAAGTACAGTGCTATTATAAAACTAAATATACATGAACAAATAAATATAAATAAAAAGAACGTTTTAATCTTCTAACTTCTATTCGTGTTTATTTTGTGTGACATCAAATGGTGTAGATGCAGCACACATGACACAAAAACAGAACTCTCACTTGCTGATGTCATTGTAAAAATGCACTAAACACAGTCAGCCATAAATAGTTTATTCTGTGATTTATTCTGCGTAAAAGCGTACAATTGCAGGGTAATATTGACATAAACCAAGTAATATTCAGCTGGTGATATGATCTTAACATGGTGGTGCTTATAAATATACATCCAACACCATTAGGAAAAAAGAACATAGCAGCTTTTTCTCTATGACTGATATGACGAGTCTTCATGTTATGTGAGTGTACATCATTTTAAACCTATTTTTTATTTTTTTTTAAATACTATTCTTATATTCTATTTTTTTGGTTTAGATGTTTAGCAATTACCAAAACAATTTCTGAGAGCACCTTTAAAAGTTTACTATCATGCACATTGCAGATGAAAGAAAATTACAAACAAAATCTCTTAAGGACAAAAAAACAAAAAAAAAACAAAAAGGAAAAAACGTTTCAGTACACTTGCTGGAATCTGGATTACTGGATTTGACATCGCTCATGCCACCCCCTCACCATCATGGTGTGCTAATGCAACAATGTGGTGTAATTATGCATGTACGAGATGGAGCTTTTAAAGTACGTCCCCGGTGCATGTCATTAATTAATGTTAAAACTCTGTGCACATTATTTATGTGTTCGGTCTTGCATAAAAAGCAGAGGACTGCTGCATATATCACAACATAAGGGAAGTATTATCATATTCATTATAGTGGCTGTCTCAGACTCCAAATCTGTACTACAGCACCCATTAAAACACTCGTCTCTTGACTACATTATGGATAAGTTGAAGTGCTAGAACAGATAATAGTAAGATTAGTCAAACACTGATGTCATGAGCTACCCACAAAGAAACCCGACTGCCATTACAAAGATGACAAACAATTCAAACTGCAGAAAGAGGAAACTGTTTCAAGTTTAAATGTATGCATTTTGCAAACAAAAAGGGACTTAAACTGCATTCAGCGTGTTTACTTCATCAGTATGTGTGTTTCCTGGAAATTAAATCCATGACATTGGTGTTGCTAGTGCCATACTCTTTCAGTTAAGCTACAGGAACATTGAGTAACAGGTATCTTTCCAATGGCCTCTTTACGTCTACATCCAAAAGGTCGAAGTAATTTAATTAACCTTTGATATTAACAGCTCAAAAGTACAACATTAGTAATTTTTTGTTTATGTTTTGCTGGTCGACATGACAGTGGTCTCGGACTTCGGCATAGATGCAGCATAACGCATCATTACGAAAACCATGTTTTCGTTAACCGATTATTTGCGTTCAATACAAGTTGAGCTCAATCAAAAGCATTTTAGGTATAATGTTGATTACCACATAAATCTTTTTTGGTCCTGGTCATCCTTTTCTTTCAAAAAAAAGAAAAAAAAGTAGGTTACAGTGAGGCACTTACAATGGAATTGAATTGGGGCCAATCCGTAAACATTCAAATACTCAAAAGTATAGCCACAAGATGTAAACGATATGCGTGTCAGTGACTAAAAACAAAATGTTTTCATTTCAGTTTGTTCTGAGCAAAACTGTATTTTTTATTTCTGGTTCAGAAGTTCCGCAGCCGCCTTTCCAAAACGTTACCCGTTAGAACAAAATAAAAGAATGGTTAATAACGTTCTTTTTAAAATGACAGTACTCTGTGCTAAGGGGTAGGTGAAATACCAATTGCAGTGTTGCCAGATCTCACAAGAGAAACAAGTGACCTGGTCTGGAGAAATAAAAAGCCCAAAATAAGCCACTTGCCTCACCAGAATTAGCGAAAATAAGCTAATTTAATGTTTTTTTTTTTTTTTCTCCTGAAGACTTGGAAACAACTGAAAAATGTACTGCTTACCTCTAATAATGTTTTCTTTGTACCTGGATTAGCTGTACATGTACATGTAGTAATTGTACATAGTTGTTAAAAAGGTCTTCATTCACAGAATGCTACATCCAAAATGGAAAATAAGGCAAATGTATGATGCAGCATTTTCCTTCAGGATCAAAGCACGTTTAATTTTTTCGGGCAACATGAAGTGGTGTAGTTCCAAAAATTGAATGTGATAAACCCTTTGGCCTTTAGTTTCATGAAAAAAATTATTGTAACAAAATTAATCGGTTATAACTGGTTACCAACATTTAAAAGCATTTCACTCCAGGACAACTGAAAATCACTTAGTTCCTGTTTTCGGTTACATTCTGCTAAAAATATGGTTTTCGTTTTCGTTCCTTGAACCGTTTTTAGTCCCTGTGCATGTTAACATGATTTTAGTGTGATCAAATCTCTTACTAACCATTTCTGTATAAAATGATATCCAATTTGACAACTTTGTTGCCATGATAACGTAACACTGTATACCCTAAAACGTCAATAAAAATTCAAATTTAAACAACTTTACAACTCAAATACTACACGTTTTAACAGAGCTTCACATTTCTGCCTTAAAACCCTCCAAAAACCGGCTCCATTCACTGCCATTGTAAATAGCTCATTGTAACCTCGATTTTTTGTTGTTTTGTTTTTTAAAAGGAGGGACGAGGGATGAATAATTCAAACATTAATTTGGGTAATCAACATTATGATCCAAAAGCTATTGACTGAGCTTAACTAGTATTGAACCCAGATTATTCCTTTATACTTCAAGTATAAAATATTATGCACCTTTGAAGATGCATTTAGTGATTTATTTCCTCATTTAAAAAGTTTTACTTCTAAATAAATGAATAGCAATTTTGATACTTATGTATAAAATCATGACCACTTACAGTATGTGAGATGAAGAGTTCAGTCATATCAGTTACCTTATAAAAGACCATGTATTCTACATTTATTGTACTCTTTTATGCCACATGACCAGATGAACACTAAACGCTTAATATCAGTAAGTGCCCTGTTATTGGACACTTCGTTCATGGATTAAATTAATTCTGATTTAATGTGCATAGTACATTTCTACAGTGGCATTGGTAACTGAAAACTGCTGTGTTTGAATGATGCATCATCCAGGCCACTAGGTGTCAGTGTAAGCCATACTTCGACATTGCTGAGTGCAGCTTTAAATGTACTTAAATACAACATCCAATGAGATTTTAAGAGAATACTACAGCCCAAAACACATTTACATAATGTATGAGAACACAAACACCTCTAGCTATCCAAGCTTGATTTCATGTCATTGTGTCCCAAAATGTCCGAATCCAGTTTTTAACTAAATTCAAGTACGCATTACAATCTCACCTCTCAAAATGCTCTCCAGTACCGCATACTTTGAAAATAATAATACGTTAGGAAACGAAAATCAGGTGTTCAACTGAAATTGTATTTGTGTGGATGCTGCCTCAGTGTTGTGCTAGTGGTGCTTTAGCAAGCTTCAGCATTAACTGTCTTCCTCCACAGTCAGTTTTCTTTTCCAGGGAAACTACTCATGGTGGAGCAACCATTAGTCACAAACATATCTGTGACTCTACATCTACACTCCATTCCCTGTTGCTCACACAATGCTTTCTTATGACATCTAAACACTTTTACTATAGAGCATGTCTTGTAAGGTGAAACATTTTAACATTTGCATTACATAAACAACTATATTAACAAACTTGTTCAAGTGTGATCAAATTGCGCGGTAGCTCAACTGACAGAGCGTTACACTTGTAATGCAAAGAACCAGGGTACCTGAGTCCTGAAGAGCACGTGAGTCGACACGTGAGCCAAAAGTGTCACAGAAACAACATGAAATGACATGGTTGCTTCATCAATTGCATTTTTCATCTCACATTTGCTTATATGAGACTATCAATAAGGTTGAAGTTCAGGGTTTAGCGGAGGAAGGTTTTGTTGATTTAAAACTCCAAAAAGCATTAATCTTAAAAACATCATCTGTTTGGAAGAAAATTGAACTCACTTTTAGCGCCACACAGGACATTTCACCTCGGAACTGCCACGATACATGAAAGGAGCCACGTAATATAATTTTTAAAAGATGTCACCACTCTCTCGTAATTTTCATGAGATCAGGCTCCACAATACAGCAACATCATTGTGGTGACTTTTGCACTTACCACTACTATTATTTCTAGACAAAACAATGATCTATGGTCTGTTTTTTCTTGTTCAAAATGTTGGTTTATTCTGGCACGATAAAATCAGGCACCTTTACCTATGTTAATATTTTATACCACATCTTACAACTGCATGAGATCCGTTTTATGATGGAGGAAAATAGGTGTATTAAATGACGCTTTTATCCACTAGCTTTGCATGAAATATTTAGCACAACTTCAAAGTGCACCATTTTGATGTAGAAATTCCCACGGCGCTGTCATAAGAGCAAGCAGACCCCCGAGGCGAGCGTCCAGCATCTGCTCACCGGAATTCTGTCTAGCAAGAGAAGTTCTGCTTCACACTGGCTGCTCTATTGTGCAGAAATTGCATCATACAAAAGCCATGCATATGCTGGACTACCATAAATATTGATGACTTGTGTGGAGTTCCTTTATAGTTTGAATAAAACTAGTTTTAAAAAAAGTGTTTAGAGACTTTAGGGCTAGTGAGCTGCCATGCTGACTACATAGGCAGCTACCTTCTGAGGTCACACCCACACTAATACGTTTCAGCTTGAAAACGCAATGATTTTACTACCTTAATGGCTCTAATTCACACTTGAGGCGCTGTGTCTAGCTTTTTTAAAATGCACGTAATTTAAACGTAGCAAAATAATGTGTTTTAACGCAAACATGTTAAGACAGGAAGCCAGAGTTCCACGACATGGCCGCCGCGGAGCCAGAGTTCCACGTCATGGCCGCCGCGGAGCCAGAGTTCCACGTCATGGCCACCGAGCTAGCGCCATCTTTTGCTTCAGCAACGCCTCAGCCTGCTCCATGCCACGTCACAGCAACGCCTCAGCCTGCTCCATGCCACGTCACAGCCACACCTGAGCAGTTGGACCTGGAGATGGTTCCCACCCTTATACCCATCCTTAGTTCTCCTGAGCAGGCAAGGGGAACTTTCGGCCCTCCGACCCCTCCTGGAACCTCCGAGCCCTGGATTTCGCCTTGGCCTGTCGGTCCCTCGACATTGCCTCAGCTCTGCGTCCCCTCGGCTCCACTGCGGTCCTTCAGCCTGTCGGCTTTGCCAGGGTCCCTCCGGCTCTGCCTTGGCTCTCTGATCCTCTGGCTGCGCCTCGTCCCTCCGATCTGTCAGCTCAACCGGGGACCTCCTTCCCTACGGCTCCACCTTGGTCCTCAGTCCCACTGGCTCCACCTCAGTCTTCCAATTCCCCCATATCCGCCTTGCTCCTCCGAGCCTCCAGCACCGCCTTGGTCCTCCCTGCCATTGGCTCCACCCTGGCCATTCGAGTCTTCGGCTACTCTCCGGGCACCAAGTTCCATGGCCCCGCCCCTCGAGCCTCTCACGGCCCCGCCTTCCATGGCTCCGCCCCTCGAGCCTCTCATGGCTCCACCCCCCATGGACTCTGCCCTGGTCCCATGCCCCTCGCCCTTTCTCGCCACACCCCAAGCCTCAAGACACCCCCCCCCCCCAGCTCCCTACAGAACTTTGAATTTATGTCATGTTTTACGTGTTTTGTTTATGTGTTGGGGCATCGGGGGGGGGGGGGGGGGGGGGGGGTATGTCATGTGTATTTTGTTGATTCATTTCTTTTATTTTGAAATGTTTAGTTCCCGTTTCCCATGTTTTCCCTCCATGTTCAAGTGTCATGTTTTCATTGTTTAATTAGCTTATTATCAGTTATTTTTGTTCATTGGTTTATGTTCTCCCATGTCTTGTATTTAAGCCCTCATGTTCACCATTGTCTTTATTCAAGTATTGAATGTATGTGGATGTGTTTTGTTCTAACCAAGTCAAGCCATGTTATGTTTATATCAAGTTTTAAGTCTAGTCAAGTTCATGTTTCACGTTTATAGTTAGGGTTTTGGTTTCACATTTGTAAGTAAATAAACTGCACTTGGGTTCTCTTCACTCCTTCATTATCGTATTCATCATTGCCAGCAGCCAGCATCCTTACAGACATGCCGCCACAACTGCGGGACAGCCGTAATTTATGAAAGAAAAATGAAAAATAAATAAATAAATAAAATAATAATATATATATATATATATATATATATATATATATATATATATATATATATATATATATATATATATATATTATACGTGTTTATACTGTGTATATATAAATCATTTTCACACATTAAATATTAAAATATTTTTTGTTTATGTCACTCTGTTTAGATTATAATATTTTTAAACGTGTAATTTGTATTTTAATAATAGATTTCCATAGTTTAATATTAAAAGTCTGGGTCTGGGACAAAGCTAAAACAATAAAATCTGTACATAAAAGGCATTTGAAAAGTACCAAAAAAATATGATGAAGGCCTGGTTAAAAGTTTCCAAGTCAGCTTTAATGTGACCTTCATATAACAAAAAGAAAAAAGTTGAAATCTGTTCGTTTTAATACAAATCAACCCATCGGGACAAGAAATTGCCTTAAGTTGAAGAAACATCCAATATCTGATCAAATAATGAGTCTAGAAAGTGATGTTAAAAATTGCATCTGTAATTATTTCTGGTTCATTCGTCACACTGGAAACAGAAGGTCAAGTTGAGATTATTCCATGCAGTGTGCTCTGCTATATACCGCAAATTTTGACAAATGTAGTAGGTCATTAGAGTATTCCATGCATACAGAAAATAGCACAGAATACACAGAACTAGTAAGAATAGTTGTTAGTATGCAATTCCAAACACAGGCAGTGTCTCGTCCAGCTACATGTGAATGGGTGGGAGGGTGAATTACCAATGCAGGAGGGGAGCGGGTTATCCCAAGCCCGTCTCTCGCCCGTCATACATCTCAGTAGGCTGCTGCCATGGAGACTGTAACCAGGATCACAGCGGTATGTGACCACGCTGCCAGCAAAGTGGCCCTGATCGCTCGCTTTTGACCCAAACTGCGGCACTCCAGGGTACTCACAGTGAGAAAGCTCAAAACCTGCAGAAGAAATGTGTCAGTTTTGATGAGAAAATGATCAACTAGAAGAGGTATTATCATTAACGAAAACTATAACAAAAACTAAATGAAAAATCGTAAACTGAAAAAAAATATATATTTCAAAACATAACTGGAAAAACTGAAACTAAACAAAAACATTTTCAGCAGTTATTATTTATCAGAAGTTACAGAAATACTCAAACCAGCCCATCTGGCACTAACAATCATACCACGGACCATATCACAGAGATCAAATTTTTTTCCCCATTCTAATGCTTGATGAGAACATCACTAAACAGCACTGCACTGCTGCCGCATGACTGGCTGATTAGATAATCGCATGGATGATTGTTGGTGCCAGATGGGCTGGTTTGAGTATTTCTGTAACTGCTGATCTCCTGAGATTTCCACACACAGTCTCTAGAATTTACTCCGAATGGTGCCAGAAACAAAAAACATCCAGTGAGGGACAGTTCTGTTGATGGAAATGCCTTGCTGATGAGAGTGGTCAACAGAGAATGGCCAGACTGGTTTGAACCGTCAAATTCTACATTAACTCAGATAACCGCTCTGTGCAATTGTGGTGAAAAGAATATCATCTCAGAATGATATTCTGAGATATGGGTTGGTGCTGTTTTGGTGGCAAGAGGGGGACCTACACAATATTAGGCAAGTGGTTTTAATGTTGTGGCTGATCAGTATATATATATATATATAAAACATCAAACAGTGTGTAAAGCACCCATTTTTCTAAAGTAACACTTCTACGACCTGCACTGGTATATTACCACCAAAAAATGTGCAGAACTGCACCAAGCTGTTGGAGATAAAGATATGAAAAGAGCACATTTCCAAAGGGACAATAAAATCACATCACTTCAGAAAATTAACCTCTAAAAATCAGTTTAACTGCTCAGGCCTCCAAAATGTCCCCGAGTTTCAAAATAGAGCTTTCCCACTCTCTCATTTCTGATTTGTTCAATTACATTTTATGAGCCAACACAATTTCCTTTGTATTTCTGATGTAATATATCATTAAAGTGAACAGGAGCACAAATAATATAATTCCAAGCATTTAATTCTAATCAGATCTTAATGAGTGAATGACACAGTTGATTAATTCATTAAAACTAGGTGTGGGTTGAAAAGAACACAATCCACCCGGACTTAAACGGTCCCACTGGAACATCACTGCAGAAACAGCATTATGAATTTTACTTTGAGTTTGCATAATGCAACCTTGTTATGCACATAAAACAACAAAGAAATATAAACTCAGAGCAATATTAATATTCGCACTTATGTGAACAAGCAGACTGATAATGCTGTAAGATGATAACATGGTGAACTATGTGTCTACTAATTAAGATTTTACTGACGGGAGATGAAAATACAGAGTTTATGGATAAGATGATTGCACTGCTAACAGCTGGAACAATCTCAGTGCCTATTTATTCACATTTTTTTTTTGTTTTGTATCCCCTTTTCTCCCAATTTGGAATGCCCAATTCCCACTACTTAGTAGGTCCTCGTGGTGGTGTGGTTACTCACTTCAATCGGGGTGGCGGAGGACAAGTCTCAGTTGCCTCTGCTTCTGAGACAGTCAATCCGTGCATCTTATCACATGGCTCGTTGTGCATGACACCGCGGAGACTCCGCATGTGGAGGCTCATGCTACTCTCCACGATCCACGCACAACTTACCACGCACCCCACTGAGAGCGAGAACCACTAATTGAAACCACGAGGATGAAACCACGAGGAGGTTACCCCATGTGACTCCACCCTCCCTAGCAACCGGGCCAATTTGGTTACTTAGGAGACCAGGCTGGAGTCACTCAACACACCCTGAATTCGAACTCGCGACTCCAAGGGTGGTAGTCAGTGTAAATACTCGCTGAACTACCCAGGCCCCCAATTTATTCACTTTTAAAATCTAGTCTTGTGTTAAGCATATTACCTCAGGCTAACAGAATTAGTAAAATAAATCACATTTATGGGCCTGACGCCCACAGACCGCTTGAATGTTGGGGAGTAGCTAACTACAAGTAGCAATGTTAACTTTTTTAAAGTTAATTAAGTTGTAATTATCAATGTATTTTTTACACCATTTATTTTTTATCGATTTGCTTCAGAAGTTCAAATGGAGTCATGTGGATTATTTTTATGCTGCCTAAATATGCCTTTTGGACCGACAAACAGCCAGCAGCCTGACTGCACCCATTTACATGCATTTCATGGACAAACTGAGCTGAAATCTGCTTTTAAAAATCTTCAGATGAAGAAGGAAAGTCATACACATCTGGGATGGCTTAAAGGTAAGTAAATCATGAGAGAATTTTCATTTTTGGGTGAACTAACCCTTTAAGTAGCTTCAATGTAGCTTGCTACTTTTTGATAGTAACTTGTAGTGTAGCTAACTACTTTTTCAAAAGAGTACCTTGACTGTAGCTTAATTACTTTAAATTATGAGTAGCTTGTCATACTACAGTTTCAAAGTTGCTTTCCCAACACTGCGTATGATGCATATTGCACTCAGAACTAGAAAGCACTTTCTCAAATTGGCAAGCTTTAACCTAATTGGCTGGCTTTACGCAATTGCATTTGAGTAAAGTCGCACCAACCTCGTCTCATGACGAGCTGTTATAACAGTATGAGATGACGAAATCGTACTAAATTGTACATGTTTCTTGCACAAAAACAATAGCTTCTTAAAATGTTCTCTATATGCAGTATGACAGCATAATGGTTTGGAACAACATTAGGGTGAGTAAATGATCACAGACTGTTCATTCCTTTAAAAGATTTGTTGCTCTGATTTTTTCCTCTTTCCTTCATTGTAGCAAAGCTAAAATCAAAATCCAAATTCACATTTGCAGTTATGCACACTATTTATGCCAATAAATCCGATATATAAGCACAATGCTTCGAGCAGAAGACTGTTAGCGTGATAGTAAATGAGCGAGTCCATCTAAACGCCTCCAGAGCTGAGCATTAGAAAGTCCATTTTCAAAGAGCCAAGGATGTGCTCAGTACCTCTGCCTGCCTCATTCAGCATGATGTTTTCCTCACACTGAGCCGTTGCCACAGTACCATGAGCTATAATCTGGCTTCAGATTTTATGCACGCTTTATGATTAAGATATCAAATAACACGGCACTGTGAAACTGTGCTCAGGAGAAAAGATCAAGCTATAATTTCAAACAAAAGAAAATGAAGAATCTTTCAATGGCACCAATAATTCACACATAAGATGCTGTTAATTCAAAGGGTTCCATTTCAAAAGCAATAAATTGTGTGTATGTGTGTGTGTGGTGGTGGTGGTTTAGAGAGCGCTGGGAGAAATTATACAGTTCAAACTGACAATTAAATGAAGATATTAATCCAGCAATGAAAATTAATTGAGCTAATATATTCCGCTGTGAGGTGAGAGGTGGGTTTTGACAGAAAGATTGAGAAGGAGCTGGGTAGTCTCATAAATATTCATAGGTATTTGTACGTAAAGTTATTTTGCCACACTTTTTTTGCCACACCAACAAATGAATTTTCCTCCTGTTTCCTCTATGAATAGAGCAAGCACAACTTAAACTGTTATCGTTTACTCAGCTTCATGTTGTTTCAAACCTGCATGACTTTCTATTTTCAAGGGAACTCAAAAGGAGATGTTAGGCAGAGAATGAAAGCTTCAGTCACCATTTACTTTCATTGTATGAAATAAAGATGGAACAACACAAGTTAATGATGATGGAATCATCATTTTTGTGTGAACTATCCCTTTAAATCATGTGATCGATGACTGATCGTCAGTGAAAAACATAGAGTAGCAGAAAGCTTACTGGTGTAAACGAGTTTAAATCCCTCCGCTGTTTCTTCTTGATCAGAGTAAAACTCCAGCCAGAGGTGATTCGATGTGCTGCTCAATGACTGACCCAACATAGAAGAACCTGTGAAAGCTCCCAGAACTTCTGCAGTGTTGTCTGGACCATCATACAACTGAAAAAAAGAATCCAAGTCTTCAATCAGTGTCAGTCTTAAAGATTACTTCTTCAGATTCAATAAGCCAAAAACTGTTATAGCAGTGAGTAGAATTTGCTATGTAGGTGTTTCTTCAACTTCAGGCACTTTAGCCCTGTGAATTTCTGGAAAGTGAAGTCTCGTTCAAACATTTTTACACTCATATTTTTTAAATTTGTCTACTAACAATGTCCAACAGTGTATGTAGACGCATCACATGAGATGTATGGCATTTCTGTCATTTTTTTCTGAAAGTCATGAAAGTACCCACCACTGTGTTATTCCCAGCACATCACAAATACTGTATTGTGTCTAATAGAGTTCTGTAGTGGAAATGACGCTGATGGAAATTACATTTTTATCCCAATTTATAATAAGTGTCTTAAACTATACTGTATGCATTAACATTAAAATACATGCAATTTGATGTATTTATTGTGTAACTACATGTTGTTCTCCAAAATTCTCATAAGATTCACATTTGCTGCTACTGAGGTTGGGGAAGGGTTAGGTTTAGGGTTAAAGTTAACAGTGTAACTACAGATGCACTTAAATGCATGTATACTTTAATTGTAAGTACAATGCAATAACATGCATATACATGATAAGTACACTGTAATAAATACTTGAGTACATAGTTGTTAAAGACACCTCATATAAAGTGAGTCCGACATTTTTTTATGTTTTTAAATAAAATGGTAGACTCCACTGTCTTGCTAAGGCTAATTTCATAGCAAACATTTTATGTACCCAAAGTACACACAAATAAATAATATTTTCACCCTATTTAGCTTCATTTTTTCTTTATTTTCTTCAAACATCACTTGTCTCATATTTCATCTCCAGCATGCTCTTCACTGACTCTGGTTAACAAATGCACTAACTTTTCAAAAAACTTTATATGGGGCAAAATTGTTTGGTGTGGTGGAAATGATGCCACAACTGTTGGACAGTCATAATTTTTCAAAAATTGATAAAAAATCGTTTTCAGACAATATATATTGAATAAATGGTTTAAGTTTATTGCACTCTTTGTTTAGATTAGGCAAAAGGCTAAAACAGTAAAACTATACATAAAAGGCAATGGAATTGTATCAGAAATAAATGATGATGGTGAAAAGTTTCCAAGTCAGTTTTAATGTGACCTTCATATAACAAAAATAAAAAGGTTAAAATCTGCTAGTTGTAATTTAAAAATCAACCCCTGGGGCATAAAAGTGCCTGAAGTTGATGAAACATTCAGATTCATCCATATTAAAATAAAATCTTTATTTATTGCCACACAACCGGGACTTGTAATCCAGATCGATAGATGTTCTATATTTACCTTGAGAACGTCACCTTGAGCGAGATGAAAAGTACTGGCTGAGATGTTAATTCCTTTTCCTGCCTGGACCTGAATGTTGTAGATGCACTCGTGGTTGTTCTCGTATGTCTGGGGGTAGTTCGGTGACAACAGGATGCCAGAGTTCTTTGAAACGGTCGAGCCACACTCAGCTATGGACAATGGAGGACCAAAGTGATATACTGAACCAACAATGTAAACAAAGTGTAAATTTGGGGGAATATATATATATATATATATATATATATATATATATATATATATATATATATATATATATATATATAATGTAAGCAAAAATCCAACAGAGGTATTCAAAGAGAGAACGTGTACTGCCAATCAAACGTTTGGACACACTTACTCATTCTTTAGTTTGACTGTTTTCCACATTTTACAATAATAGCAAAGTCATAAAATACTGCGAAATTATGTAGTGACCAAAACAATCTTATATTTTTGCTACAAACAACTTAATGAGGGGCATCCTGGGACACATTTAAAACAGTATTGAAGGAATACCATGTATAATAGACACTTGTTGATGGCTTTTCCTTCACTATCTGCTCCAACAAATAAAAATAAATAAATAAATAAATAAATAAAAACATTTAAGCATAAGCCTTTAGATCCAAAGGTTTTTAAGATCAAGAAAAAACAAACATTTAGGCTAATCAAGTGTGTCCAAACTTTTGATTTGTAGTATACAAAATGTATTATGTGTAATAAAATTTTTTTAAAAAAAATCATGATAAACATTTGTCACTCTTTAGTTGCATTTGAGTTAATGGAAAGTTTGAGAACTTGTCCTAAAGCCATCTGAGATAATCTTCCAACTACTACTTACCTACATAATAACAATAACAAAATAAACTCTCTTTCTTGGCTCGTTATTTGATCGTGCAGCAAAAAATTATGTCATTCTACACAAAATTGGATTAAAAATGCAAAATAATACGATTTATTTCTTAAACCAATAACTAAATGCCACTTGATAAATTAAAAATGCAATGTGTTTGCATGGGACAACAATGTTGCATGCGTACTACTATTTGAAATGATGCACATGGCATACTTAATGAATACATTTGTTGATCCCTTAAGGGAAATTTAGGTGCAGTAGTAGCTGAAGACCCACTGTAGGCACATAATGTTCCAAAAACATACTTTTTAAAAAAAGAATTATAAATAGGCAGCATACTGTATATTGTGCAGTATGCAGTACACATTTATACCATTACAAACACAGTCATAGTCAACAATCAAATAGTCTGCAGCTGTTCAACTCTAATGCAACCATGGGGACGTTTCAAGTCTGGACATCTAAGCGAATGAAAGCAGCTGACCACGTACCCACACACCTTGGCAGAGGTGCACTCCATATGCGCCGCCCACCGCCCAGGCAAGTGATCTCCCTAGCACCCTGCAGGCGGTAACCAAGGTCGCAAGAGAACATCAGGCTGTCACCGATGCCAAAGCTGCTTCCACTGTGCCTGCCAAATTGGGGCACACCAGGGTCCTCACATGGCTCCAAATCATACTCTAAATAAATAAATAAATAAACAAGCAGGCAGATGGTTCAGGGCAAAATTTTCCTATTTGGCGTTCTTTGCTGATGTATCATGTTCAACTTCATTGTACCATAAAATTTACTGAATTATGTCTTTTTGAAGTTATAGGTGATGCAGGATGTGACGTAAACATAATTGAGTGCAAGTAAGCCAGCTTACTTTTTCAGCTTGGTTCCAGAAGTATTTTTCCCATTCATTTTTTCCATAGGGATTTCATAAAATTTCTTAAAATTGGATCGATTCCCTTCAGGATCATGGGAAGTGTAGTTCTTTATCAGGAATTTCACTATTAAATGATCATATTGCACTTTTCTTTTGAAGATGAAGTTAAATTAATGTGGACTTATGGCTTCAACAGCATCATATACCATTGATTAACAACCTCAGAGCTCACGGCAGGTCTGTCTTTAAAGGTTTATAAGTTATTGTTAAAAATGTATTCCCCTATGGAACCCAATTGTTGCACTCTATTCATGTAAACTATAGGTGTAATTAATAAAAAAAACAGGCTATAAAAAATGTACACTGTGCAATCAGTATTACCATCGGATACCACAGTAAAATCACTGTAATACAGTGCTTCTCATGGCTTATTGCTTTAGTTTAAGCATTTAAATGTTTTTGTTGTTTTTTTCTCAGTGTTGATAATTACCACAACCATTTTTTATTTAATTTCACATTAGAGTAACCCAGAGAGAGAGAGAACATAATCCTGGGTTAGATATAAACACTCAAAACAATCAATTAGAGTTAGCGTAGGAACATTTGAAATCATTTCAACACGTGTAAATGATATGCAGAAATGGATAGGACCGCAGCTGTGGTTTAAATGAGATACTCTGTGAGCTCAGTACAAACGTGTGATACGGATCAGTTTGATGGTCGATTGCAAAAAGATCTGAATTGCTTGTTTGTCCCTTTTGCTTTCTCTGAGCTACAATAATCTCAGATCACCATATTCAAATTTACTTTGAGAAAACCGAACGTGTTCAGCATACGAGCACGTCCACCTTTTCACTCCATGGCTGAACAGAAAAATGAATAGATTTTATATTGAGCAAGAAGATCAGTTCTTGTCCCTGAACTTTCTATCACCTCTAATGCTAAAAAATGCTAATGTTGAAAAGACTATGTCCACGATTTCACACCTTATACTTTTCAAATTATGCATGTGAGCTTCTGTCAATCTTATCAATATTCAGTACCGGAAAATGGTCAGCGGCAGTTTTCCTCTGGGAATATTATATTAGGCTAATACAGGAACTTGGCTTGTGGATAATTGTATGGGTATTCATAAAGCTAGCCCTTAAATTAATGTATATTATGGCTCTGTAAACACAAGCCAAACTCTGTGGGCTCTCTTTCTACTTAGAGCAGAACAGAACAGCATGTCCTCTAAAAATGCATCACTCTGGCCTTAAAGGAATAGCACACGAAAAATGCAAATTATTATTTACTCACATGTCATACCAAACCTGTATGATGTTATTTTTTCAATGTAACACAAAATTAGATTTTTTATTTTAAATCTTCACTTAACGATTTACAAACAACAGCAGTTCAAAGTAACCATGTATGTCAAGTTCTGAAAAGGACAAAAAATAGCATGAAAGTATCATTAAGTTAGTGCAAACAACTCATGCGTTATATTCCAAGTCTTCTGAAACCTTATGATAGCTTTCTGTGAGGAAGAGGCTGAAATTTAAGTCGTTTACTAACAAACTTCCCCTCCGCTACAATTATTCATGTTTAATATTTGAACTGGTATGAAAACAAATGGCATTTTGGTGTCAAAGTCTTATACCTGGTCCAACACATTGAAGCAATGTTTTTTTAATCTAAACAAGAATGTGACTGAGATTTCAGATATTCAACGGAAGCGATTTTCATTGAGCACGTTTACATGCACAGCAAAAACCTAATAACTACTTTACCAAAAATCAGCTTATTCAAAAAATAAGACAACACAAGAAAATCATGATTAGAAAGCATTTGATTAGGCCATTCTCTGCTTTTAACATTAAAATGTAAACAGTCATGCACACAACACTTGCACACATTGGATAAGCTGGAAAGAACAGCGGTAAAGGCGTGTACATGCAACACAAAATCGAGTAATGGGCAGAATCTATGTGTCAATAATTTTTTAATATGACCTTCAATAAAAAGGAACATTTTTACATGATCACACACGTTGTCAGCTTATTAAAGGAATATTCCGAGTTGAATACAAGTTAAGCTCGGTCGACAGCATTTGTGGAATGATGCTGATTACCACAAAAAACATTTTTTTTGTCCCTCCTTTCTCTTTAAAAAACAAAAAACAAAATAAAAATCAGGGTTACAGGCACTTACAATAGAAGGGAATGGGGCCAATCCGTAAATGTTAAAATATTCACTGTTTCAAAAGTATCGCCACAAAACGCAAACAATATCAGTGTTAACATGATTTTAGTGTGATAAAATCGCTTACTAAACTTTTCTGTGTAAAGTTTTATTAAATTTTGCAACTTCGTTGCCATGATGACATACAGTAATGCTGTAAACCCTGTAATCTCGTAAAACGACAATTTAAACAACTTGAATGCTCAAATAATACACAAGTTTTAACAGAAGAATTAATGTGTTTTAATAAAATTATAAGCTTCACATTTCTGCCCTTAAACCCATCAAAAAATTGGCCCCATTCACTTCCATTCTAAGTTTCTCGCCGTAACCTCTATTTTTATATATTTTTTTTAAAAACAGGATGAGTGGAAAATTAATTTCTGCGGTAAACAACATTAAACCACAAATGCTGTCGAATGAGCTTAACTTGTATTGAACCCGGAACATTCCATTTAAGTGCATTTAAACATGTTAATTGAATAATTGCATTTACTTACATTTCACTTAATTACTCACACAAAGCTATCGTATTGCTTCAGAAAACTTGAATTATAGTGCATGAGTTGTATTTTTAGAAAGTCATGGTCACTATGAACTGTTGTTATAAGGGAAAGAGCAGATTAAAGATTCAACAAAAAACAAAAACAAAAATCTGATGACAAAATGTAATTTTTTGGACAACCTATCTCTTTAATGCTTATTAATCCAGAGGAAAAAATTAAATAAAAAATTGTCTTTTATCAATGGCAACAGTTTAACTGTGGCCATGAACGTGGTTAAACAAGATTTGTATAACTGAAACAGCTTCAAAAATACCACTGGCTTCCTGGAGGTTTCTTGTTTACGAGCTTGTATTTAGTTGTCAAGTAGGTTTCTACTACTCTTTTACATCAAAATGTGGATAAACAAATTCCAATAGACATCAGCCCAGTTTAACCCCTAGGCTGTGCGGCAGAAAAATCCAGCTGGGAATCTGTGACTAATGCAAAACTCAGCCCAGAGCGAGCTCTCACATCAGCCAGCAGTTCACTCCTAAAGTATGACGCGAAGACTGCGGGCAACACTGATAAATCGCAAACTTTCAATAAGCCACTGAGACGCAGCTCAAGCTGTTGCCAATTGATTACTTTTACCAATGTAACAATCAGCATCTATATCTAACTGCTACAAAGACTTTTCATAGAAACAGGCTTGTTGGCACCGATGATGCCTATTCTCTTGCCCTAGAATAACATTTGATTTTCTGCTCTGATTAGTGAATCATTATTAGATCTTCTACTAATAAAAGATTAAGGCTATGGGACTCATTCCTGAAACACAAGCAGAACAAATGTATCTGTAAATTGTTTCTGTAACCATTCTCACGTAAACTGTTGCATTGACAATTTACAAGCAGTTCAGTAAAACCATTTTTATGAAATTAATGCTACAATGTACATGAGTTTGGGCCTTATTCATGAAACATAAGCAGAATAAAGTTCTGTTTGAATGATTCATAAATGTCTTCGTAGACAAATTGTCCCATTGAATTGAATGCAATCATTTTTACGTAAGAATGATTTTACGTACGATTTACACCGAAATTCTTTCCGCCCGTGTTTAGTAAATTTTACACACAAATTTGTTTGAAGTTCGGAATGGAATATAAGCATATTGTATTATGTACTATATGCTAACTATTTTTTATTTTTTTATTTTTTTAAATAGTATGTGAAACTCTATATAGATTGCAATGATAATTGTTTTTTGCATTGGCAATAAATTACGTAAAAATGGTTTTACAAGTGGTTTCTGCATACATCTGCATTTCTGTGTAAATCGTTCGTACAACCATTCTTATGTAATTAATGTGACAATTTACATGAGTGTGGGCCTTACTCATGAAACATGAGCAGAACAAATTTCTGTGAATGGTTCACAAATCCTGTTGTAGACAAAGTGACCCATAAAATTAAATGCAACAATTAACGTTAGAATGGTTTACATACGATTTACACAGAAATTTGTTTTGCAAATGAACTGCATCAAGTTTTTTTTTTTTCTTTGCATTCACAACAATTTATGTAAGAATGCTATGTAAGATCGTGCTTGCCATATGTTCGGAATGGAATACTAGCATTGTGCTTATTGCATACCGTGCAGTATACTACCTATATATATATATATATATATATATTTATTTTTTTTTATTGTAAACTGCATAGTTTTTTTTTTCACATTCACAACAATTGAATTAAAAATTACATTGTCAATTGATACATTTAAGCGAATTAATTGCGCGACATGCCGATTAATAAATCAAATTAATCACAATTAATCACATACATCATTATTTTTTGAGAAATGCCCCAAATAAATGTAATTCATTGAAATAATGCATAATAATTCAAATATTTATTAATATAGTATGTAGGATCTATAATAAATATATAATACGGATTGAAATTCAGTTTGAAATAAATTGCATTTTTGTGGCAGATGAATAAAACATTTATTAGACAATCAAATGGATTAAGAACTCAATATACTGTTTGTTTTGTTCTCATATCATTGAACAAGCCTACAGTTGACAGCAATCTGTTTTGCATTGAGTTCGTCATGTGTCCAGTTCTCATAGGACGCATTCTTGTGTTCCGTCTGCACTATTTTTAATTGTCGCTCTATGTTCATGTGCGGACCTCAAACAGACACATTTGGAGTGTCTCATTGGAATTCAGCATCATAAACAGCGCACTCTTAGGATGCTGTGTCAAGTTAAATAAATGTAGTGTTCGTGTTTATTGAATTTGGCCATATGTTCAGAATAGAATTCTGGCATATTGCTTACTGTATACTGTGCAGTATGTACAGTAGGCTACTGTAAACTTTCTATTTAAAAAGAAAGTATGGTTTAGGTTTTACACACTAATTTGTTGTGCTTTTGTTTAATGACTGAGGCGCTATGTTTGAAAAGGAATACTAGCATAGTGCCAGTTGTATACTGTGAAGTATGTTCTGTACACTACCTAAATGTTTTAAACATAGCTTGTAAACTGTATATGGTATGCAGTGATGCCTTATGTTTTCTGCATTTGCGACAAATTGCACATGGTTTTATGTAATTTGATGTGCTCATGTTTAATGAACTAGATCCTATGTTCGGAACTGAATACAAGCACAATGCTTAAAGGTGCTGTAAGTGATCGTTTCATGGAAAAGAATGCAAAAAATTGTCCTACTCCCTTAAAGCTATTAATGAAATAAGTGTCTTGAGATATCTCACTGGTCTCTGTGACAGCTGCAGACTTTGTAAACAGCAAACAAAAATGTGTCTGTTGACCACGGACATTGACGCTTCACCTATCAATCATTATGCTCGTTCTCATTTGAAGTGGATCATAGAGGCTATGATATGTTTGTCAGTTAAGGGTGCTATTGTGCCACTGTTGAATTTGACAGCCACAGGAACAAACAATGCTGCTCTTTTGCTCATTTTTGGTCTCAAAATTATCTTTGGAGGGCGGGGTTTTGGAATGATGGGGCGTGGCTAATTCAACAGCTCAGTCACATGAAAGCTTCAGAATGCTAAAATCGCTTACAGCACCTTTAACCCAGGTTTTCCATACATACCAAAAATATGCATACTGTTCACATAGTTAATCTGCTAAAATCGAGCAAGCAATACAGTAGTATTTAATTCGGAACATTGATCAGTTTGTGCTGCAGTTTAAAATCTTATTTTAAATCACAATGCATCACACATTTTTAACGGATTCTCTTTCACCTGAGAATGAGATGTTGAACCCCTGGAAGGAAATGGAGAAGTCAGAGATGAATCGGAGCTGCGCCTTGAAGTTGCCATACAGCCCAGCATTGATTGGCAGGGGTCGCTGTGAACCGGTGAGCCGGGCGAGGGGCCGCAAAAAGCTGCCGTTTTCTGTGAGGAGCAGGTAGTCATGGTGATCCTCAAGGTGAAACGCATTAAATGTGAACTGCACTCCTGAACAGAAGAGAGAATCAGATACCTCACATGTCAGAGAGTTGTAAGAGCTAAACTTCTAACAAAGTATTTAAAGACCCAATGACATGGCTTGACGAAAGCAGTTTTCTTTCCTGTGTTGAGAGAGTTTGTATTGAATAACTTGTCTCTTTTTTTGTATTTTTATAGTCAACAGCCTTTAGTTTACATCACAGCCTTTATGTGAACCATGATTTGCTACTTGCTATTGCTGGCCAGTTGCAGATAGTATAAAGGGGATGATATCATTCTAGAGAGCACTTGAATGGACAAACAATAAGATACAATCCTGAGTGCAACATGAGTCATCCAAACTGTTGGTCCATTGTCCAGTTAAGATAAAACCAAGGTTTTAATGATTTAAAAAAATAATAAATGTAAATAAATGTTAATAAATAAAATCTGTACATTATTCCAAACTTTTGGCCGCCAGTCTGTATATACAGGTGCATCTCAATAAATTAGAATGCCGTGGAAAAGTTCATTTATTTCAGTAATTCAACTCAAATTGTGAAACTCGTGTATTAAATAAATTCAGTGCACACAGACTGAAGTAGTTTAAGTCTTTGGTTCTTTTAATTGTGATGATTTTGACTCACATTTAACAAAAACCCACCAATTCACTATCTCAAAAAATTAGAATATGGTGACATGCCAATCAGCTAATCAACTCAAAACACCTGCAAAGGTTTCATGAGCCTTCAAAATGGTCTCTCAGTTTGGTTCACTAGGCTACACAATCATGGGGAAGACTGCTGATCTGACAGTTGTCCAGAAGACAATCACTGACACCCTTCACAAGGAGGGTAAGCCACAAACATTCATTGCCAAAGAAGCTGGCTGTTCACAGAGTGCTGTATCCAAGCATGTTAACAGAAAGTTGAGTGGAAGGAAAAAGTGTTGAAGAAAAAGATGCACAACCAACCGAGAGAACCGCAGCCTTATGATTGTCCAGCAAAATTGATTCAAGAATTTTGGTGAACTTCACAAGGAATGGACTGAGGCTGGGGTCAAGGCATCAAGAGCCACCACACACAGACGTGTCAAGGAATTTGGCTACAGTTGTCGTATTCCTCTTGTTAAGCCACTCCTGAACCACAGACAACGTCAGAGGCATCTTACCTGGGCTAAGGAGAAGAAGAACTGGACTGTTGCCCAGTGGTCCAAAGTCCTCTTTTCAGATGAGAGCAAGTTTTGTATTTCATTTGGAAACCAAGGTCCTAGAATCTGGAGGAAGGGTGGAGAAGCTCATAGCCCAAGTTGCTTGAAGTCCAGTGTTAAGTTTCCACAGTCTGGAATGATATGGAGTGCAATGTCATCTGCTGGTGTTGGTCCATTGTGTTTTTTGAAAAGCAAAGTCACTGCACCCGTTTACCAAGAAATTTTGGAGCACTTCATGCTTCCTTCTGATGACCAGCTTTTTAAAGATGCTGATTTCATTTTCCAGCAGGATTTGGCACCTGCCCACACTGCCAAAAGCACCAAAAGTTGGTTAAATGACCATGGTGTTGGTGTGCTTGACTGGCCAGCAAACTCACCAGACCTGAACCCCATAGAGAATCTATGGGGTATTGTCAAGAGGAAAATGAGAAACAAGAGACCAAAAAATGCAGATGAGCTGAAGGCCACTGTCAAAGAAACCTGGGCTTCCATACCACCTCAGCAGTGCCACAAACTGATCACCTCCATGCCACGCCGAATTGAGGCAGTAATTAAAGCAAAAGGATCCCCTACCAAGTATTGAGTACATATACAGTAAATGAACATACTTTCCAGAAGGCCAACAGTTCACTAAAAATGTTTTTTTTTATTGGTCTTATGATGTATTCTAATTTTTTGAGATAGTGAATTGGTGGGTTTTTGTTAAATGTGAGTCAAAATCATCACAATTAAAAGAACCAAAGACTTAAACTACTTCAGTCTGTGTGCACTGAATTTATTTAATACACAAGTTTCACAATTTGAGTTGAATTACTGAAATAAATGAACTTTTCCACGACATTCTAATTTATTGAGATGCACCTGTATATATATACAGACTGGCGGCCAAAAGTTTGGAATAATGTACATATTTTGCTCTTATGGAAAAAAATTGGTACTTTTATTCACCAAAGTGGCATTCAACTGATCACAATGTATAGTCAGGACATTAATAATGTGAAAAATTACTATTACAATTTGAATAAAAAAATCTGAAATTCTTAAACTACTTCAAAGAGTTCTCATCAAAAAAATCCTCCACGTGCAGCAATGACAGCTTTGCAGATCCTTGGCATTTTAGCTGTCAATTTGTCCAGATACTCAGGTGACATTTCACCCCACACTTCCTGTAGCACTTGCCATAGATGTGGCTGTCTTGTCGGGCACTTCTCACGCACCTTACAGTCTAGCTGATCCCACAAAAGCTCAATGGGGTTAAGATCCATAACACTCTTTTCCAATTATCTGTTGTCCAATGTCTGTGTTTCTTTGCCCACTCTAACCTTTACCTTTTTGTTTTTCTGTTTCAAAAGTGGCTTTTTCTTTGAAATTCTGCACACCTGAGTCTTCTCTTTACTGTTGTACATGAAACTGGTGTTGAGCGGGTAGAATTCAATGAAGCTGTCAGCTGAGGACATGTGAGGCGTCTATTTCTCAAACTAGAGACTCTGATGTACTTATCCTCTTGTTTAGTTGTACATTTATCCTTCCACATCTCTTTCTGTTCTTGTTAGAGACAGTTGTTCTTTGTCTTTGAAGACTGTAGTGTACACCTTTATATTTTTTTGGCAACTTCAAGCATTGTATAGCCTTCATTCCTCAAAACAATGATTGACTGATGAGTTTCTAGAGAAAGCTGTTTCTTTTTTGCCATTTTTGACCTAATATTGACCTTAAGACATGCCAGTCTATTACATGCTGTGGCAACTCAAAAACAAACACAAAGACAATGAAAAGTGATTTTCTAGTACCGAATTAGCAATTTAGCATGATTACTCAAGGATGAGGTGTTGGAGTGATGGCTGCTGGAAATGGGGCCTGTCTAGATTTGATCAAAAATGACTTTTTTCAAATAGTGTTGGTGCTGTTTTTTACATCAGTAATGTCCTGACTATACTTTGTGATCAGTTGAATGCCTCTTTGGTGAATTAAAGTACCAATTTCCTTCCGAAACAGCAAAATCTGTACATTATTCCAAACTTTGTATATATATATTACAGATTTCTGAGGTGATTTTACATTTCTATGTCAAGTACCAATTAATAAAATGGAATTAAGTTAAACTATTTTAAATTTTACATTTATATTAAGTCATTAGGCAGACACTATATTCAAAGAGACTTATTTGTGTACAAATGTCTTAAAAATGACAAAACATGCAATATATAATCA
This sequence comes from Myxocyprinus asiaticus, assembly GCF_019703515.2. Classification (NCBI taxonomy): domain Eukaryota; kingdom Metazoa; phylum Chordata; class Actinopteri; order Cypriniformes; family Catostomidae; genus Myxocyprinus; species Myxocyprinus asiaticus. Next base: position 5,531,475 of record NC_059358.1, on the reverse strand, counting down.
ATTAAATATTTTAAAATTTAAATATTAAAAATACTTTTATTAACTGCAGAAATTTACAGGACTTTTTCAAGTCTGGAAATCACAATTTTTAAATTCCTTTGGCCCAGTTTCAAGAAACCCCTTAAATTAAGAAAACCATGTTAAAAACAACCTTTATTTAAAACCCATTCTTTTATTTAAAGGCATAGTTCACCCAAAAATTAAAATTCTCTCATCATTTACTCACCCTCATGCCATCCCAGATGTGTATGACTTTCTTCAGCAGAACACAAACGAAGACTTTTAAAAAAATACCCCAGCTCTGAAGGTCCTCACAATGCAAGTGAATGGTGATCAGACATTTGTAGCTCCAAAAATCACATAAAGGCATCATAAAAGTAGTCCTTATGACTCCAGTGTTTATCTTCAGAAGCGATATAATAGTTGTGGGTGAGAAACAGATAAAAATGTATTTCCTTTATTTACTCTAAATCTCCACTTTCACTTTCACTTTTACATCTGAAAGTCACATGTGTGCCTGTTTAGTTTCAATTTCACATCTGAAAGTGAAAGTTAAAGTGGACATTTAGAGTAAAAAAGGACTTAAATATTGTTCTGTTTCTTACCCACACCTATTATTTTGCTTCTGAAGATATGGATTTAAACACTGGAGTCATACGGATTACTTTTATTTTTCTTTTATATGATTTGTGGACCTACAAAGGTCTGATCACCATTCACTTACATTGTATGGACCTACACAGCTGAGATATTCTTCTAAAAATCTTCAATTGTGTTCTGCAGAAGAAAGAAAGTCATACACATCCGGGATGGCATGAGGGTAAGTAAATGATGAGAGAATTTTCATTTTTGGGTGAACTATCCCTTTAAAATTGTATATGTATTGTCACTAAGGCTTTTCCAAGCTTTAGCAGTTTCATGCAACCGGCTGCTCATATTACAATGTTTTCCATGGCTGTGGGAACCCTAAAAGACTGTAAATTTGTATATCAGCTAAAAGCTAATGTCAAATATAGGAAAACACTGGCATATAGATGACCTCAAAGCTAACAAACATGGACTAAAAGCCACAACACTCCAAATTAATGGGGTCTTTAAGAAAATGAGACACTAAGATGATATTAGTGCAAAATTTTAAGCAAAAACTGTACATGGATATACAGTACTGTATAAATGCACACTCACAATGTATTCATAGACACCTATAATTAAGATTGATCATTAAAAAATCTGTAGTGTGCAATCTTCTATAGACAGAATATTAACACTGATGTGGATGGTTTCTTGAGTATCTTACCTTTGCCATGGCTGACCTCCACAGTCCATGTGCAGTTTAATGAGTTGGGATAGAGCTCTGGAAAGCCGGGAGAGAGAATAATGCCCTCAGGGCCGTGCACGTCACCTCCACACAGAGCTGCGAGAAGACAGCCACAGAATCTTAAAAAGATCGGGAACTTTTCAGGAACTAAAGAAGAGCACAGAAGCAACTGTTCCTGTATCATTTTCAGTGCTTGGAATTCCGCTTAGGTGCACGATGGCGATGCAGGGAATTTAAAAGACCAGACTAACCTTCGACAAAAGTAAGAACCCACTAAAAGTTTAATGAGACTAATGAGAAATTCCTTCTCCACTGGCATTTTTGTCTCCAAAGACAGTCACTATCACTTTACTATCTATATGAAACGGTAGAGGTATACACAGTGGGAAAACACTTTTAAAAACATACTTTAAACAAGATAAACTTACTTCCAATTGCATGAGATAAGACTTGTGTTCAGAAATTATATCTTGAAGAAACAGTTCTGTCATTGTTCACTCACCCTCATGCCGTTCAAACCCCTAAAACTTTCTTTCCTCTGGGAACACAAAAGGAGATATTTAAAAGAATGTTGCGAACACTGATTTACATTCAACAGCAGTTGATATTGACTCACTTTAAAGCATAAAGCACTCTAAAGTGTCATAAAAGTAGTCCATGTGACTTGTAGAAGACGACCGATAGTGGATTTTGCAAATTCCGATAACTATGGTGGTGGAAAGGCTGACAACCGATTAATCGGCCAATAGATTTTAAAATAGATTTTTAGAATGTAAATAAAATAAAAATAAATCTTAGTCTTTCCTTAACGTGACGAGCAAAGACATAGAGGCTGCAAGAGTCTAAAATGAACAAAATCCCAGATGCAATTTATTGTGCAACCAAAATCCCAATATAAGCCAGAAAAGAATACGATTTGGTGCATAACGCAGAACTTTTAACTATAAATAAGCCCGGAATACATTTACTTATTTCAGGTCTCTTATTTTGGAATTACAAGACTTTGTTCCATTGCAGGGCTCTTTATATTTTATATATTTTATATAACCAATTTTTAAAAAGCAACTATCAGCTCAGATTAATCGATAAAACAGATATATATACACTACCTCTAGTGACTTGTGTGTCATATTCCATGTTAAAACCAAACATCAAGATGTCATGTCTCAAGAACCAATAAGGTTTCATGTTCCTGAGGTAAATTGAGTAAATATCGCTGTAAATTTCTGTCTGTTTTATCCTACAAATTAATTGTATGTCTTCAACACTTTTGGGTGATATTTTATGCTTTAGAGTAAGTCACTATCATTTGCTATTGTACTGAAATCACTGAACGGGACATCCTTAAAAATATCTCCCTTTGGGTTCTGCAAAAGAGAGTCATATATTTATACTCTATCTTACACAATTTTGCTTGTCAAGTAAATTGGCCAAAAAAAAAAAAAAAAAAAAAAAACAAATGTAAAAAAAAAAAAAAAAAAAAGGTTTGCGTAAAACTAGATTTTACCATTTCTTTTGAAAAATTTGTTGTGGTTGCTATGAAGTTGCTAAGATGGACTCAAAGTGTCTTAGGAAACCTTATCAGAGTGTTTTCAAACAAACTGATAACTGAAATAGGCTTGTGGCATTATCTCGGCAGCTCTTAAGCTATTGATTAGGGAACATAGAGATCTTGAGTAATGATCAAAGCAAAAACAAAAAGAAAAAAGTATCTACTGAGAAATACTAATCACAATCACAGACAACACTATGAAACTGAACCAAAAATAATTTTAAATGTAATTTGTTTTTGAATAAGGCATTGGAAATGTGTATACAATGCCTTAAAATGCTGTTTATGTACTTTAAGCATAGTATGCCAATTGTGATTCAACCATAGCCGTTAGTACTTCTTGAGATGCCCCAAACTAAGATTGAACCTCAAAATTCAAGGAATGCACAGAGAGTTCCTCCGTGACTTCATCTTTAATGATAATGAATGTCAGCGCTTCAACCCGCGAGACGATAAAAGAGTCTAGCGCCGTGGGCTCAACATCTGCCTAAGTGTGTCGAAGACACTTTCTCTTTCCCCTCAGGCATTGTGACAGACCCAAAATATGTCCTCTATATTCTATTCATACAGAATGACAATGTCATTAAAACTTAATAAGCTAAATGAACTAGACCCATAATCATAGTTTTTATAGAAATAAGAAAATGCTGCTATTAGGTTAGTCAACATGAAATAAAAACTGATCATATTTACTTTCTTAGTACATGTTCCTGGTTTTATTGTGCATGATTCATTGGTGCATTTTATTCCAAATAATAAATAGTTTGTCTTTGTAAACCTTCATCTAAAAGTAATAACTTATCAGCTATCAAAGTGACACAGTTGCTCATAAAAAGACAAAACTGTAAGAATTTAGTCACATCATCGGACTGGAATTTAATAATAGGATGTTCTGTAACACTTTAGAAAAAAATAAATTCATAATGCCTTGAAATACACATTAGCTCTGTTCCAAAACCTAGCAAGATGCTTACGCAGGCAGCATTTTAAAAAATGGCACACTCCTGCCATGATGGCTTTTTCAAAAGGTAGGCAACATAATTATACTCCCTTCTAAGATACCTTCTTAAGGGTCAATTCTAAAGTATCGCATGTATCCTATGCAGAGAAGCCAGGATAAATGTTGATTATAAATATACGTATAATTCATTTAATACAGAAATGTATAGATACAAATACTACTATGATATTTACTATAATACCAGTATGGTATTTGCATGGTACTTCAAAGAATACCATGGAATTACAATGGTACCATAGTATTACCATGATACATGTAAAAAACAAAAAGTATGGTGATATGATGGCACCATTTAAAAATAACAACAATGGAACATGTCCAAAAAATATGGTATTATCATGGTACCATGTTAAAGAAATGTGGTAATACTTTGGTACATATCAAAAATCATGTTATTGCCATGGTACATGTCCAAAAACATGGTTTTACCATAGTAAATGTCCAGAATAGTATTATGATGGTACCAAGTCCAAAAAAAAAAACAAAACATGGTAATATCATGGTACATGTTCAAAAAAACGTGGTAATACCATTGTACCTTTCCTAAAATATGGTAATACCATAGAACATGTCCAAAAAATATAGTAACATAGTAAAAACAATGGTACATGTCCCAAAAACATGGTATTACCATGGTATATGTCCAGAAAACATAACACAATCATTGTACTTATCCAAAAACATGGTATTGCCATGGAACATGCCCTGAAACGTGGCAATACCATGGAACATGTCCAAAAACATGGTATTACCATTGTACATTTTCAAAAATGTGGTATTATCATAGTACATGTTTAAAAAATGTGGTAATACCATGGAACATGTCCAAAAAACACGGTAACACCATAGTACATATTCAAAAAAAAAAAAAAAAAATATTGCCAAAGTACATGTTCTAAAACATGGTATTTTCATGGTATATGCCCTTAAACATGTCCAAAATAACTACAGTATTATGATAGCCCCATGTTAAAAAACATGGTAATACCATAGTACATACAAAAAAGCATGGTATTACCATGGTACATGTCCATAAATATGGTAATATAAAAGCTCGGAGGATCATCAGAGACTCCAGCCACCCGAGCCATGGGCTGTTCTCACTGCTACCATCAGGCAGGCGGTATCGCAGCATCAGGACCTGCACCAGCCGACTCCATGATAGCTTCTTCCCCCAAGCAATCAGACTTTTGAACACTTGATCTCTCACAATCAAAATACAACAGCACTGCACTTTATTACTCTTACTCTTATATCTCACACCGGACTGTCATAAATGATATTATTATTATATTCTCTCTTAACAACTACCTACAATACAACCTACTGTACATTCTATGTATACTACTATATATACTTTTTTATATATTTTTTATTTTTATTGAATAATGTGTACCTATATAATGTGTATTGTATACTGTACAGTGTATGTTATTATATGTATACTGTTGAGTGTAATTATGTGTTTAACAGATGTTTAAATTGTGTTGTGTTAATTTGATGTTATTGTAAATTGGTATATGTCTCATCACTGTCACGACTGCTATGTTGATCGGAACTGCACCCAAGAATTTCACACACCATTGCACTTGTGTATATGGCCGTGTGACAATAAAGTGATTTGATTTTGATTTTGATTAATACCATGGTAAATGTCCAATAAAAACATGGTATTTATATGGTACATGTCCGAAAAAAAAAAAAAAGTAGTAGTAGCCTGATACGTCCAAAAAATGTGGTATTACTATGAAATTGTGTCCAAATAAACATGGGAACAATATGATACTTTTTGCAAATGTATGAAAATTTTTAGAATCCTTCGGCATTATACAGCCTGTACAGTCAGATTTCAATTAAAATGTTTCTAAATATCCTTGTAATGGTTTAAAATATAAGAAATAAATGAACAGCACTAATTGGTCTTATGGAGAAGTGTAATTGAGATGAAAGCTCACCGTCACATGTAGGCAGTGGATGATTCCACCAGTGGTTCTTCTCACACACCAGCTGTTCCTCATGGCTCAGTCTGTATCCAGGCTCACAGCCAAACCACACCACAGAGCCGATGGCCAGATCCTGCCCATAACGAATCCCATTCACCGGCACGCCAGGGTCCAGACATGAATGAGTGTCCAGAGTTACACCTGAAACCAAACGCACAAAGCAATTACAGAGTGTGAGTGCACTGTTTTTGTTTAGCACTTTTTTCTTTTTATTGTATTGTATTTCTTATGTTTATTTCAGTGCTTGTTTATTTCATCTGCAATTCTGTTATTTTACTGATTTTGCAACATTTCTCTTTGAAAGCAGCTATTTTGCAAATGCTTTGGTGATTAGAAAATGTAATTATATAATACAACTATAAGATTTTATACATTTTTATATTTATACAAATCATATTTCATTTAATTGTATTGCATACTTTCATATTGCATTGTTATTTTATTTGTACTTTATGTAATATGTACATTGTATGAAACTTGTTTATTCCAGTTGCAATAATCTTTTACAGAAATATTTAAATGCTCTTTGTAGGCAGCTATGCTGCAAATTGTTTGGCAAAACAAATGCACAGTTTTTGTAATGCCAATAAAGCACACTAAACAAAAAAAACCCAAAAAAACTGGAAGGAAAAAAAAGAAAGGGAGAGAGAGAGAGACAGAGAGAGAGAGAGAGAGAGAGAGAGAGAGAGAGAGAGATAGAGAGAGAGGAACATTATAAAGAGAAATCCTCAAGCTCTTTGCTTGTGTGTAGAGACAGATATGATTCAGTTTAAAATATAATTTCTCAGGCAAAAGACCCACAGTTTATAAAGACAGCCGGCTCACTTTCATAAAAGAGCTTAAAGCCGCTGTTAGAGCGACTGTTATCAGTGGTGAAGAGAAGATACAGGAAGTTGCCACTGCTGAACAGGAACTGAGGGACCTGGGTGCCGTTTAGAGAGGCGATGAGGGGCGAGAGGAGATTAGGCCCATCGTGAACCTCGAGAAAGTCATAATTGAGTTCTGTCTGAAACCTAACAGAAAAAGAGATCACAGAGAAGAGATAATTAAAATTACAACAAGAAACACAAACACACACAGCTCATTACACATGACCGCCCAACTGTTTCCACATTGAGTGCTTCTCTTAATGAGAAGTCACACATATGGCCAGTGTTCACACTACTGTGTATTGATGGGATCAAGCTGTTTCTTAAAGGGACAGTTCACCCAAAAAATGAAAATTCTCTCATCATTTACTCACCTTCATGCCATCCCAGATGTGTATGACTTTCTTTCTTCAGCAGAACATAAACAACGATTTTTAGAATATCTCAGCTCTGTAGGTCCATACAATGGAAGTGAATGGTGATCAGAACTTTGTAGCTCCAAAAATCATATAAAGGAAACAGCAAAGTAATACATAAGACTCCAGTGTACAAATCCATATCTTTAGAAGCGATATAATAGGTGTGGCTGAGAAACAGATCAATATTTCAGTCCCTTTTTGCTCTTAATCTCCACATTAACTTTCACTTTCAGATGTTAAAGAGATTCCGTGGAACACAAAAGGAGATATTTTGATGAATCATCGATCTGTTTTTTTTTCTTTTTCTTTTTCTTTTTTATTTATTTAATTTTTTTCAATACAACAAAGCATACAGCAGGGGCTGTCAAGCTCCAAAAAGGATCAAATAACACTATAGAAGTGCTCCATATGACTCAAGCACTATATTTCAAGTATTATACAGCCATATGATAGTTTTGTGTGAGAAAAAGGCCTAAATTAAAGTTGCTATTTGCTAAGAATCGTAACCTCTATCGTGGATCTCAAATCTGATTGTGTTTGCACATGTTCAAACATAGCTTGTTGCGTTCAGTCCACAGCTATGTAAGAACTAGAAACATTTGCAAATTAGGTGCAACATGTCTTGAATATGAACAAGTGTAAATGAGATGAGTATTTAATATAAAAAAATTATATTAATTAATTAAAAAAATTATGTAATTATAAGCATCTATTTTCCATATGGTTGGACAACACAAATAAAAAAAATAAAAAAATTGTACAATTATAAAATGTTACACAAATTATTCAATTATTTAACTTTTATTTAAAAATAATTAAATTTTAATTATTTAAAATTCATAGATTTCTACTATTTTATGTTTAATTAATTACAAAAATAATACATTTATCTGAGCAATTTTATTTAATTTTATTAAGGTTACAGGTTTATTCTGGTTGACATTGTTATTTCACTGGACTTTACTTATTTTGTAACATTTATAATTATAAGCATATATTTTGAATATGGCTTGACAATACAAATTATTTTATACAATTATAAATGTTAAATAATTAAAAAATGATTTAACTTTTTTAAATAAATAAAATTAATGAATTAAAAATTAAATACATTTCCTTGCACTATTTTATTTTATTTATTTATTTTTTATTCAGGTTTGACGCCAATGATGATGCATGCGAACATAAAAGATGTTTGATGTCAAACTTGGCACAATATATTTGAAAATATGCAAGGGTGATTTAAGAGCTTCAACGTAGCGAAAGATTTCTGCCAAACAGCAACGTTTGTCTTTTCCTCACACAAAGCTATTGTATAGCTTCAGAAGACTTAAAAAGAAAATCCTACTTTTATGTTGCATTTTGTGTTTTTTGAAGCTTGAAAGCCTCTAGTTGCTATATGCTTGATTTATGAAAGAAAGAAAAACAGGAAGAAAGAAAGAAAGAAAGAATAGTCATATGGGTTTAAAACAACACGAGAGTGAGTAAATGACGACAGAATTTTTATTTTTGGCTGAACTATTCCTTAAAGATGCAACGTAAAAGCGGAACTGTCAACCACACTGTCAAGAGGCAAAAAATCTTTGCTTGTCCAGTGAAGCACTCTACTTTGTGTTTTATCTGGAAGCATTAGCTCCTTGGAGTCTTATGTATCACACTCAAGATCTGATGCTATTTCAATGCCCGACTCAAGGGAAGCATTGCTATGCTAATGAAATAAAGTCAACCATTTGTAACTTGATATGGATTAATTCCATTCCCCTTTTATGGGCGGCCTCGATGGGCACCATGCAGAGCAATAGATTTATACAGAAAAACAGCACTCATATGGATCAAGCCCCGTCGACATAACACTATGTAATCATTTATAAAGACACTAATGGTGACCGTCTCGCATGTGCTCTCTGTCTATGCGCTATGAAAAACATAAATCTGAAACGATACCATCCTTCATACGTTTCTACACATGAACTTTCAGCTAAGATCAGCTGAGGCTTACGATTCAATTACATTTGACATTAGACTTTATTAACTCAGCTTTTACAGAATATTGCAACAGACAGACTTTATCAAAACCTACATGGCCTTTGCACCCAAGGGACTTTATGTTTTATCCTGGGAAATATATAGAGGTAGAAATATGAATAAGTTGCTAGATTGCCACATTTCTAACTGTGATATGTACTCAAATGATGTGTTGGCGAATCTCAAGAAACCTGTCAAGAAAATGTCCTGGTGATATTTCACTCCAAAATCAAAGATTTTTTTTTTTTTTTATATTTAACATATAGAAAATAATAGGCTTTGTTTTCCTTATGCAAAATATAATTTGTTGTTTCTGTTGGTTTTGGGGTGAAATGTGACCAGGACAAGTTCTTGACAGGCTTTGTGAAATTCAGCCTTGTTTTCTTGGAGGTCTCTTGTCCCCAGACATGAATCCAAACAAAGCCTTGGTGTGCTCTATTCTCTGAGCTATCCAACAAACCTGTCAAAGCTTATCTTGATGGAGCGTCCCACCTCAGCCTCAATGACCCACTCACAGCTCAGGGAGTCTTTGTAGTAGCCGGGCCACCCCGGAGACAAGATGACTCCCACCGGAGCAGTGAAATGACCTCCACATGGAGCTGCAGGAAACAGACACTGGGTTTTATATTTTATGGCATCAAACACTTAAAAAAAAGTTCTCAGATGGAATGATATGGAATGTTACAGGGTTCTCCTATTGCATCATAAGGAACTTAAAGTTTCTCCAATGGCATCATATGAAACTTAAAAGGGTGTTCCTATGGCAACATGTGGAACTTGAAAGGATTCTCCTTTGGCATCATATGCAACTTTAAAGGGTTCTCCTATGGCATCATATGGAACATAAAAGGGTTCTCCTATGGCATCATATTGAACTTAACAGGGGTTCTCCTATGACATCATATGACACTTAAAAAGGTTCTCTAATGGCATCATATGGAACTTAAAAATGTTTTTCCTATGGCATCATATGGAACCTAAAATGGTTCTCCTGTGACATCATATGGAACTTAAAAAGGTTCTCTAATGGCATCATATGGAACTTAAAAGGGCGTTCCTATGACAACATGTGGAACTTAAAAAGATTCTCCCTTGGCATCATATGCAACTTTAAAGGGTTCTGCTATGGCATCATATGGAAAATAAAAGGCTTCTCCTATGGCATCATATTGAACTTAACAGGGGTTCTCCTATGACATCATATGACATTTAAAAATGTTCTCTAATGGCATCATATGGAACTTAAAAATGTTTTTCCTATGGCATCATATGGAACCTAAAAGGGTTCTCCTGTGACATCATATGGAACTTAAACAGGTTCTCCTATGGCATCATATGGAACTTAAAAAGGGTTCCCTGTTTGTCACTCACTCGACGTTGTGTCGATGTAGTGACACTACGGGTTCGATCTTGAGAGCCCCAATCACCTTTGCTTAAAATAGAAAAGGCCAATGAAAATTGGTGAGTGGTATTTGCATGCCACTCTCCGCCCCGGACATACGGGTATAAAAGGAGATGGCGTGCATCACTCATTCAGATTTTTTCTTCGGAGCTGAATGCATGTGTGTGTGTGTTCGTCCTCTCACCTCTTGCTACGCTACTGGATTTTTACGGCACATATCAGCAGTCACCCTTGCACGGTTGAGTGCTGTGCTTCCCCTGGGCACTTCGGCAGCCTGAGTCTGCAGGTGCTAAAAAAGTATACTAAAGAAAGAGTATATTTTCCTTCTAAAAGAGCTCGCGCAAATGGATGTGGTCATTATCTCTACCCTCCGGATACCATGAAATCTACCTCGAGTGTCTGGGGCGCCAGCACGCCGAGGCAGCTTTCGTAGAAGGGTTGTGTTCTCATTGCGCCAGTGAAACAATTTCAGAGGCTCCTGGGGCATATGGCATCCTTGGCGGCGGTTCTCCCCCTCGGGTTGATGCATATGAGACCGCTTCATCACTGGCTACAGACTTGAGTCCCAAGGTGGGCATGGTGCAATGGCACCCGGCTGTATGGCTTGAAGTGGCGTATTTTCGCTAATTGGTGTTCTTCCCATGGGGAAGACCCACAGAGATGTGCCGTCAGGTCTGTGCTGTCTTTCCTTCAGGAAGGGCTGGAGAGACAGCTGTCTCCTTCTACCCTGAAAGTGTACGTAGCTGCCATAGCAGCTCACCACGATACACTGGATGGGAGACCCTCACGACAGCGCAACCTGATCAACAGGTTCCTCAAATGCGCGAGGAGGTTGAATCCTCCTAGGCCATGCCTGATCCCCTCTTGTGATCTCTCTGTGGTCCTACCTGCCCTACAGAGAGCCCCCTTTGAGCCCCTGGAGCAGGCCGAGCTCAGCACTCTGTCTCTGAAGACGGCCCTCCTTGTGGCGCTCCCTTCCATCAAGAGGGTGGGGGACCTGCAGGCGCTCTCTGTTACCAGCGAATGCCTAGAGTTCGGGCCGGCACACTCTCACATGATCTTGAGACCCCGACCCAATTACGTGCCCAAAGTTCCCACCACTCCTTTTTCAAAGGTGATAATGTGTGCTTTTTGTCCACAGCAGTTCCCCATTCCAGCGAACTCCAGATGCCTCTTTAATTCTTTAGCAGTCTTCAGGAGACGAACTCGGTGGAGGAGTGATGCCATCAGGCACAGTACTCATGGTATTCCCCTTTTCATGTGAGCCCGTGTGCTCGGGCTCAGTGTTCCATGCGTAGTGATTCCCCCTTGGTAATCCTGTATGACGAGTTTCCACTGTTCGGTTCCCCTTAGGTGGACCCTGTGTTTCCCCTTGTCAGAGGTTTCTCTGCCTCAGCCACTGTGCTGCGTACCCTCTCTATAGATAGGTTCCTCCTGTGGTATCATTCCATATATGAACTTCCCCGTTGGTAAGTCCATGTGAGGTATTCTCCACATGCTAACCTTCCTGAAGAGGGAAGAGCACTTCCCAGTGCTATTCTAGAAAAGTGCTCGGCGGGACATTGCTTAACATCAATCAGTTAAGACACCACCTGTAACCTCATTGGGTAAGTGCCTCCACCCCCCTTAACGGGTCGACGTGGTTGAGCGCTCGCTGCGAGGCACGCAGCAGCTTGCCCGTGTCCACTCTTCCGTATCTTGTGACACGGTTCAGCGCCTGTGGTGTTTCCTATGGGAACCCCTAGTGTCACTACATCGACACAACATCGAGTGAGTGACAGACAGGGAACGTCTTGATTACTGATGTAACCTCTGCTCCCTGATGGAGGGAACAAGACATTGTGTCCCTCCTGCCATGGCGCTGAACCAGCCGCTGACATGGCTGGGACTCTCTATCAGCTCCTCAGCATAAATCTGAATGAGTGATGTACGCCATCTCCTTTTATACCCGTATGTCCATGGCGGAGAGTGGCATGCAAATTCCACTCGCCAATCTTCATTGGCCTTTTCTATTTTAAGCAAAGGTGATTGGGGCTCTCAAGATCGAACCCCTAGTGTCACTACATCAACACAATGTCTCGTTCCCTCCATCAAGGAACAGAGGTTACATCAGTAAACAAGATGTTTTCCCATGGCATCATATGGAAATTAAAAGGGTTCTCTTATGGCATAATATAGAACTTAAAAAGATTATCCTATGGCATCATATGCACCTTTAAAGGGTTCTCCTATGGCATCATATGGAACTTAAAAGGGTCCTCCTATGGCATCGTATTTAGCTTAACAGTGGTTCCCCTATGGCATTATATGGAACTTAAAAAGGTTATCTTATGGCATCATATGGAACTTAAAAAAGTTTTTCCTATGGCATCATATGGAACCTAAAAGTGTTTTCCTGTGACATCATATGGAACTTAAAAATGTTTTCCTATGGCATCATATGGAACTTAAAAGGGTTCTCATGTGACATCATATGGAACTTAAAAGGATTCTCCTATGGCATCATATGCAATTTAAAAGGGTTCTCCTATGGCATCATATTGAAATTAACAGGGGTTCTCCTTTAGCATCATATGGAAATTAAAAAGGTTCTCTTATGGCATCATATGGAACTTAAAAAGGGTTTTCCTATGGCATCATATGGAACTTAAAATGGTTCTCCAGTGACATCATATGGAGCTTAAAAACGGTTTTCCTATGGCATCATATAGAATGTAAAGTGTTCTCCTATGGCATCATATGGAACTTAAAAAGGGTTTTCCCATGGCATCATATATATTTTGAAGGGTTCTCCTATGGCATCATATGGAACTTAAAAAGGTTCTCTAATGGTATCATATGGAACTTAAAAGATTCTCCCACAGCATCAAATGGAATTTAAAAATTGTTCTCCTATGGCATCAAATGGAACTTAACAGGGGTTCTCCTATAGCATCATATGGAAATGAAAAATGTTCTCTTATGGCATCATATGGAACTTAAAAAGGGTTTCCCTATAGCATCATATGGAAATGAAAAAGGTTCTCTTATGGCATCATATGGAACTTAAAAGGGTTCTCATGTGACATCATATGGAACTTAAAAGAATTCTCATATGGCATCATATGGAATTAAAAGGGTTCTCCTATGGCATCATATTGAACTTAACAGGGGTTCTCCTATAGCATCATATGGAAATGAAAAAGGTTCTCTTATGGCATCATATGGAACTTAAAAAGGGTTTTCCTATGGCATCATGTGGAACTTAAAATGGTTCTCCAGTGACATCATATGGAGCTTAAAAACGGTTTTCCTATGGCATCATATAGAATGTAAAGTGTTCTCCTATGGCATCATATGGAACTTAAAAAGTTTCTCTAATGGCATCATATGGAACTTAAAAGATTCTCCTATAGCAGGGGTGTCAATATCAGTTCCTGGAGGGCCGCAGCCCTGTAGAGTTTAGTTCCAGCCCTGCTCCAAAATGCCTCCTTGTAATCTTCAAGCACTCCTGAAGACCTTGATTAGCTGCTTCAGGTGTGTTTAATTAGGGTTGGAGCTAAACTCTGCTGAACTGTGGCCCTCCAGGAACCGAGTTTGACACCCCTGTCCTACAGCATCAAATGGAACTTAAAAAGGGTTCTCATATGGCATCATATGGAACTTAAACAGGTTCTCCTATGGCATCACATGGAACTTAACAGTTTTCTCCTATGGCATCATATGGAACTGAAAAGGGTTTTCTAAAAAGGGAAACCTAAAGGGTTTCTCCAGTGATATCATATGGAACTTATAGGGATAGTTCACCCAAAAATGAAAATTCTCTCATCATTTACTCACCCTCATGACATCCCAGATGTGCATCACTTTCTTTCTTCTGCAGAATGCAAACAAAGATTTTTAAAAGCATATCTTAGCTCTGTGGGTCTATACAATTTATGTGAATGGTGACCAAAACTTTGATGCTCCAAAAAGCACATAAAATGAGCATAAATGTAATCCTAATGACTCTAGTGTTCTTCTTAAGAGAGCTAATCGATTTTGGGTGAGAACAGGCCAAAATATAATTCCTTTTTCACTGAAAAGCTTGACATTGCAGTATCTAGGCACGATCATGATTTCAATCTCCATTAAACTTCCTAGTGCTTGACGCATACGCTAGATGGCGCTAGGCAATCATGATTGCCAAGGAGACTGCTGATGTTAAGTTTTATAGTGAAATAGGAGTTATATTTTGGTCTGTTCACACATAAAACCAATCAGATCGCTTCAGAAGACATAGATTAAACCACTGGAGTTGTATAGGTTACTTTTTGCTTCCTTCATGTCCTTTTCGGAGCTTCAAAATTCTGTTCACCATTCACTTGCATTGTATGGACCTACAGAGCTGAGAATTTCTTCTAAAAATCTTCATTTGTGTTTTGCAGAAGAAAAAGTCACGCACATCTGGGATGACCTGAGGATGAGTAAATAATGAGAACATTTTCATTTTTGGGTCAACTATTCCTTTAAGACCTCTCATGGCTTATAGTTTTAATTAAAACACATTTTTTTTTACAGATGTGTGTGTACTATTTTGAGTCTAGATCTTTTCAGACCCCACAAACAACTGAATAACTGGAACAAGTTATCATTGTTGGTGTTTCTCAAATGTGTCAATGTTTTTGCCTTTTACCTAAACACTGACCATTCTTCTCAATTTTACAATTGGTTCAATAGTTCTAATAAAAAAGGGAACTAAGCAACTTTTCAGCAAGTTTGAGGGATGTAATTTTGAAAATAACTTTCAAATCTTCCCTTAAAACATTTAAAAGCAATTCAAAGCCCAACTGAAAATGTTTACAGGTCACAAACACTTTGAAACCTACCTTCACACTTGGGGATCAAACCACTCCACATGACCTTTCCTGCCTCCAGCTTGCACACAATCGTGTCCGAGCCTTGCGTTTTTATGAAACCCTCCTCACACACGACTGATATGGAACTTCCCAGCTGGAAATTATTGCCAAAGCGTTTGGCATTCATTGGTACTCCAGGATCCGGGCACTCATTGTGTCCAAATGCTGCACAAATAACATCAAAGCAGAGATATTGTTATTTGCGATGTGACTTACTTAATGAAATGGAAGTGAAAGAGCAGACAGATAATGGAATAGCAAGCTATAAGAAACAGAGGATTGTGGATAAGCATTAAAGAGCTTCATATGTCCCACAGGCATCTGAGGATTATTTTGGCTGGGCTAATGGTATGATGTTAACTAAACAGGATAAAGTTGTTTGATGCTGGTGGATAAATTAATTTAGATAAAAAAAGGGTAAATATGGGAGTCACGTGACACCATGCGAGGATCAGACGTGTAAACGGCGAGCTCTGTGAACTTTGCTAGTTTTAATACTTTTTATGACATAAACCGGTGAGATTCGATACACTCTGTTCCATAACTGTTCTAGGAGGACAGTATGTCAAAGAATTCAAAATCCTCGGGCTCTGGAGACATTAAAAGACACTTACGTGCTCAAGCTGACACCCCCTGAGCAGGCCGCAGGCCTGGGAGTCGACTTAGACGGAGAAGTGTGGGAGATGTGGCAGGAGATGCTGAACATGTCGGCAATGCTGACGAAGGTAGTTGCTGACTTGGAGGATCTTGCTGTGATACGTCGATCGATTGGATTGATTACCTGGAGTCATCGGAGAGGGAATTATCTGCTAATCAGCTAGCAGCCAAGGTGGATTTGGAGCGAGTTTGGGAGAAGTTGGAGGACATGGAAAACCGTAGCAGGCGGAGTAACGTCCGTATCGTAGGAGTCCCGGAGGGAGTAGAGGGACAGGATATGGTGAAATTCCTAGATGGGCTCTTTCCAAATCTGCTTGACATAGCAGGTTATAAGCTGAAAATCGAGCGAGCTCACAGGGTTCCTGCTTGGCGAACCATGGAGAAAGACAGGCCCAGATCAATTCTTGAAAAATGTATGAGATCATCCGATAAAGATCTTGTGTTATGCGAGGCGAGGAGTAAAGGAAGGCTTTCTTGGAAGAACCACAGCATTTTCTTGTTTCCAGACTTTCCAAACTCGACAAGAGTGAAACGTGATCGATTCAAGGAATGCAAGAAACTTTTAGGGCAGAGCTGAAGCGCCGAATGTCGTCGAATGGCCTCAGGGAATTAACCCGATTGGAATAGAGATATAATACTATTTTGTCACGGAAGGTACAGTTTTGGCTATTCAGGGCAAGACTGTCATACTTTGAGGAGGGGGACAAAGCAGGGAAATCTCTGGCTAGATATATAAAACAGAGAGAGTCTTTTTCTACCATTCCCTCAGTGAAATCTGCTGGAGTTGAAATAATTACCTCAGCCATTGATATTAATAATACTTTTAAAGAATTCTATCATGATCTCTATAGTTCCACGTCTTCGTCTACTGATGAGGATATTAGAAACTGTGTGGAACCATTAGAAATTCCTAAACTGACGACTGAGCAAAAACATTCTCTTGATTCTGAGACAACCTTGGAGAAGCTTGGCAAGGTAATTAAGGCCTTGCCTACAGGCAAGTCTCTGGGGCCAGATGGTTTTACTGGTGAATTTTTTTAGATCTAATGCTACAGAACTGGCTCCACTTTTGTTAGAAGTTTATACGGAATCATTAAAGAATGGAAAGCTTCTGCCAACCATGACACAAATTGATTCTGATTCTTAAAAAGGACAAAGATCCAAATGAGTGTAAGAGTTACCATCCAATTTCCCTGATCTAGCTAGATGTTAATATATTGTTAGAAATTTTGGCTAACCGATTAAGTAAAGTTATGACATCTCTTATACATATAGATCAGGTGGGGTTTATTCAGGGCCGTAACTCTTCTGATAACATTAGGCATTTCATTAATGTCACGTGGGCAGTGGTGAACAATCAGACTCCAGTAGCTGCCATCTCATTTGATGTCGAAAAAGCATTTGATATTGTAGAATGAGATTATCTTTTTAAGATTTTGGGAATGTATGGGTTCAGGAATACGTTTATTGGGTGGATTAAGTTACTTTATAGACACCCGGTAGCGGCGGTTCAAACAAATGCATTATTTTACTCTGGATAGAGGCAACTGACAGGGTTGCCCTCTTTCCCCATTATTGTTCTGTCTTGCCCTGGAACCATTATCAGCTGCGATAAGAAAGGAGGATGATTTTCCAGGGGTGGTGGCGGGAGGTGTGATGGATAAGCTTTTGCTTTACACAGATGATATTTTATTATTTGTCTCTGACCCTACTAGATCTAAGCCTTGCCTCCACAGAATTATTAATTCCTTTTCTAAGTTCTCAGAGTGAATTGGTCTAAATCCGAAGCTTTGGCTCTGACAGCATACTGCCTGGTAATGGCTTTTCAGCTGGGCCCCTTCCAGTGGCCCAAACAGGGCATTAAGTATTTGGGTATTTTATTCACAGCAAATTTCTGTGATTTAGTTAGAGTTAATTTTGACCCTTTAATAAAAAGGTTTTTGAGCGATGTGGGTAGATGGGCTTCATTACATTTACATATGATTGGGAAGTTTAATGTTATTAAAATGAATTGTATTCCAAAACTGCCTGCTACAATCTCTCCCTATAGATGTCCTCCTCTCTTATTTTAAGCAATTTGATAGCATAATGAAATCCTTCATTTGGAATGGTAAATGTCCCAGATTACATTTCTGTAAGTTACATAGGCTGATTGACAAAGGTGGGCTAGGCCTACCCAAGATTTGTTTTATTATTATGCATTCTGTCTCAGACATTTGGCTCATTGGTCACTTCCACCTGAGAGAGCCTCTCCCTGGATTTGTATTGAACAGGAAGTTCTTGCCCCATTTCACCATTGCAAAGCCTTTCTATCAAACTAACTGGAGAAGTTAAGTTACACCTCGTTATCTCGCATTTACTTTAATTTGGACATTTATTTAAATTTAGCCTCGAGCATATGGCTAAACCCAAAATGATGTATTGATAAGTCCCCTTTCTGCTGGACAGAGTGGATTGTGGAGGGAGGTTAATACACTCGGTGTCCTATATGAGAGTGGAGTGTTGAGATCCTTTGAAAATATGGTTCAACATTTTGGGATTCCCGGGTCTCAGTTCTTTAGGTATTTACAGCTGCGCCACCTGCTCTGTACTATTTTTGGGACAAGCATACACCCCCCTAAAGCGGCAGATACTCTGGGAGTGGTGATTACTGCTTTTGGAAAAGGTCATGAGGCATCAGTGTATTACTCCCTACTAATTCAGAGTCTGGGGAATAGAGCTTCAACATCTCTCAAGAGATTATGGGAGAAAGATTTAAACTTGGTATTGGAGGAGGGAGTGTGGGCTAGGATTCTCAGAAACGTCAAGTTTGCATCTAGAGATGCAAGGGTGCGCCTTATGCAATTTAAGATTTTACATCAATTCTATTGGACCCCCTCTAGATTATATAGGCTTGGTCTTAAAGACACACCCACCTGCTGGCGATGCCAATCAGAAGATGGGGACCTGTTTTGGGGGTGTGTTAAGATCCAAGAATTTTGGTTGAGGGTTCAGAGTTTTATGTGTGAAATATTGGGCACTCAAATTTCATTTTGCCCCAGACTCTGTATTTTAGGCGATGGGGCAGTCATTAATATAGGGGATAAATACATAAAGAATTCCTGGGTCCTGGCCAGTGTTATAATCGGCAGACGGGTTATTCTTAGGAGATGGAATTTGGCTGGAGCACCCTCATTTCGAGAGTGGAGCACGGAGATGGGCAGGGTAGTGGCATTTGAGGAGATGTCGTATAGAATGCTGGGAAACCTGGGTGTATTTGATAAAAAAATGGTGCAGCTATTTGGCCTTTTTGGAAGGCTCTCGAAGAGGGGCAGTGGATAGGGATCTGTAGTTTTAAATGTGTGTGTGCAATTTTATTGTTTTTTTGAAAGTATACTTTTTATGTTTTTTTAATGTTTCTACAGTTGAAGTCAGAAGTTTACATACACCTTAGCCAAATACATTTAAACTCAGTTTTTCACAATTCCTGGCATTTAATCGTAGAAAACATTCCCTGCCTTAGGTCAGTTAGGATCACTACTTTATTTTAAGAATGTGAAATGTCAGAATAATAGAAGAGAGTATTAATTATTTCAGCTTTTATTTCTTTCATCACATTCCCAGTGGGTCAGAGGTTTACATACACTAAACGTGTATGTAATTGCCTTTAAATTGTTTAACTTGGGTTAAATGTTTTGGGTAGCCTTCCACAAGCTTCTCACAATAAGTTGCTGGAATTTTGGCCCATTCCTCCAGACAGAACTGGTGTCAGGTTTGTAGGCCTCCTTGCTCGCACACGCTTTTTCAGTTCTGCCCACACATTTTCTAGCGGATTGAGGTCAGGGTTTGTGATGGTTACTCCAGTACCTTGACTTTGTTGTCCTTAAGCCATTTTGCCACAACTTTGGAGGTATGCTTGGGGTCTTTGTCCATTTGGAAGATCCATTTGCGACCGAGCTTTAACTTCCTGGCTGATGTCTTGAGATGTTGCTTCAATATATCCACATAATTTTCCTTCCTCGTGATGCCATCTATTTTGTGAAGTGCACCAGTCCCTCCTGCAGCAAAGCACCCCTACAACATGGTGCTGCCACCCCCATGCTTCATGATTGGGATGGTGTTCTTTGGCTTGCAAGCCTCACCCTTTTTCCTCCAAACATAACAATGGTCATTATGGCCAAACAGTTACATTTCTGTTTTATTAGACCAGAGGATATTTCTCCAGATAGAAAGATCTTTGTCCCCATGTGCACTTGAAAACTGTAGTCTGGCTTTTTTATGGTGGTTTTGGAGCAGTGGCTTCTTCCTTGCTGAGCAGCCTTTCAGGTTATGTCAATATAGGACTTGTTTTACTGTGGATTTAGATACTTGTCTACCTGTTTCCTCCAGCATCTTCACAAGGTCCTTTGCTGTTGTTCTGGGATTCATTTGCACTTTTTGCACCAAACTATCTAGGAGACAGAATGCGTCTCCTTCCTGAGCGTTATGATGGCTGCGTGGTCCCATGGTGTTTATACTTGCGTACTATTGTTTGTACAGATGAACGTGGTACCTTCAGGCATTTGGAAATTGCTCCCAAGGATGAACCAGACTTGACTTGACTTGACTGAGGTCTTGGCTGATTTCTTTTGATTTTCTCATGATGCCAAGCAAAGAGGCACTGAGATTGAAGGTAGGCTTTAAAATCCACAGGTACACCTCCAATTCAGTACACCTCCTATCCGAAGCTAATTGGCTAATTGTCTAAAGGCTTGACATCTTTTTCTGGAAAATTCCAATCTGCTTAAAGGCACAGCTAACTTAGTGTATGTAAACTTCTGACCCACTGGAATTGTGATATAGTCCATTAAAAGTGAAACAGTCTGTCTATAAACAATTGTTGGAAAAATTACTTGTGTCATACACAAAGTAGATGTCCTAAACGACTTGCCAAAACTATAGTTTGCTAATATTAAATCTTTGGAGTGGTTAAAATATTAGTTTTAATGACTTCAACCTAAGTGTATGTAAACTTAAGACTTCAACTGTAAATATTTATGACTATTGGGGTGTGTGTTTGTGTCAGGTGGGTGATGTTTGGGGGGAAGGCTTCAATTTTATATAATTTGATTTAGCATTTTCTGTTATGTTTATTTAATTTGTTGAATGGAATCGATAAAAATTGTTAATAATAAAACACGTAAATATATCCTTACATATGACAATCAGATTAGAAGGCAACACTTTGTATGCCAAAAATGTTCTTAGCAAAAACTAACGAGTGCTATGAGAGAAACACGTTCATAATGGCTTGCATTGTTTAGTGCTTAAAACAATCCTGTTACCTTTGTAAGTCATGTTTATTGTGATGACAGGATCCTGACACGTACACTGCCGTTCAAAAGTTTAGGGTCACTTACTCATTCTTTTTTTCTTTTTTTTTTTTACATTTTAGAATAATAGTAAAGTCATCATAACTATGTAATAATAGAAATGGAAATATGGGAATTATCTTGTGACTAAAAAATCCAAAATAAATCCAAACTATGTTATATTTTAGCATCTTCAAAGTAGCCACCCTTTGCCTAGATTTACTCTTGGCATTTTCTCAACCAACTTCTTGATGTATCACCCTGGGATGCTTTTTAAACAGTATCGGAGTTCCCATCTATATGCTGGGCACTTAGTGGCTGCTTTTCTTAATTATTTTGTCATCTATTTCAAAAACTTTTTTTTTATTTTTTATAAAATTTTAGTTTTGTAATTAAATAAATTAATATGCTGGCACAATTATATTTGTCTACAAAACTAATTTCAAACATTTAAGCAAACACCTTCAGATCAAAAGGTTTTTAAGATCATGAGAAACATTTCAGGCAAGTGACCCCAAACTTTTGAACAGTAGTGTATATTCTGTGTCTCTGTGTGAGTGCAATGTTTTTGGTTGTTTTCCTTGCCGTGTGCTCTTCTATTTATTCTTTGTTTCATGTTCAGAGCATAGAGCATGGTGCCTGGATCCTGACTCTTCGGTCTGGTTCGATCGTGTATCTGAGTTGGGATCCGGCACTCATGCTCCATGTCTCATCTTTGTGAGCACATGGCTTAGTGTTCAGTTTCGGTTCTCTTACCATGCACTCTTGTCTGGTCTTGTCTTTTGTTTGAGCACATGGCTAATGGTGGCTTCGTTGCCATGTGCCCAATTGTCTTGTCCTTTGTGTTCTTCCTGTCTGTTGTGTTTTGTGTGAGCACATGGTTCTTGTTCAGTTGTTTGCTTCCCTGTCTCTCGTCCTTACCCCTCCCCCTTGTTACCTCAATTTATTTGCATCACCTGCCTTCCTCATTTTCTTTCCTATTTAACCCCATTGTGTTTTTTGTCTTGTGCCAGTTTGTTGTGGATGTTGATGTGAATGTTTCCCCGCCAGGTGTCTGTTTGTCGGTTCCTGTCTGTCTCAGCCCTGTGTCTCCAGCCCAGCCAGTCTTCCCTTCTTCTGCCCTGGACTGTTGAGTTTTTCTAATTTATGCATCTGAGTCCTACCTTTTCACCTACCCTAACCTGACACACAAGCTTAAACTACATTTATAATATTTTTGCGTACCTTTTTAAGCTTGAAATTGAGGCACTATCCACTGCCCTTGAATCTTAAAGATTTATTCATTAAATATGTGATTAAAAAAAGTATTCATTAAAACATCTCCTTCTGTTTTCCAGATAAGAAAGTCAAATGGGTTCAGAATGACATGAAAGTGAGTAAAATTTGACAATTTTAATGTTGGCTTTTTTTTTTTTTTTTTTTTTTGTAAGATATCATAGTCTTCTAGTTTAGAGCCAACAATCTTATAGAAATAATCTGGAAAAACACCTTAGAAAAGAAACCATGTCAGCTCAGATATGAATTGAAGTTATGTTAAGAATTGGAATAATGGTGTACTAATAATATCAAAATGGCCAAATATTGGTTGATTAAAGGGACTAGTTGTTATATTGATTTACACCACCTTCAAAGTATGGACTATATACTGTAAACAATAATATATATATATATATATATATATATTTACATATATATATATATATATATATATATATATATATATATATATATATATATATATATATATATATATATATTATTTTTTGTAATACATCAGTGGAAAGGAGGAGGCGAGAACCGAGAACCGGCTTGATAATATAAATAATAGTTTAATAATAAACTGAATCAAAAAGACAAACACACACACAGGTGTCTGACAGCTGTCCGTAACTCTCTCTCTGTTGCACTGCCATCTCCAGTCGGCCTTTATCCCTCTCGGGTTAATCAGCCTGATTAGGAGCCGGGTGTGTAGAATCACGACCCGGCCCCGCCCTGCCACATTCCTCCCCCATTCTCTCAGGCCGGGGAGCCCCCGGCATGACGTACACCCACCCCCCCCCCCCACCCCCACCCTCCGCCCTGTCTGCCGGCAGGTCATCCCCATCTACCTGGATCGGGGAGGGGACAAGGGGAGGGAAACAAAAAAAAATGTGGCACCTACACGCCGTAACGGCGATCGTAAACATTTAAAAAGAAAGGGAACAGGCCAACACAGAGCGGCAACGGGAGAGAGAGGAGAGAGGAAAAAAACAATTCACGTGCCGGTTCTCCAATACGTCATAGCTTGGTCCTCGGCCACTCCTCCACCCTCTGGTGGATGACAGCCGTGCCTCCCTGGGCGGATCGGAGGCAGTCCTCCGGCCCCTGGCAGCACTTCTCCTGCTCCAGGCGGTCGGCCAGGAGCCCCTCCCCACCATTTCAGTGGCTGGTAGGAGTCTCCTCCGCCCCTGGCAGCGGCCCTGACCACTCCAGGCGGTCGGTTAGGAGCCCCTCCTCCCCTCGCGGTCGGCGGCCGTTCCTCCGTTTTCAGGCGGCCGGGCTCCTTCGTCCCCCGGCGGATGGCCGCAGCTGCTCCATTGGGGTGGATGGTAGTGGCAAGGACTCTACTACGGTGCATCCCTCCTCCTTCCCGGGTTTCGGCACCAGTGTAACACATCAATGGAAAGGAGGATGCGAGAACCGGCTTGATAATAATAATAATAGTTTAATTATAAACTGAACCAAAAAGACAAACACACACAGGTGTCGGACATGCATGTCCGTATACGTCTCTCTCTGGCAGGCGGGACTGGGTCGCGATTCTGCACACCTGGCTCCTAGTCAGGCCTGATTATCCCTCTCGGGCTAATCAGGCCTGATTGGAGATGGCAGTGCGACAGAGTGTGTAGAGAGTCACGGACCGCGGTCCCGACACCTGTGCGTGCTTATCTTTACACACACACACACATATATATATATATATATATATATATATATATATATAGGGACAACGTGAAAAACAGTAGTACACAACAGTATACTACATTGTCACATGACCTCATTACATTGCATGTTTAACTGAGCGAATGGCATCCAGTTTTCATCTAAAAAATAAAATGATTGAATTTTAATCAAATGTTATGTAAAATAATAAATTTTGCCCATTTTTACATATTAAGTTAACAGCTGATATGCCTCGTTTCACTTAAATGGAAGGTCAAGTTATAGTCAAATATAGTTATTATCCAAGTATTCCATGCATAGAGAAAACCTGCATACTGTGCTTAGTAAACATACTGCAAAAACAGGTAGCATGAGTAGTGTGACAGTATGCCGTTCCATATGCAGCCTTAATCTCAACTAGAAACACAATTATGCATCCAAACCATTCAAAAAGAGATTCACTCACTGCTGTAGGTGATGTTAAACCCTCGGCCAGACATTGAATGGTCTGCCTGGAACTCCAGCTGTAGGATGTTGGAGTTGCTGGTAAGGTGGGACGGGACCTCCGCACCAGAAAAGCGTCCCAGCACCACACCGTCCACCAGCTCCCCGTCCCGTACCGCCAGGAAGTCATATGGAGGCTCTAGATCGAAATCATTAAAGGCCAGGTGGATGCGGCTGCCCGGTTCAGCTATGATCAGCCAGACACAATTGAGGTTGTTGCCGTAACCTTCCGGATAGTCTGGAGACAGAACGGTTCCCATGGCAGCCGTAAAGTTGGACATACAGGGAACTGAGAAAGGAAAGTGTAATTGTGTCAGTCATGTTATATGACTGTTAAAGCAGCATAGACTAATCTGAAAGGAATAGTTCACCCAAAAATGAAAATTCTCTCATCATTTACTCATCCTCATGCCATCCCATATGTGTATGATAAACACAAACAAAATTTTTTTGAAGAATACTTCAACTCTGCAGGTCCGTAGAATGCAAGTAAATAAGTACCAACATTTTGAAGCTCCAAAAAGCACATAAAGGTAGCATACAAGTATTCCATATGACTCCAGTGGTTAAATCCACATATTCAGAAATAATATTAAAGGTGTGGGTGAGAAACAGGTCAATATTTAAGTCATTTTTTACTATAAATTCTCCTCCCTGCCCAGTAGGTGGCGATATGAACGAAGAATACAAATCGGCAAAAACAAAAGAAGAATGTGAAAGTGAAAGTAGAGATTGATAGTAAAAAGAACTTAAATATTGATCTGTTTCTCACCCACACCAATAATATCTACTTTGAAGACATGGATTTAACCACTGGAGACTTATGGATTATTTTTATGCTGCCTTTATGTCCTTTTTGGACCTTCTGAATTCTGGTCACCATTCACTTGCATTGTGAGGACCAACAGAGCTGAAATATTCTTCTAAAAATCTTTGTTTGTTTTCAGCAGAAAAAAGGAAGTCATACACATCTGGGATGGCATGAGTATGAGTAAATGATGAGTGAATTTTCATTTTGGGGTGAACTACTGTATATATATATATATATATATATATATATATATATATATATATATATATATATATATATATATCATGTGATTAAACCATAGAAAACAGTGGTGAAAGTAGCGTTTAATTAATTAATTTGCTATAAAAAAAATAATAAGAAGAAAACATGAATCGTATTGCAGGGATTTCTCCAATAACAACAACTGCCAAATCATTTCGTTTTTTACCAGTTCACTCACACCTGAACTGACCATCCGAATGAACTTGTGCTACATATGAGAGATTACAGTTTAGGATTTATTTTTTAAATTTTATTATTTAATTTTATTTTATTTATTGATTTATTTATTTTTTTTGTTACTTTCATTTTGTTATGTTCTCAGATCACTTGGCTGTAAACTACACTGGAGAAAAAAAGAGTGCTATTCATGTACACTGTTACTTTTACACTGCTAAATGTTGTAAAAAGTAGCATGTTACTGGAAGAGCTATTGCCCAATATTTTTAAACTTTTACTGATCCAAATAGTATAAAATCAATTCCCACCCTAAATTGTTTTAACATCCTGTTTCATTCAGAAATGTCACATTATCAACGTAAAACAGGTTGCGAACTGTGTTTCATGTTGACTTTAAATGCATCAGCTCTGCCAAGATTCACATCACACACAAATGCCTCACAGCTGCAAATTAAGCAATAAAACACAGCCAGCAGGTAAGCTAATAGAAAGCAAATCTTTTAAAGGCCGCACCTGTTTCCTTGATTACTGTATTGTAATCGAACCAGTAATTGTATTTAATTGTATTGTGTAGGGTACGTCGGGAATTTTAAAACCCTTCGAACCAAACTTGTGCTGTTTATTAGTCAAGCTCTGAGAGAACTGCCTTCTTATCATCTACCAGAGTGCAGCAGTCCACTCGAGGCTGTTAGCCCTATTTAACGGTGTGGCAGTCGCTTTGTTTACGCACTGAAATAAATAAGCTTTTAATTAGTCTGACCTCTTGACATCGTTTCATTTAGACGTGTCTTATCTACTCTGATTCAAAGGGCCGTCAGCACTCATCTTCATAATGAGCTCACACACTAACAGATCGGGAAGGTGTGACATTAAAACATATTACCTGAACGCGTGCGACCCTCTAATAGGACACATGGCTAGAGTTTCTGTCAGCTTTGTTATGGAAGTGTTGGTCTCTTACACCCTTATGGACTGTATTGCATTTGCATTTAATTTATACAGTTGAAGTCAGAAGTTTACATACACCTTAGCCAAACACATTTAAACTCAGTTTTTCACAATTCCTGACATTTAATCGTAGAAAACATTTCCTGTCTTAGGTCAGGTAGGATCACTACTTTATTTTAAGAATGTGAAATGTCAGAATAGTTGTAGAGAAAAAAAAATATTATTTCAGCTTTTATTTCTTTCATCACATTCCCAATGGGTCAGAAGTTTGCATACACTTTGTTAGTATTTGGTAGCATTGTGTTTAAATTGTTTAATTTGGGTCAAACATCTTGGCTAGCCTTCCACAAGCTTCTCACAATAAGTTGCTGGAATTTTGGCCCATTCCTCCAGACAGAACTGGTGTAACTGAGTCAGGTTTGTAGGCCTCCTTGCTCGCACATGCTTTTTCAGTTCTGCCCACACATTTTCTAGCGGATTGAGGTCAGGGTTTGTGATGGCTACTCCAGTACCTTGACTTTGTTGTCCTTAAGCCATTTTGCCACAACTTTGGAGGTATGCTTGGGGTCTTTGTCCATTTGGAAGATCCATTTGCGACCGAGCTTTAACTTCCTGGCTGATGTCTTGAGATGTTGCTTCAATATATCCACATAATTTTCCTTCCTCGTGATGCCATCTATTTTGTGAAGTGCACCAGTCCCTCCTGCAGCAAAGCACCCCCACAACATGATGCTGCCACCCCATGCTTCACAGTTGGGATGGTGTTCTTTGGCTAGCAAGCCTCACCCTTTTTCCTCCAAACATAGCGATGGTCATTATGGCAAAACAGTTCAATTTTTGTTTCATCAGACCAGAGGACATTTCTCCAAAAAGTAAGATCTTTGTCTCCATGTGCACTTGCAAATTGTAGTCTGGCTTTTGTAAGGTGGTTTTGGAGCAGTGGCTTCTTCCTTGCTGAGCAGCCTTTCAGGTTATGTCGATATAGTACTCGTTTTACTGTGGATATAAATATAAACTTGTCTACCTGTTTCCTCCAACATCTTCACAAGGTCCTTTGCTGTTGTTCTGGGATTGATATGCAGATTTCACACCAAACTACTTTAAACTCTAGGGGACAGAATGCATATCCTTCCTGAGCAGTTTTATTGCTGCGTGGTCCCATGGTGTTTATACTTGCGTACTATTGTTTGTACAGATGAACGTGGCACTTTCAGGCATTTGGAAATTGCTCCCAAGGATGAACCAGGTTTTTTCTGAGGTCTTGGCTAATTTCTTTTTTTTTTGTTGTTGTTTTTTTTCTCCCCTTTTTCTCCCCAATTTGGAATGCCCAATTCCCAATGCGCTCTAAGTCCTTGTGGTGGCGTAGTGACTCACCTCAATCCGGGTGGCAGAGGACGAATCTCAGTTGCCTCCGCATCTGAGACCGTCAATCCACACATCTTATCACGTGGCTTGTTGAGTGTGTTACCGCGGAGACATAACGCATGTGGATGCTTCATGCTATTCTCCGCGGCATCCACGCACAACTCACCGCGCGCCCCACTGAGAGTGAACCACATAATAGTGACCACGAAGAGGGTTACCCCATGTGACTCTACCCTCCCTAGCAACCGGGCCAATTTGGTTGCTTAGGAGACCTGGCTGAAGTCATTCAGCATGTCCTGGATTCGAACTCGTAACTCAAGGGGTGGTAGTCAGCGTCTTTACTTTATTAGTTTGCCGATATTAAATCTGTGGGTTGGTTAAATTAGTTTTATTGACTTATATATATATGTAAACTTCTGACTTCAACTGTATGTGTTGCGTTGCAACAATCAATGGTGTTGGATGGCACTGAAATCAATTCTGGCATGCTAAGTTTAAACTAAAACGAATATCCTTGTAATGAATGAATTCCTCTTGTTTGTTTGTTTGTTTTACAAATTGTATATAGTTCTATCAATATAGTATCTATCTCATATATGTTACTATTATAGTACTATTATAATAGACCTAGTACTTAAATAATCCTTGCTACACATCTTATGGCATAAATTATGAGCTGATGTTTTAATTATTGTATTAATGTTAATAAATTGATTACTTTCAACACATATTTGTTTTTCATGATTAATATATATATATATATATATATATATATATATATATATATATATATATATATATATATATGTTAGGCTCTTGTAAAGGTAAAATAAATGCCCCTGAAAATCAAATCCAGGGGAAAATATTGCCTCTTAATAATAATAATAAAATAATTCTGACACTGTAGGGTACTTAATTATACAAAAGAAATGTTGATTATAAATATTTTAAACTGAATACTGAAAAATACCAATAAAAAAATAGTTCAATCTTATTACAAAAAATTATGATTTTAGACTGTGCTTTGCATGTATTTAATGTATTACGCTGTTAGCATAGCAAAATGCTAATGTCAAACTCTATAGGAGTCGAGTCTCTTGTGAGGAATGATATTTGTATGACACATTGAGGCCATGTCCACACTAATATAGCTTTGCTTTAAAATACATTTATTTCACTGCGTTTATGCCTCTCATTGACACTAGAATGACGTTTGGGTTCAACAGAAATGGAGCGTTTCGAAAACCTGCCCATTGTGCAAAGGTGCCTCAGTTTGTTCCTGGCAGGCAGCAGATACCATATGGAGCCTGTAAGACTGAGTAGCCTGCCAGGAACAATGTATGGCACATGTGCGAAAACACACTCTATTACTGCATACTTTGGCAAACAATGACATTAGGAAACTGAAAACTGACTTCAAGTTAAAATGGATTAGTGTGGACTTGGCCTAAGTTGCTGCCTTTGCATAGCATTGCAAATAGGTCACTTATGAGGTTCCAAGTTGGTTAATATACTGTCTTAGAAGGCAGTTGTCTATGTAGGCAGTAGGCAGCTCACAAGGTTTTGGAACAGGGCTAGTATTAATCACTGTCCAGTTTTGTTGTATGAAAAAGTGCAGAATGGATATTTTGCTAAATATCTCCTTTTGTGTTCCATGTACGATAAAAACCACATTAAGGTTTGGAATTACATGAGGGTGAGTAAATGATGATAGAATTTAAATTTTAAGGTGAACTATCCTTTTAAGAGCACTCACATATACAGATGGGGATGTTAGCAGACCACTGATTGTTATTCTGACAGGAAATCATTCGCTCGCCAATGAGCTCGAATCCAAACTGGCATTCAAAGCGCAGCACGTCCCCATTGGAGAAGCCGCCTCCCTCGCGCTGTCCGTACAGAGGGATCCCAGGGTCTCCGCAACTTTCCTTGTCTA
The DNA here is from genome assembly GCF_019703515.2 of Myxocyprinus asiaticus. Classification (NCBI taxonomy): domain Eukaryota; kingdom Metazoa; phylum Chordata; class Actinopteri; order Cypriniformes; family Catostomidae; genus Myxocyprinus; species Myxocyprinus asiaticus. The sequence goes on along the minus strand of NC_059358.1, from coordinate 5,501,078 downwards.
TTTCTGTAGGTAGGCAAGACAGCGGTTGAAAAACAAAAGTGAAGCTTTGGATGCGGCAGAGTGATTTATGTGGGCAGTTTAAGAAGTGCAGGCAGAGAAACGCACTCACCTTTATAGTTGATCTTAAAGCCAATAGAGCCCACACTTTCATCAGACTGCAAATGCAGCCACATATGATGGGTCATACTGACGATGAGGTCAGGCACGAAACTGCCTGTTAACCTGTCGGTGCAAAGAGAACAAAAACAGAAAGAGTTGCTGAGCTTAGCCTTACAGCAAAGTACAATGGTACAGTGATGGTATCAACGATACTTGGTATACCATATATAGTAGTGACTGATTACCCTGTTCATTTTCCAAGGTATTTACATGGTACTCCAAGATACTTCAAATAATACCAATAAAATAGTAATACCATCATAATTTTAGGTAATTGTCAGACTGTTTAAATGGTACTATAATATACTTCAAAGAATACCATGGTATTAGCATCATGGTCGAGTCCCAAAACATAGTATTTCCATGTTATGCCCAAAAAAGCATGTAATACCACTGTATCATGCACAAAAAGCATTGTATTACCATAGTATAATGTCCAAAGTTTTTTTAGTAAAAGGCTTTTCACAACACACATCATATAAAAGCTGCTTTACAGAAAATTATACTGTAACAGAAAATGAAGCTGTATTGTCTACAGTTTCTTAAAATCTTCATTGGGCGGTTTACAATCAAAACGTGACTGTAGATTATGCCTTCAAAATTTACCATGGTACCAAGTCCAAAAAAAAAAAAACATGGTATTACCAAGGTAAAATGTCCAAAAACATGGCATGGTACCACATCCATAAAACATGGTATTACCATGCTACCAAGTCCACAAAACATGGTATTACCATGGTACCATGTCCAAAACACATGGTACTGTCATGGCAGTATGTCCAAAGAGCATGTATTACCATGGTACCAAGTCTAAAAAGCATGGTATTACCATGGTATGATGTCCAAAGAGCATAGTATTGCCATGGTATCACATCCAAAAACATGGTATTACCATGGTACCATGTCTGAAAACATGGTATTACAATGCTACCATGTCCAAAGAGCATGCTATTACCATGGTACAATGTCCAAAATCATGGTAAAACCATTGCATAAAGTCCACAAAAAAAATAAAATAAAAAAAAAAAATAAAAAAAAACATTGTATTTACATGGTTACAAGTCCAAAAAAACATGGTATTACCATAGTACCATGTCCAAAGAGCATAATATTGCCATGGTACCAGGTCCAAAAAACATGGTTAGCCATGGTACCATGTCCAAAGAGCACACTATTACCATGGCACAATGTCCAAAATCATGGTAATACTATTTCATAAAGTCCAAAAACGTTGTATTAACATGGTACTATGTCCAAAAACATGGGATTACCATGGCACAATATCAGTGGTATATCAAAAACATCGTATTACCATGTCCAAAGAGCATAGTATTGCCATGATACAATGTCCAAAAAACATGGTATAACCATGGTACCAAGTCCAAAAAACATAGTATTACCATGGTACCATGTCCAAAACACATGGTACTGCCATGGCAGCATATCCAAAGAGCAAGTATTACTATGGTATCAAGTCTAGAAACGTGGTATTACCATGTTTCCAGGTCTAAAAACATGGTATTTCCATGGTATCACATCCAAAAACATGGTAGTGCCATGGTACCATGTCCAAAAAATAGGTTTTGAACAAAAGTAGGTTTTGTTCATTTAAAACTCCATAGACCAATAAACTTAAAGACATTTTGGGAGAACATTTGAATTGCTTTTACCACCACTCAGTGGACATTTCAACTTGGAATTGCAGCAATAGTTGTAATGAACCACGTAATTTCATTTAGCAAAAATATTGCCACAGTCAAGTAATTTTCATGACTTCATGCTGTAAATGGAACGTCTTGGCTACTGATGTAATCTCTGTTCCCTGATGGAGGGAACGAGACATTGTGTTCGATCTTGAGAGCCCCAATCACCTTTGCTTAAAATAGAAAAGGCCAATGAAAATTGGCGAGTGGAATTTACATGCCACTCTCTGTCCTGGACATACGGGTATAAAAGGAGATGGTGTGCATCACTCATTCAGATTTATTCATGTCAGCGGCCAGTTCAGCGCCGTGGCAGGAGGGACACAACGTCTTGTTTCCTCCATCAGGGAACAGAGGTTACATCAATAACCAAGACGTTCCCTGTCTGTCACTCACTCCACGTTGTGTCGATGTAGTGACACTAGGGGTTCCTATAGGAAACGTTGCAGGTGCTGAACTGTGTCATGAGGTACGGAAGAGTGGACATGGGCAAGCTGCTGCGTGCCTCGCAGCGAGCGCTCAACCACGTCGTGACCTTCCAGTGAGTTAGGTAAGGCGTCTCCCTAGTCCCGTTAAGGGGGGTGGAGGCACTTACCCAAGGAGGCTACAGGCAGTGTTTTAACTGATTGCTGTTAAGCAATGTACCGCCGAGCACTAGAATAGCGCTGGGAAGTGCTCTTCCCTCTCCAGGAAGGAGAGCACTACGGAGACCACATCCTGCCGAAGGGAGTTAGCATGTGGAGAATACCTCACATGGACTTACCAACGGGGAAGTTCATATATGGAATGATACCATAGGAGGACCCTATCTATAGAGAGGGTATGCAGCACAGTGGCCAAGGTAGAGAAAGCTCTGATGAGGGGAAACACAGGGTCCACCTAAGGGAAACCGAACAGTGGAAACTCATCATACGGGATTACCAAGGGGGAATCACCACACATGGAGCACTGAGCCTGAGCACACAGGCTCATCTGAAAAGGGGAATACCATGAGTACTGGGCCTGGTGGCCTCACTCCTTTGCCGAGTTCGTCACCTGAACAGTGCTAAAGAATTAAAGAGGCGTCCGGAGTTCACCAGAACGGGGAACTGTTGTGGACAAAAAGTGCACATTATCACCTTCGAAAAAGGGGAAAGGCGCAATGCAAGCGGTACACCCAACCAGCCACCCAGTCTACTTGCTGTTACCACGTAACACTTGGGTCAAAACTGGGTCTATGTGTAGGTTATAAAACCTCGCAAAGGTATTGGGTGTAGCCCAACCCGCAGCTCTGCATATGTTTGCAGAAGAGGCCCCCCTTGCCAGTGCCTAGGAGGATGCAACACCTCTAGTAGGGTGCACCCGGACTCCCAAGGGGCACGGCAAGTCCTGAGACTTTTATGCGAGGAAAATGTCATCCACAATCCAATGGGCTAATCTCTGCTTGGAGACAGCTTTCCCCTTCTGCTGTCATCCAAAACAGACAAAGAGCTGCTCCGAGCATCTAAAGCTCTGCGTGCGGTCCAGATAGATGCACAGAACGCGAACTTGACACAGCAACGGCAAGGCCGGGTCTTCCTCCTCTGAAAGGAGCACTTGCAGGTTAATCACCTGGTCCCGAAAAGGAGTGGTGGGAACCTTGGGCATGTAAATGGGCCAGGGTCTCAAGATCACGTGAGAGTGTGCCGGCCTGAACTCCAGGCATTCGCTTGTAACAGAGAGCACCTGCAGGTCCCCCACCCTCTTGATAGAAGGGAGTGCCACCAGGAGGGCTGTCTTCAGGGACAGAGTGCTGAGTTCGGCCTGCTTCTAGGGCTCAAAGGGGGCTATCTGTAGGGCAGGTAGGACCACAGAGAGATCCCAAGAGGGGATCAGGCGCGGTCTAGGAGGATTCAACCTCCTCGTGCCTTTTGAGGAATCTGTTGATCAGGTCACGCTGTCGTAAGGGTCTCCCATCCAGTGTATCATGGTGAGCTGCTACGGCAGCTATGTACACTTTCAGGGTAGAGGGAGACAGCCATCTCTCCAGCCCTCCCTGAAGGAAAGACAGCACAGACCCGACGGCACATCTCTGTGGGTCTTCCCCACGGGAAGAACACCAATTAGTGAAATACGCCACTTCAAGGCATACAGCCGGGTGCCATGGCACCATGCCCACCTCGGGACTTTCTGTAGCCAGTGCTGAAGCGGTCTCATATGCATCAACCTGAGGGGGAGAACTGCCGCCGAGGATGCCATATGCCCCAGGAGCCTCTGAAATTATTTCACTGGCACCACTACATTCTACCTGAAGGTCTGCAGGCAGGTCAGCACTGACTGAGCACATTTGGTCGTAAGACGGGCCCTGAGAGTGACCGAGTCTAACTCCATACCGACAAAAGAGATGCTCTGCACAGGGGAGAGCTTGCTCTTCTCCCAGTTGACCTGAAGCCCAAGTCGGCCAAGGTGCTGAAGCACAAGGTCACTAGGATTAGCCAGTCATTGAGATAATTGAGAATGCAAATGCCCTTCTCCATCAGCAGGGCCAGGGCAGCCTCTGCGACCTTGGTAAAGACACGAGGAGACAGGGACAGACCGAAGGGGAGGACCTTGTACTGGTATGCTCGTCCCCTGAAGGCAAACTGAAGAAAGGGTCTGTGTCGAGGAAGGATCGATACGTGAAAGAACGCGTCCTTCAGGTCGATCGACGCGAACCAATCCTGATGTCGTACTGATGCCAGGATGCACTTCTGCGTTAACATCTTGTATGGAAGCCTGTGTAAGGCCTTGTTCAGGGCATGAAGGTCCAAGATTGGGCACAACCCTCCCCCACTCTTGGGCATGATAAAATAAGGGCTGTAGAAGCCCTTGTGCGACTCGGCTACGGGGGCGGCCTCTATTGCTCCCTTCACCAGAAGGGTGGCAACTTCTGCCCAGCACCCTTGCACTGCACCATAGTGGAAAGGATGCCACTGAATCGGGGCGGGCGTTTGGCAAACTGGATCGCGTAGCCGAGGCTAATCGTCCTGATGAGCCACCATGAGGGGCTGGAGAGCTCTAACCAGGCCTCCAGTCTCCGTGACAGCGGCACCAGGGGGACGACTGGACTTACCGTGCCCGGGCAGGGTGATTCGCGGCAAGGCAGAGCAGGCACCCCACCTGTAAGACAGCCCAGGGGGGACGTGCTGCTCCACAAGCCTGCAATGGTGGCTGGTGACTGGGGTGGGCAAGCGGCCCCAGAGACTAGCACACTTACCTGTTCACCGGCTGTCTCTCGATGGAGAATGAGGGAACAGGAAGTACTCGCATTCACCTGATTGACCGGAAAGACTTCCAGTGCCTTGCCATTGTGAGTGCGCTGGCCCTGGGAATGAGGAAACTGCTCTTTTATTGCTAGAGGGCACTCAGCGATGTTATACTCACCATGTGCTGGCCCAAGGGCGATGATGGGGCTTGAGAGATGCCCCGGGCCAGACCGGTCAGGAGTAGTCACCTCATCCCTGGGCGGGCCATGTCAGGACAGCCTTGAAGTCCATCTGGGGTTCTTGGGGGCTGGTTGATGGGCAGATGGAGCCAACTTTCCATGAGAGGATCTTTTTCTCTGAGGCTGGCGTGAGAGCTCCGATGGTACAGGAGCCGGGGCCGGCACCACAGGGGAATGGCTCTGGTGGGAAGCAGATGGGGTGCGGGACCTTGATGGCCTGAAGGCGGCAGTATGTGTTTAATTGCCTTGGTATGCTTCCTCACCGTCGAGAACTGATAGGCGAAATCCTCGATGGTGTCGCCAAAAAGCCCCCCTTGGGAGATGGGCGCATCAAGAAAGCGGACTTTCTCGGCGTCTCGCATCTCTGCAAAGTTGAGCCACAGGTGCCGCTCTTGGACCACAAGCATGGACATCGTCCAGCCCAGGGCGCGCGCCGTGACCTTTGTCGCACGTAGGGCGAGGTTGGTCACAGTGCGCAGTTCCTGCATCAGCCTTGGGTCAGTCCTACCCGCGTGCAGATCTTTTAGCGCATTGGCCTGGTGAACCTGCAGGATGGCCATAGCGTGCAGGGCGGAAGCGGCCTGACCCGCGGCCTTGTAAGCCTTCGTCATTAAAGAGGAAGTGAACTTACTGGCCTTGGAAGGGAGTCTTGGTCGGTCGCGCCAATTGGCTGCGCCCTGCGGGCATAAATACACCACTACGGTGTGCTCTACTTGGGGGAGCTCGACAAATACCTTAGCCGCTCTGCCGTTGAGGGTAGTCAGAGTGGATGAGCCCGCAAAGCATGTATGGTCAGTAAAAGGTGTCTGCCACGACTTTGTTAGCTCCTCGTGCACTTCCGGGAAGAAAGGCACTGGGGTGGGGCACGGCCATGAGTCGCGCTCTGTGCCCAGAAACCAATCATCCAGCCGCAAACGCTCAGGGCAGGGTGGAGGGTTCCACTCCAGCCAGATGATTGCAGCTGCCCGGGCAAGCACGGCTGCCATCTCAGCATCCACCTCATCCTTCCACGAAGCCGCCTTGGTGTGCTGGCGCCCCAGACACTCGAGGCAGATTTCATGGGTATCTGGAGGGGAGAGATAACGGCCACATCCAGTAGCGCAAACACAGAAGGACATCTTTAAAAAGATGCCAAGCTTTTGCGCGAGCTCTTTTAGAAGGAAAATATACTTTTTCTTGAATATACTCTTTTAGCACCTGCAGACTCAGGCTGCCGAAGTGCCCAGGGGAAGCACAGCACTCAACCATGCAAGGGTGACCGCTGATATGCGCTGTAAAAATCCAGCAGCATAGCAAGAGGTGAGAGGACGAACACACACACACACATGCATTCGGCTCCGAAGAAAAAATCTGAATGAGTGATGCACGCCATCTCCTTTTATAACCGTATGTCCGGGGCAGAGAGTGGCATGTAAATTCCACTTGCCAGTTTTCATTGGCCTTTTCTATTTTAAGCAAAGGTGATTGGGGATCTCAAGATTGAACCCCTAGTGTCACTACATCAACACAACGTCGAGTGAGTGACAGACAGGGAACTGTACAGTACTTCAAAAACACTTTGGTATACACATCATTCACAACGCCTTCAACTATGTACCATGTCAAAATCACCATGGTATTAGCATGATACCATGTCCAAAAATACTATGGTAATACATGGTAACATGTCTAAAAAACATGCTTTTACCATGGTACAATTTTCAGAAACATGTATGGTACTTTTTTGTAAGTGTATAAGTAAAGCTAAATCTTAAAATACCCAACCAATTTCACCAGCATAATCTTGGACCAAAAAAATTACATTAAATGTGGTATGCAGTGTGCATTACTGCAGTGAGTGTAATTTTGCCCTTGAACAATTTGAAGAACGCACTGTGAGTACTAAATGGATTGGAGTTTGGCAGCATGCCAGACAAATGCACCAGGAAGCATCCACAGACAGTCACTAAAGTGTGTCCACCCAAGATACCAAGCAAGACACACGACTGGTGGGCAGAGAGGTGCGGAGCGGGGCGCGGAAGAGAAACGTGTTGATGAAGAACACATTCAGCCAGAGGATTTTAAAACTCGGTAGTTGTTATGGTTTCATGGCTGTCATGCTGTTGATATAGATGACAGCTGGAAATGTTAACAAATATACAAGAAAAACCAACAGCTAGAGTCTAAATTGGATTATGTTGGATATTTAAAAAGGGACATGTCATGGAATCATTTGAAAGATTTTTCTAACACTTTTGAAATAAAATAATTTTATGTACTATGTAGACATACTCTAACACTGTGTCTAACACTGTGTGGCAAGTCGTGTCTAAACAATCATTAATCAACAAAGCTGTCTACACTGCAAGCACTCAATGTAGTTTCTGTTTCTATTTTTTAAGTAGCAGAGCTACTTCAGCACTTTGCTTCCCTGTCCGTCTGACATAATATTATTTTATTCACAAATAAAATGTGTGAACTCATTGTTGTAGGATCTGAGTAGTCAGGCAGAAGGAAATTAAGAAGAATTAAGACAGAATTACACCAAGATGGCCTATAATTCTGGGAAATTCCTCTAAGCATTAAGACACCAGGAATTCGGACTGGTGCCAAAGAGTCTGAGCTGACCTGCATCTGGCCTATGTAACTGCCACAAAACAAAGGAGGGCGTCCAGAAACCCAACCTTTACCCAAACCCCCACAACTGGCAAGCACATTCCAGGGAAAACACTGTGATCATGAAAACCTGGGGTTTCCAGAAATCAAAAGAAGCTCCTTTGTTCCGTTCATTCCGCCAGAACACACAAACACTTAAAATTCTATACCGAATGATCATCATGTGACAGACAGCCATTATACCCATCACATGCTTAAAACTCATTGTTCAAGACAGAGAGATTGAACAGACACACACTGTATCTGAACCGTTGAACTGTTTTTGTTGGACACAAAATTTTGTTTTTCTTTTGTCTTCAAAAGGCAATTTTACAGTTTTTACAATGCATATACATATATTATGAACTATAACACTATCAAAAGACTTTATTGTATCATCATTCTACACTTCACAATGCACATAACCAAGTTTTATATACTAACATGCATCACATGATTCCTAACTGTGGTTAGAATCATAAAATGCATTATTCTGGCCTTGTGCATACATGATGCTGTAGGGCTTTACTGGTTGTTTAGATCAGTGTTACTATCAGAAATAATTAATAATTATTTATTTAGTTATTAATTAATATTTAAATTAATTAATTGAATCTAACTCATTAAAACCTCATATGGGGCTCCAGTAAATGTAGTGTGCTACGTTTAGGAGCGGGTTTGGTTATTAGCAATAATAATTATCAAAGATAATTATCAATTATTAAAATCAATAGAACATTGATTTGAATCAATGTTAGCTTTTTTTAATCCTTTAAATCAACAATATCAAAGATAATCACTAATCATTAACATCGATGAAATATTAATTACAATTAACACTAGTTTATTGATCATTCAAATTCAGCAATCATCAAAGATAATTATCAGTTATCAAAAATCAATAGAATATTAATAAGGATTAATATTGACGGGGCACCACCCTGGAATCAGGGACTAATAACCAGATAGTATAACAGTCTCAATATTAGATTATTTCCTTAGGAAAATCGATATCCGAAGAATATCGATTTTCAGAAAAAAAAAAAACAACGAATGAAGGCTTGAATCCGAGCACTGACATCCCGTCAACATGACACAGGTGTATGCAAAACAAACCAAAACACTTCTCTTTGTAATATAACAAAGTTTATTTATGCAGTAATATCAATTAATAATTAATACAATGCAGTCAATAAACTTCCGACTTACAACTACAAACTAAACAGTGATATGATTAGATATGGAAACCAAAATAATCCTATAACACATAAGGTGTGTGTGTGTGTGTAAGGAGGGATGCGCACAAAATGGCGGCCGTGACTCTCGTGGAGAGTATGTCACGCGAGACTTCCAACCAGAGAATATGGCCGCGAATGTGGGCGTAGAGAAACCAGTCAATGGTGTCTACCAGTTTACCGTGTGTATCTGCTTGATTCGTGATAATTAATACCCTGAGTATTAGCCGTAATGAGCGGACTCGGTGGTCCGTAAACTGTACAAGCAATAACCTTGATACACAAGAATAACACACTATAATATTCTTTCTCTGCCCAGACGTAAACCTCTTACTTGAATCGCATGAGGATGCAGAATGTGTGTTCATCCGTCCTTTAACTCCGACTCGGTTCCTCGAGGCTCGGTGATGACGGGAGGCCGTTTCCTCGCTCTGTCGGCGGGCGGTACGGCTGCTGATTCTCGGCGGGCTGGCAAAGAAATCAGCGACGTCGACTTGATTGAAGATGGAAGAGAAATCTTTTCTCTCTTCACTTCTGCTGGCAAACGGATGAAGATGCGGATTGCTCGGTGGTCTCCTTTGGATCCGTTAGTGTTCGGTGGAACACAGAGTAATCTCAACTCGTCCAGCGAGATGGAGACTGTATGGCCACAGTTTCAAGTCGGACGTTACTTCCTTGTGCCATGAGGCTACACCTGAGAGCAGCGATGAGCTGCATCTATGCACAGTGAGCAAAGTTGCTGGAAGCAAATCCCGGAAGCATTTCAGAGGTATTTCTACTCCTGATGATGTCATGGTTGAGGTGCGTTCTGTCGTGTGCCTCATCCAATAGGAGTTGAGGGTTCGATCCTTTAGTGAGCAAGGCTTCATGGGATTTGTAGTCTGTTTTGGACTCCCTCTGTATGATTTTGGCGCAGTTTTTATCAGTAAGATTTATGACTTGTTATGTAGGCCTGAGTTAGTTTTTAACGACTGTGTTAGGCCTGCCTTTGTCTTCTATCTGAATACATGAGGCCCAACAATGCTCAATGATATATAATAATGTATATTCAAATGTCAATGTGGAGTGAAGTAACCATAAAGAGAAAGTATTTTGTGTTTCATATGTAAATGCTTGCCTGCTTATGTAGAGAATGTTGATGCTAACAAATGACATGTTGATGCTAACAAATGACATGTCAGGATAAAAGAATGTTCACTTATTGAGCAGGAAAACTGACAAACCTTAGAACAATGGGCCAGAAATTAATTATCTTGAGGGGAGACAGAAATGATCATATGACCCAGCAAAAGACACTGCTGATTGGCTCAAGACACCTTTGGGGTGTGGCCAACCTCAAATCAACAAAACCTCCCCACCTAGGATGAACTCTTCTCTCTTGGCTCTTGGATCTTGCTCTTCTGTTAGCTGGCTTCGCTTCGGTGCCCCTCTGCCCAGGTTCCACACAATGTAGAGTTCAGGAAAGCTTGGAACGCAAAGATCCGAAGGGCTCTTCTCTCTTCTCAGCTCTACGACTTACACACATGATGGAGAGTCACAAGTCTCCCTTGCGGGTGGCCTCGCTTCAAAGCCCCACCTGATCATACTAGCACAGAACTATCCGGTGTCAACAGAGATCCAAAAACACTGATGGAGAACAACCAGAACTTTCTATGGGCCCAGCCAAAGGACCAAAGAACCAAAGCAACAAAACTAGAAAGTGCTGGTGTTTTATTAAATACTTTGGGTAACCCGATTGCAAATTGAGGTATACTAAATGAAGGATCGATGTTTCAGGGCATGGTCTGTGCAGGGGTCGGCAACCTATGGCACACTTGCCAGCATTGGCATGCGGAGGCATGCCAGCAATGGCGAGAGAGGAGTAGACTATTTTATTTATATGAAATTCCGTACCTGCACTCCAGTTTGCATCTTGATGTAATCATTCCTCATGATTACGCAGCGTGTTTTCATCAGCTGAATGGGAGGCTAAACAAAAAGTTCAAATGTGATGAGACTGCAGTACACAACTGGCTCTTGTAGCGTGTGCAAGCTATTCGTGCATCACGAGCCGGCAGCACTTAACTTTCAGTTAATCGCACAAGTTAAATCGCACCCAATTTCCTTCAGTCAGGCTGCGCGGATGACAGCCTACATTCCGTGTTTCATTTGTTTCTTTTTGTTTTCAGAAAAACATGTGGTGTAATAAGGAAAACACCACTATTAATCCTTGAGATTTCCAACCCAGCATACAGGTACACCCTCCTTAAACCACGGTCACACTCAAAATTACATTAAACGATTAAAAGAGAAAACATAAAATCTGAGAACATTCAAAATATAAATTAAACCTGGAAATAAAGTTTTAGGATTTTGCAGGTGCGATTCACCGAAAAGGGCTAAATAGTTGATCAGCTTGTGATGTGCGAATGGCTTGCAAGTGCAGCGTGAGTCTTGTCACACTTTATTAGTGTTTAGCCTCCCATTCAGCTGATGAAAACACTGCGTGATCATGAGGAAGGATTACATCAAGATGTAGAATGGAATGCAGATGTGAAAAACGTCATATAAATTAAATAGCCTGTTCCTCTCTCGCTATTGCTTGCGTACTAGTGATTACCCCTCTGTGTGATTTTGAAAAATGTATGACATAATTTAAGAAATATTTAAGATTCCACACAATTTTGTGATCAGTAATCAAATAAGCAAATTTGTGACATTAACTGCGTTAACTCATTTTGTACAAAAGGACAGGTTGTGTTTCATTAAAGCACTTTCACAAGATGATATTTGAAAATTCACATGCAGGATCATGATTATATCATATTCATTGGGTTTTGCAAAAAAATTTCACTCAAACGTTTATGCTGATAATATAATTTGTAATGAAAAATAAACTATTAAATTAGAAAAATGCAAAATAGAAACATTTTCTTTAATAACCCTGATTTTCAATCACAGCTTTCATGCGTCTTTGCACGCTTTCCACAAGTACACATTTTTTCCAGAGCTGTATATATATATACAGGTTTATATGCTCAAAAGTTTGCATACCCCTGGCAGAAATTGTGAAATTTTGCCACTGATTTTGAAAATATGACTGATCATTTTTTTATCTTTTATTTAAGGATAGTGATCATACTAAGCCATTTATCATCACATAGTTGTTTGACTCCTTTTTAAATCATAATGATAACAGAAATCACCCAAATGGCCCTGATCAAAAGTTTACATACCCTTGAATGTTTGGCCTTGTTACAAACACACAAGGTAACACACACAGGTTTATATGGCAATTAAAGGTTAATTTCCCACACCTGTGGCTTTTTAAATTGCAATTAGTGTCTGTGTATAAATAGTCAATGAGTTTGTTAGCTCTCACATGGATGCACTGAGCAGGCTAGATACTGAGCAATGGGGGGCAGAAAAGAACTGTCAAAAGACCTGCGTAACAAGTTAATGGAACTTTATAAAGATGGAAAAGGATATAAAAATGCCAGTCAGTACTGTCCAATCACTTATTAAGAAGTGGAAAATTCGGGGATCTCTTGATACCAAGCCAAGGTCAGGTAGACCAAGAAAGATTTCAGCAACAACTGCCAGAAGAATTGTTCAGGATACAAAAAAAATAAATAAATAAATAAATAAATAAAAAAGAGGAGCATAATATGACTATACTTGAACAAAAATGAGCTGTATGGTCGAGTTGCCAGAAAGAAGCCTTTACTGCACCAATGCCACAAAAAAAGCCCGGTTACAATATGCCTGAATACACCTTGACACACCTCACAGCTTCTGGCACACTGTAATTTGGAGTGACAAGATCAAAATAGAGCTTTATGGTCACAACCATAAGTGCTATGTTTGGAGAGGGGTCAACAAGGCCTATAGTGAAAAGAATAGCATTGTGAAGCATGGTGGTGGCTCACTGATATTTTGGGGGTGTGTGAGCTCTAAAGGCACGGGGAATCTTGTGAAAATTGATGGCAAGATGAATGCAGCATGTTATCAGAAAATACTGGCAGACAATTTGCATTCTTCTGCACGAAAGCTGCACATGGGATGCTCTTGGAATTTCCAGCATGACAATGACCCTAAGCACAAGGCCAAGTTGATCCTCTAGTGGTTACAGCAGAAAAAGGTGAAGGTTCTGGAGTGGCCATCACAGTCTCCTGACCTTAATATCATTGAGCCACTCTGGGGAGATCTCAAACGTACGGTTCATGCAAGAAGACCAAAGACTTTGCATAACCTGGAGGCATTTTGCCAAGACAAATGGGCAGCTATTCCACCTGCAAGAATTTGGGGCCTCATAGACAACTATTACAAAAGATTGCACGCTGTCATTGATGCTAAAGGGGGCAATACACAGTATTAAGAACTAAGGGTATGCAGACTTTTGAACAGGGGTCATTTCATTTTTTTTTCCATTGTTGCCATGTTTTGTTTTATGATTGTGCCATTCTGTTATAACCTACAGTTGAATATGAATCCCATAAGAAATAAAAGAAATGTGTTTTGCCTGCTCACTCACGTTTAAAAAAAATGGTACATATATTAACAGTTATCCAAGAGTATGCAAACTTTTGAGCACAACTATATATATATAGATATATGCAGCTCTGTAAAAAATTAAGAGACCACTCCAAATGTTTCTTAAATAAACATTTCTACATGTATGGCAGCCATTCTATTCCAGTGTCTGCTGAATTCCTGCTTGAATCTTTGCACCAGGGGTGGCATACAGTCACCCAACAGCAATGAGAAAGACTTGTGGAAAGCGTGCAAAGACACATGAAAGCTGTGACTGAAAATCAGGGTTATTCCACCAAATATTGATTTCTGGAACCCCAACAGTAAAAGATGATTGAGACAGGTCATAGCACCACCTGTGGGGATCATGACCAAAAATGAGGTATTACCATGTACAATGTCAAACAAAACATTGCATTTCCATGGACCAATGTCTGGACAACTTGGTATACCAAGGCACCACCATTAAGGCACAGATCATTAAGGCACACGACTTTTCCTACCACTGATACGCAGATGATATTTAGCTTGGGAGTGGTGGTGGATGACCAGCTTAACTTCAAGTCAAGTCAAGTAATTTTTATTTGTATAGTGCTTTTCACAACACACATCGCTTCAAAGCAGCTTTACAGAAAATCATGCATTAACAAAAAATGAAACTGTAATATCTATAAAGTCTTAGAGTGATCATTGTGTAGTTTTATTAAATATTATTGTCAAATGTGTATAAAAAATGTGCACAAAACTCCATAAGATGTTGGTTAATGGAGAAAAATAACCTTGGGAGAAACCAGGCTCACTGTGGGGGCCAGTTCCCCTCTCGCTAACCAGCATGAATATAATGCCAATATTAGTTATTTATGTGTAGTGCAGGTCATGGTTTAAGATTAGTAAACTAAGTAAGTGTTGAGGTCCAGTGTTTACAAAAAAACTTTTTTTTTTATGAACTGTAAGATTAATGACTAATGTTTCTGAAGTTCATCCTGGATTAACTGCAGAAGTTCACATAGATGCATTGTCCTTTGTTAGTTGGCTGATGAAGGCTTTTGTTGGCATTTAAATGATAGTCTATGTATTCCATTTCAAGAGTGTAGTACATCAATAGACAAAGGTGATGCAGGCAGAGATCAGTGAGGTGCATCGCAGTTCAACCACATCACACCACATCAACTGCCTGGTCCTGCAGTTTGCACTTTACAACATCACGAAAATCAGACCTTTCCTGTCTGAATATGCTGCACAGATCCTGATCCAAGCTCTGGTCATCTCAACAATGGACTACTGCAATGTTGTTGGACGGCCTCCCAGCTAGTATTATTAAGCCACTGCAGATAGTCCAGAATGCAGCAGCGTGTCTGGTCTTTAATCAGCCAAAGAGGGCTCACGTCACTCCACTCTTGATTTCACTCCACTCGCTGCCATTAGCTGCCCGCAACAAATCCAAGGCTTTGATTCTGGACTTCAGAACAGCCAATGGAACAGTACCAGCTTCCTTCAATTCAGTCCTCCAGTTCTATGTCCCAACTCGCTCTCTGCGGTCAATTATCGAGAGATGTCTCTTTCTTCTCGTTAGATTCTATACTACTCAAGCCACTTTGAGAACTTGGCAGTGTGATATTGCAGATACTGTTGACTTTTGTATGACAAGTTACTTGCTTTTTTCTCATTTGTAAGTCGCTTTGGATAAAAGCGTCTGCTAAATGACTAAATATAACACGTTAAATACATACGTGATAGAGATAGCGACAAAATAAAATGTGACAAAAGAGCACAGTATTGTCTCTTTAAAATATAATAGCTGCAAGCTATGGTCATTGTGAATGAATTCAACAGAAAACGTTCAATATAGAAAACACTCAATTAATACGTTTTTCTCATGATCAACACCAGTAAGACACAATGTTCAAGTAAAACATTATCACTTACACTTGTATGATCGTTTTCGAGTCCCCAACCTCACCGCCGTCTCCAACAGTCAACGTATCGTATCCCAGCTCCAAGTCAAATTCTTCAAAATTTATTTGAATAACCTGAGATGAGAAAAAAATCACTACATTAGTGGTAGAACTACTTCTAATGGAACGCCACTTGAATTAACGAAGTCCCATGACCAGTGGGGATTTCTCCATATGGTACAACTCACAGAGAATGAGAACAGAGCATTTCTCTTAATTAAGTTTCTCAGTACTAGAGTGCTTTAGACATCAAATATAAATGAGAAGCACTATTCTCAATAATATTATATTCATGGGCTCTCGGGTGCCAGTACTTGGCAGTTGCATATGTTGTTGGTATATTGGCTCACCGGCCACACTTAACTACAGCAATATAACCACGAAATTCAGACGGGACTTTTGAGCTAAAAAGGCAATGCTTCAATTATGCGACAAATCATTTGCACAGTTCATTGAATGTTGAGGGTAAAACAAATTTCAGAGACTGCTTTTAATCAGGCTCACAAGTAAACAGTCAAACAATGTGCTCCACTTGTTCCATATTATTTCAAATGCTCACTTGTGCATTAAAAATGTTGTGTTTGTGTAATCACCCCCTAGTGTGTGTTTGGAGACCGCCTATGAAGTGCTATCTCACACATTTAGTTAGAATACACTGAATGTGGCACCTCTGGCATGTTTACCACGCAAAGAGGAACAGAAACTGCACAAATTACATATGTACACCGAGTAGACTCAGGGGAGTCTATGTATGCAATAAATTATCTTTTGTGCTCTTGTCTCTGATGCATTTATTTATTTACTAATGCAGTGGTGCTCAACTTGTTTTGCTTCAGGACCCAGATTTTACATACAGTGCCAAAATTGTTTTTCACACAAAAGTAAACAAAAACATCCTTAATATTAAATATAAACTGCATAGACCCAACAATATGCAAAATTATGAACCAAACATGTCTCTTTAATTTCAACGGTTCCGGCAGCCAATAATTCTCTGCGCAAAACACACTGGTCGACACAAATCGTGTTTATCCTTGTTGCGAGTGAATCTGTATTTAATGTAGTCTGGATCATATTTCTTTAACCTTGTGTAGTTTTTTCATGGTTTTCGAGGATGAAGCTATGTCGCACACCCTGTATGCTGGCATCTAGGTCGGTGACAAATGAGGATTTTCGAGGGGATAAATGTAAAAAATATTTTTAAATCTAGTTTAAAACATGTATCAAGTTGGTAGAAATGTGATATTTGTGTCCAGTTTTACATACTTTTGAAAAAACACTTTTGAAAAGCATTTTCTAAAAAAAAGTTTAATGACTTTAAATGTGTCAATTTTTCTATGTTAATCATATTTTAAAACAAAACTTATTTACAGATTGTGTATGAAATAATAATAAAACATTATTCCAAACTACTTGTGCAGCCATTTTCCAAGAATTGCAGATTTTAGTGAGACATACAGTATATTTATTTGTTTATTTATTTATGCTGTCTCCAGATGCTTAAACCAGTTAGACATTTTTTTATTTAACCAGCAGAAATTGAAAACATGTTCATCACAGCAGAAGTGTGTTCAAGTAATTGTTTTGTGTGAAATGCATTTTTAATGTTTTTTTTTTTTTTTTTTTTTTTTTAACAACTTAATAGATCCGGACAAAAAAGTGTCACGTCACTGACCCATCAAATTCAACTAGCTTCCACCAAGTGACAGCTGAATTGGCGGCAAAATATTGTAGAGTTTGATTGAATAGCATCAACAACAAAAGTAAGTAGGAATAATTTCTCCTTTTAAAAGTTGATGAAGATGAGCCAATACATTTTGCTATTCAAACTATGTACAATTATATGGTTAGCTGCATTTTGCTATTTGCGTTTCACGTTGTTTACTCACTGCTGTCTGCAACCCTATCAGAACAGACCTGCGACCTATTTTGGGGTCACAACCCACCAGAGTAGAAGCACTGTACTGATGAGCAGGATGAGGCTACCCATTCCTGGGGGCCCACTTAATATCTTTAAGGTGGAGACGGGCTAGAAGCAACTATAATACAGTTCTGTACTGTCCCTTTAATTTCATATATTAGCTTCATTTATTGTGTTAACATAATAATAATGCCAATGAGCTGCCCATGGGTCTCAAATAATGGTTCTGCGAAAAACGCAATAAAATTTGAACTTTGCAATTCCATCGGGTGAAGATAAATGAGGTAATAATGTGATGTGTGTTAGAGCTCATTTGCATCTCTCACCAGAGGAGGGCACAGATTTAGACCGCAATTGAGGACACAGACTGGCTATTTGCAAGTTGCTAATGGTTTGGCATGAAATGGGTAAAACACATTTTGAAAACCTACGGTTGTTCGACACCTGAAATGTACTTCTGTTGCTAATGGAAAACTAAAATGTGCATTGGCCCCAAAGAGCATTTGGACATTTAAGCCACACTTAATTTTTAAATGTTACAGCATTAGATACAAAATATCAAACCAAATAGAATCTACAAACAAATGATGCTATGACTTTTTCTCAGAACTAACTTCACTTTTCTGAGCCATTTTTGCTTTATTTAATCAACATGGTTTCAAGGTGTTTTTGTGGATTAATGATGTTCACAAAGGTGTCCTACTACTGTATGGATGTGTTCCATTAATGTTTGACAACCACAAAGTGTCCATATACTTCTTGTCTTCATTTTAAACAGTTTATCTATTGTTTTATAATTTAAAACCTAACAACCTACATTTTCTGAAATGTTTGCTTGAAAAGTGTGCTTGTTGTAAATTTTTTAAGTGTCAAATTAAATGTAAATATAATAGTTATATATACATTATACTAGTTATTGTTACCATTGTTAAACCATCATACGTAAATATTGGATTTCCAGTGCAATATGGGATGTTTTTGAGGTGTACCTTATTTGGGTTACTGGCAGTAATGATCCAAACACACTGTGAGTTACTCTCATACTGAATGGGGAAATTAGGAGACGTAAATGTTCCTGAAGGACCAAAGAGGTTCATCCCACATGTTTTCACTGCAAAACAAAACAAATTTATAAGAAATATAGATGAGAAGCCATTCTGTCAATCTGTACCATGATATAGAGTGTGTGGATGGATGGATGGATGGATGGAAAAGAATCAGTCAGTCAGACAGACAGACAGACAGACAGATAGATAGATAGATAGATAGATAGATAGATAGATAGATCAATCATGAGTTCTTATATGTCATGTGACACATCTTGAGATTTGAGAATTATGAGAACAATTGAGAACAATGACTTCAATTTTGATATGTTAATCACACAAAACTACTTTATGGTCTCAAAAGAGTTGGCATAGAGTGCATAAGTCATATGGACTACTTTTATGATCCATTTTGAAGCTTGACAGTATAAATCCTCATCCACTTTCATTCAGTAGACATTAGCAGCTTGGACATTTTTTCCTAAAAATCTCTTTTCATGGAAGAAAACAATATGATTAGGATTGGAATGACATCAGAGTGAGTAATTGACAAAACTTTAGTTTTGGATCAACTGTTCCTTTAAAACTGAGCTCTTATGATATTGTCTAATCAGCATGTGTAATCAATATGTATTGACTTTAGGGATTACGTTACATCAGTAGCGCTGATGTTTAGTCTAATCCCAATCTGAACGTTTATTGAAGGCGATAATCTAACCTTTACACACGGGCCTGTGGTCACTCCATGCCGCAAACACTTCCGCCACCCTTTGGCATGTTATACTCTTGGATCCCTGAAGCACGTGGTCTCCATCACAGGTGAAATGCACCGTTGCACCGATGCTGCCGAGAAAGCAAACACACAAGCCAGAGAATCAATGAGCGAATTCTCAACGATCCCTCCCTCGCGTGCCAACAGATTGATCAGCTCTGCGTGCCGTTGCTTCATATCAGAGCAAATGTCAGGCAAGGAATATAATCAGGGATTTCACAGCTATGGAAATAACCCTGTCTGCCATGGGCAGTCTGTCTGGGCAGACACAAAGCAGAGGCCTACCTGAAATCAGCGCCAATTCGCTTGCCATTTTCCGGTTCCCCAGGGTCAGGGCAGAAATTGGAGACCTGTTTGACCATTCCCTCATTCACTACAGGAGCATAGAGAGCATATGGAGAAGTAAGCCAACCTAGTACCACCAGCCAGTACTCTATAACCTGTAATCATGCTCAACATAATGCAATTGAAACACTGCTTACACTCACTTTCTTAATCAGAATTTGTGTTATTTTCCATAAAATAAAATTAAAAAAAAAATTCTAAAGATCCTTAAAAAAAAAAAAAAAGAAAAAGAAAAAAAGAGAAGCAAAATTGGGAAAGATAATAAGACTTGATTCCAGACAATATATCTTCATTTATGGTTACTTTTCGTATCTCACTGGTGATTTTCTTTTTCATTATTTTAATTTTTTTATTATATAGTTTCAAGTTTAAACTGCACTTAATTTTGTAAGATTTAGAAAAAAAAAATTAAAAAAATAAAAAGATTCACCAATGGATTGAGAAATAAATAATTTAAGATTTATTCGATGAAAAAATTTTTTTTAATATCTCATGCACTTTTGCTTCTCAAGTCAATATATTACATTTTAAGGATGTTTTGATATTTTTACTAGAAATCAACACTAAAATATGAATTAAGAAAATTATTTTTCTGCAGTGAATACTTAGTTTTCATACTCAGTAAAATGAGAATTTATATAAAAAATAGATATGATGTTACTTTGCTGTTACCTCTAAGCAATTTGAACTTCTTGCACTTAGTGAAGTTTTCTCAAAGAATTTAAAACTTACTATTGTAGGATGTTATAGACCTCTGTCAGCAACTAGCAATGCTTTTTCATCTTTAATGGGTCTTTTGTCATCACTAAACTTTAAGGAACTCGTTTTAATTGGTGATTTTAACTGGAACTGGCTGTAGCCTTTGTCTGATGAAATAAAATTATTCTGTGAAACCTTTAATATTTCTCAGTTAGTAGATACACCTACCAGACTTAACTTAAAAAATCCAGAAAAATCATCAATTATTGATCTTATTTTTACAAATGCTCCACATAATTATTCAACAGCATCTGTTTATGCACATGATATTAGTGACCATTGTGCTGTCGCTACAGTTAGAAACGCAAAGTTACCCAAAATAAAACCTCATATTATCTTTAGACGATGCATGTCTCAATTTAGTGAACAAGGCTTTTTTCACAATCTTGCTTGGTTTGATTGGGAGAAGACAGTTCTGATCCCAGATGTTGAGTGTGCCTGGAAATATTTTTATGATGGGTTTATTACCATTATCAATAAGCATGCTCCATTTAAAAAATATAAAGTTAAAGGTTGGGACAATCCCTGGTTCTCATCCACATTATCTAATTGAGATGTGAGATGTTGCATGGGCCAGGGCTAGGCGCTCTGATCTTCAGTCAGATTGGCTCTATTTTAGACAATTACGAAATAAATGTACAGTAGCGATTAGAAGAGCTAAAGCTGAATATTTTCTTACTGAACCAACATTAGAATTTAAATAAACCAATGAAATTTTGGAAAAATATTGATTCCTTATCTGGTACTAAAAAGACTACAGTGCTTCCACCATGTATAATGAACAACCTCACCAAAATTTCGGATAAGGCACAAATGCTTGATTATTTTAATAAGCACTTAAAATCACTGATATGAAATCAGATATTGACTATGGAGAGAGACGTCTAATGAATCAAAATTTTAGTTTTCGACAGTTTACCATCCATGAGGTTCAAACAGCTCTCAAGTTACTAAATACAAATAAGTCAGCTGGTCCAGATAAATTAGAACCTTTATTTGTAAAATTAGCAGCTGACTTTATTTCTCCTCCATTAACGTATATCTTTAATCTTTCCTTCTACTCAACTGAAATCCCCCAAAAATCTGCCTTTGCTATTCCTTTGTTAAAAGGTGGTGATCCTACTAAATTGGATAGCTATAGACCCATTTCTAAACTCTGTGTTCTTTCAAAGGTTTTAGAAACTCTTATCAATGAACAATTGTCTTTGTATTTATCTGAAAAGAATATTTTATCTGTTAACCAGTCAGGCTTTAGGAAAAAACACAATACCACTACAGCTGCTATGAAGGTCGTGAATGACATCATCGAGGCCCTTGATAAAGGACATCATTGTGCATCACTTTTTGTCGATTTATCTAAAGCCTTCGATACTGTCGATCATGAAATATTGAGACTTAAAAATATAGGACTATCCGATAACACTATATCTTGGTTTGCAAACTATTTAAATGACAGAACACAATGGGTGCCAACAGAAGGTCACTCATTTGCACCTTTACAGAACACTAAGGGTGTTCCTCAGGGGTCTGTTCTGGGGCCAATACTTTTTACTATTTATATTAATTGCCTTGATTTTCTATGCCGACGACACTGTTATGTATTGTTGTGCTCCCACTATACATCAAGCTGTGTGTCAGCTACAGTCTGCATTTGATGTTGTGCAACAAAGGCTTTATAGCTTAAAACTTGTTTTAAATGCTGATAAAACTAAAGCCATATTTTTCTAAAACTAAAAGAAATTAACAACAAATCTAGCATCTCGTCACACTTTGCAGGGTACTACGATAGAGTCTGTATCTGAATATAAATATCTTGATTTTATACTTGATGAATCATTATCTTTTAAGCCTCATGTAAATCATTTAGGGCCAAACTCAAGGTAAAGCTAGGTTTTTTCTACAGAAATAAGTCTTGTTTTTCATTTGGTGCAAAAAAGAAACTAGTCTCAGCTAATTTTCTGCCTGTGCTTGATTATGGAGATGTTTTGTATAAATCTGCACCATCCTCTCTTTTACGTTCATTAGACACTATTTATCATGGTGCACTTAGATTTATAACAAATTGTAACTTTACTACTCATCATTGTGAGTTGTATAATCGGGTCACTTGGCACTCATTGTCCACACGTAGACTAAAGCATTAGTATCTGTTAATTTATAAATCAATTTTGGGCTTATTGCCATCATATCTCTGTTCTCTTACCAAACAGAAAATTGCTGTGAAGTATTCCTTATGCTCTCAGAATTTCTATATCCTTTTGGTTCCATTAGTTCGAACACAATTAGGGAAACAAGCTTTTCAGTATGCTACCCCCTGTGACTGGAACACTCTACAAAATGATTTAAAGATAAAAAGGCTGGTGTCAATGTGTACTTTTAAATATCTTATTCGAGAATTTGAGAAATGTGTAAATCAATCTGTAAATATTTTAAAATATTTTTTTCTCTTTTAACTTCTTTGAGAATGTATTTTTATTTGTATTTGTATCTTTAAATGTTATTTAAGATTGTAAACATCTGCGGCTGCATGTCTTGGCCAGGACACTTCTGTAAAAGAGATTATTAATCTCATTGAGTTTTAATTCCTGGTTAAATAAAGGACAAATAAATAAAAATAAAAATAAATATATACATATATACACTACCGGTCAAGAGTTTTGAAACACTTATTCTTTATTATATTTTTTTTCATCACATATTAGAATAGTAGTAAAGTCATTAAAACTATGGAATAACATACTGTAAATGGAACTATGGGAATTATGTTGTGACTAAACAAAATCCAAAATAAATCAAAACTGTGTTATATTTTAGCATCTTCAAAGTAGTCACCCTTTGCCTAGAATTTGCAGACATGTACTCTTGACATTTTCTCAAACAACTTCTTGAGGTATCACCCTGGGATGCTTTTTAAACAGTATTGAAGGAGTTCCCATCTATGTTGGGCACTTATTGGCTGCTTTTCTTTATTATTTGGTCCAAGACATCAATTTCAAAAATTATTATTATTTTTTTTTTAATTAAATTTTAGTTTTATAATGAAATAAATGAATATGGTGGCACAATTATATTTTTGTCTACAAAACTAATTTTAAACATTTAAGCATACATCTTCAGATCAAAAGATTTTTGAGATCATGAGAAACATTTCAGTCAAGTGTTTCAAAACATTTGACCGGTAGTTTATATTATACATATAAAATCTATGACAAAACAAATTGTTATACTGAAAATATAATTTTGTTATGAACATTTTTTTTAGTAAATTAGACTAATGCAAAATGGAAGTATTTTCAGAAGTGTGCACAGATTTTTGAACAACACTATATGTTATAAACAAAAAATACCAAACAAAAACAATACTATGTTGATTTCATATTTTTAGATATGTTCCAAAGGAAAAGACTTGCAGTGTAGTGATTAAGATTGCTAGAGACTCAATTTGACTGATCCGTTATTATTTTGTGTATTATTCTGCATCTTATTAATGTATTATTAGTTTTATTTAGTTTATTAGTTCGCAACAGCCTCAAATCACATTCAATTAAAATGGAAAACTCACATAAGTGGTCACTCCGCCCAGTGTCTATTTTCAATTTTATTTTTAAACATTTCTAGCAAATGTTTAATAAGTATTTAAAAAAAAATGCTCTCTAGATAATATAATTCACATAATTTGTTTAAAAACCCATATTGGTCGACCACTTGTTAGAGTAACACTAGGCTTTGGCATGACTAGCCCATTATTTCTACCCCTAGTTGATGCTTTCCAGTATTTTTATATATTTATTTATTATTTTTTTATTATTACTGAACCGGTTCTGAATAAGAACTGGTTTTCGGTTTCCAACCCTACATGCACACTTTATATGTGTTTTTCACCCGCATCATCTCAGCTGCTCTGGCTGCAGACTGCTGATGCTGCACATGATGTAATTTACATTTAAGGTAAACTGACTCGCCTAGCAACACTGTGTAGTCGCGTAAGCCCTAGTTAGCACATGATAATTACTGCAGGAAATAAAGTTATGCTGGTAATTTAAGGGAACCTTTTAAAAAGGGATGTTCGGCAGTGTCCCGTGGCACTAAATAAGACTCGATAATTCACTCGTAATTCATAATTTGGAATATGCGATGCAGGCACTGTGAAATAGAGGCTACAAAAAATTCTATCCAGTTCTAATTAAGTGTTTGAGTGCTCCATTGTTGAGGCGAAATGAATCATTGAGTTCAGCACTTTTTATTACAACATCAGGCACAAGGAGACACACACGCTTTTGCTGTGTACAAATCATTTCAATAGACAGCGATCAGGAATCTTCCACTTGCTCCCACATATGAGCTGGGCCGTTGGATTGGATAGCCATCTCAGTTGAGTAATTAAGACTCAATCAGAGAGAATACCAACCACCTGTGTGTCCTCCCGAGCCCGCACAAGGGCAGCCGCCAGCCTCGCAGATTTGACATTCTTTTCCGAGGGGCTTCTGTGGGTAAGGGACCCACAAGTCAGCTTAGCTCCATTAATCAAAATGCAGATTTCTGTTGCGCCGGATGCTCTAATTTCCTTTGATCCAGTTGCTAAATGGCAAGTGAGAGGATCACAAATATGCAGCATTGTTTGTGCTTTATGAATCTCATGCTTTGAAGACTTTGTAGATGCAAAAGACCCAGTGGAATAACATTTGATGAATATTAGAACAATTAACAGGAATTCACATCTGAAAGGAATTAACTAGTAAAGAGCATTTATGACATTAGAGCAACACTATTAACAGCTATAATTATGCATGACATGCTTCGCACTGGAAAGCAGATCTGCATAACCCCTTGAAATTGCTTGACGAGCGCAGTCATATTTTGATGTATTTCCGATTGAAACATGAAGTTGTAAGGCTATCAGTGGACAGGACTGCTTAACGTTATTTACATTTGAGAACACTGAAAAATATGAAGTTTGGTTGTTTTGGTTGCAAAGCAAAATCACACATGAAATACACTTGTGTGTTGATGTTTTGATGAACTTTCAACAAAAATAACTATATTGTGAAATACAGTATACCCTTATCGTGATATAGATTTTGATCATACTACCCACTCCTACCATGGAAGAGATCTAAGAACCATGGTTTTACCATATGATATACTTACTGTACTATCGTATCGTCAAAACAATTTGAATCTTTATCGTTCATTCTAAACTGGTAACATTATATTTCAGAGAAAGAAAAACAGACTTACTTATTGAGAATTTACTTGTGTTGTCCTTTCCAGGTAATAACTTCACTCCCCTTGATTTAAAATCTCCAGATCTTTTCACTGAACAAAACACATATATAACAACAACAAAAAAATCACATATAAGTTCTTTTTCACATGTAAGTTTTTTGTTCACATATAAGTTCTAGAATCAATCCAAAAACCACTTTGCAAGAGTCACCAGGCAAATTAATCAAAAATAGCTTGTGGACCTTCATTTCCATAATATAAGAAATGAAGTAATTTTACGTATTTACGTTATTATTTTCCCATAGTGTGGCCTGCTAATAATTACTTAAAGTAGTAGGGTTTTCAACATGTTTGAGTCATATTCCACCCCAAAAGCAAAAAAAACAAAACAAAACAAAAACAAGACATTATGCATATTTTACAAAAAGAAAATGAAACTATTTTTAGGACCACTAAGCTTTTCATGACAATTAAGCAAATTTTTCAACTTATCATTTCTGTTATGCTAAAATATATTTTTCTTATTACAGTAAAGCAAATAAAAAAATAAATAAAGCATCCTGGTAGTATATGTTATTCTGCCTAGTACAGTAACAAAACTCTGATGAGAATTACCGGTAATACTTTACAGTAAGGTTCCATTTGATAACATTAGTTAATGCATTATGTATCATAAACCAACAATTAACAAAATATATTTTACAGAATTGATCAATCTTTGTTAATGTTAGTAAATAAAAATACAATTAGTTAATGTTAATCCATAGTGCATTAACTAATGTTAACAAATACTACTTTTGATTTAAAAAATGTATTAGTATTGAGTCGCGTGGCGCCATGCGAGGGTCGGACGTTTGAACGGTGAGCTCTGCGCACTTTGCTAGTTTTTAATACTTTTCGTGTCATAAACCAGTGAGATTCGATACACCCTGTTCCATAACTGTTCTATGAAGACAATATGTCAAAGAAGTCAAAATTCTCGGGCTCTAGAGACTAAAAGACACTTATGTGCTCAAGCTGATACCCCAGACAGGGCCGCAGACCAGGGACTCAATTTGGACGGTCTGACGGATCGATTATCTGGAGTCATCGGAGTGGTAATTATCTGCTAATCCGCTAGCGACCAAGATAGATTTGGAATGCATTTGGGAAAAGTTGGAAGACTTTGAGAATCGTAATCAGTGAAACAACGTCCGAATTGTTGGAATTCCTGAGAACAAAGAAGGCCGAGATATGGTGAAATTGCTAGAGGAGCTCTTCCCGAGTCTGCTCGACATAACAGGCCATAAGCTGGAAATCGAGCGAGCTCACAGAGACCCAGCTCAGAGATCCGCTGAGGGAGACAGGCCCCGATCAATTCTGGCCAAATTTCTGAGATCATCCGATAAAGATCTTGTGTTACGCAAGGCGAGGAGTTAAGGAAGGCTTTCTTGGAAGAACCACATAATTTTCTTGTTCCCAGATTTTGCAAATTCGACAAGAGAGAAACGTGATCGATTCAAGGAATGCAAGAAACTCTTACATCAATGGAAGGTTTCTTTTGCACTGATGTTCCCAGCCAAATTGAGAATAGATGCTAAGGATGGCTGCAAAATATTTGCATACCCACAGCAAGCACTGTCCTTCATAAAGTCAAAGACTGAGTAAGTCATTGTGTGATGCAGCCGAGTGGACCTGACTCACTAAACATTCACTTGACTGTCCGAGGGAACTGGGCACCTTCTTTGTTTCTTTTTGTGCTGGTTCCGCCTAGCGGCTGGAGTATGGTTTGTGGAATAACACTCCTTCGGGACAGTATGTGGATGAATCTGCATGTTCTGTGTGCTTGTGCCTCCTATTGGATGGAGTTTGTTTTGTGGAATATTTCTTGCAAATCATTAGAGTGATTAGGGCATGTGTTACACTCATGAAACAGCCGGCTCACTGAACATTCGTTTGACTGCCCGAGGAAACTGAATGGCCTTCCTTCCTTTTTTTTTTTTTTTGTGCTGGTTCCGAAAGCAGCTGGAGTTTGTTTTGTGGCGGAACACACCTTCAGATCAGTTATGTGGATGAATCTACTAGTCTTTTTGTTTATCCTGCCTATTGGCTGGAGTTTGATTTATAGATTATTTTCTGTTGTGTAATTATGTCTCACAAAATTTGTATAGAATCACCGGACTTGAGCAATCCAATGGCAAAGTTGTCACGGGGGCTCTCGTAGGAGTACATGGACTGTTTGTGTTTAGAGGGATGGATGCCGGTTGGCGCTGTCATGCGCGGGGTTAATGCGCACAATTTTCTTTTTTCTGTTTTTGTTTTTTGTTTTTTTGTTTTTGTTCTGAGGGAACTTTGGGGTTTGTTTGTTGCTCTAATGTTGGAATGCAGTCTTTATCATTTTATTTTTGACACACAATCTATTTTTTATAATATGTCAAAATGTCAAATGTTAATATGAGTGGATTGTCTCTCTCCATGTGGAATGTGAATGGGTTAGGGCACCCCATAAATGAAGAAAGGTTATTTCTTTTCTTAAACGTAAGAAATATGATATAGTGTTTCTTCAAGAAATGCATCTATTCGTGAAGGAAGCTGAAAAATTTGGGAAGATATGGGGTGGGCATGTTTGCTTTAGTGCTGCCTAAAGTAAGAGCAGAGGAGTCATTACATTGATAAATAAACATCTACAATTCAAATGTCTCAAACAGATTAAAGATAAATTAGGAAGAGTCATTATTGTTTTAGCCAAAATTCAGGGGCAACGGTTGATTTTGGCTAATATTTACGTACCTAATGCTGATGATCAGGGCTTTTTTATAGATCTTGAAGGGATGTTGCAAGCAGCTGGCACCCCTCATGATATAATATTGGGAGAAGACTTTAATCTTTTGATGGACTCTGTGGACTTTAGTGAAGCAAAAGTGTGTAAGCCCCCTAGAGCAACAATGACGCTTCACAGGATGTGTAGGATCTTGGTCTTACAGATATTTGGAGACTTTTGAACCCATCTGGTATGGACTATACATTTTTTTCATCAGTCCATACATTTATATCATATAGTTGGCATTTTAGTGTATCCCTTTTGTAAAATCCTGAATTCTAACAAATGCTAAAGGCTGAAATCAGTGTCTATATGGAGACCAACTGGACCTCAGTATCCTCTGTGGGCATGGATTGGGAGACACTTAAGTCGGTTTTTAGGGGTCAGATCATACAGTTTGCCTCATTCATAAAAAATCCAAAACACGGGAACTCGTGGAGTTGGAAGGGAATATTAGCTGAAGCGCCGAATGTCGTCTGATGGCCTCAGAGAATTGACCCTATTGAAATACAGATATAACACAATTTTGTCGAGGAAGGTGGAGTTTTGGCTATTCAGGGCAAGACAGTCATATTTTGAGTCAGGGGACAAAGCAGGGAAGCTTTTGGCTGGATATATAAAACAGAGAGAGTCTTTTTCTACCATTCCCTCAGTGAAATCTGCTGGAGGTGAAATATTTACCTCGGCCATTGATATTTATAATGCTTTTAAAGAATTCTATCATGATATCTATAGTTCCACGTCTTTGTCTACTGATGAGGATATTAGAAACTGTGTGGAACCATTAGAAATTCCTAAACTGATGACTGAGCAAAAACATTCTCTTGATTCTGAGACAACCTTGGAGAAGCTTGGCGAGGTAATTAAGGCCTTGCCTACAGGCAAGTCTCTGGGGCCAGATGGTTTTACTGCTGAATTTTTTAGATCTAATGCTACAGAACTGGCTCCTCTTTTGTTCGAAATTTTACGGAATCATTAAAGAATTGAAAGCTTCCGCCAACCATGACACAAGCCCGGATCAGTCTGATTCTTAAAAAGGACAAAGATCCAAGCGAGTGTAAGAGTTACCATCCAATTTCCCTGATCCAGCTAGATGTTAAAATATTGACAAAAATTCTGGCTAACTGATTAAGTAAAGTTATGACATCTCTTATACATACAGATCAGGTGGGATTTATTCGGGGCCGCAGCTCTTCTGATAACATTACACGTTTCATCAATATCATGTGGTCAATGGTGAATGATCAGACTCCGGTCATGGCCATCTCACTTGATGCCAAAAATGCATTTGAAATGGTAGAATAGGATTATCTTTGTAAGATTTTGGAAATGTACAGGTTTGGGAGTACGTTTATTGGATGGATTAAGTTACTTCATAGACACCCAGTATTGTGGTACAAACAAATGGATTAATTTCAGATTATTTTACTCTGGATAGGAGCACTTGGCAGGGTTACCCTCTTTCCCCATTATTGTTCTGTCTTGCCCTGGAACCATTAGCAGCCGCGATAAGAAAGGAGGATGATTTTCCAGGGGTGATGGCGGGAGGTGTGGTGCATAAGCTTTTGCTTTACGCAGATGATATTTTATTATTCGTCTCCGACCCCTTTAGATCTGTGCCTTGGCTCCATAGAATTATTAATTCCTTTTCTAAGTTCTCAGGATACAGAGTTAATTGGTCTAAATCTGAAGCTTTGGCTCTGACAGCATACTGCCTGGTAACAGCTTTTCAGCCGGGCACCTTCCAGTGGCCCAAGCAGGGCATTAAGTATTTGGGAATTTTATTCCCAGCAAATTTACATGATTTAGTTAGAGTTAATTTTGACCATTTAATAAAAAGTTATTCGAGCGATGTGGGCAGGTGGGCTTCATTACATTTATCTATGATTGGAAAGGTTAATGTTATTAAAATGAATTGTATTCCAAAATTCAACTACCTGCTACAATCTCTCCCTGTAGATGTCCCCCTCTCTTATTTCAAGCAATTTGATAGCAAAGCAAAGACCTTCATTTGGAATGGTAAACGTCCCAGATTACATTTCAGTAAACTGCATAGGCCGACTGACAAAGGTGGGAAAGGCCTACCCAAGATTTTGTTTTATTATTATGCATTCAGTCTCAGACATTTGGCTCATTGGTCACTTCCACCTGAGAGAGCCTCTCCCTGGTTTTGTATTGAACAGGAAGTTCTTGCCCCAATTTCACCACTGCAAAGCCTTTCTATCAAACTAACCGGAGAAGTTAAGTTGCACCCTGTTATTGCGCATTTGCACCCAGTATGGACGAAAGTGTCCAGAGTGTTTAATTCGGATATTTATTTAAATGTGGCCTCGAGCATATGGATGAACCCAAAATTACATATTAATAAGTCCCCTCTCTGCTGGTAAGAATGGATTGTGAGGGAGGTTAATACGCTTTGTGACCTATATGAGAGATGAGTGTTGAGATCCTTTGAAAATATGGTTCAAAATTTTAGGATTCCCAGATTGCAGTTCTTTAGGTATTTACAGCTGCACCATCTGCTCTGTACTGTTTTTGGGAGTAGCTTACACCCCCCTAAAGTGGCAGATACTCTGGAAGTGGTGATTACTGCTTTTGGAAAAGGTCATGAGGCATCAGTGTATAACCCTGCTAATTCCGAGTCTGGGGGACGGAGCTTCAACTTCTCTTAAGAGATTATGGAAGAAATATTTAGGCTTGGTATTGGAGGAGGAACTGTGGACTAGGATTCTAAAAAATGTCAAGTCTACATCTAGAGATGCAAGGGTGCGTCTTATGCAATTTAAGATTTTACATCGAGTCTATTGGACCCCCTCTAGATTGTACAGGCTTGGTCTTAAAGGGTTTTAAAGAGACTTAAAAGGTTTTAAGTTGATTCTGTATGTATAATTATGTTGTTAAATCTATTCTTGTCTTTGTTGGAATAAAAAAATAAAAAAAATAAATACATAAATAAAATTTAAATTTAAAAACAAAACAAATGTATTAGTATATGTTGAAATTAACATTGACTAAGATTAATAAATGCTGTCAAAGTACTGTTCATTGTTAGTTTGTTAACACATTTTGTTAACTAATGTTAGCAAATGGGTCTTTACTGTAAAGTGTTACCGAATTGAGATTAATTAGAATTACAAAAGATGCCGCAGGCATTGTGGTAATGATATTTTTGGGGAAATATGCTTAATTTTCATGAAAATAATGTCCAAATGCAAAATATCATAATTGTCAAAAATTTTCCTTATGCAAAATGTCAGTTCTTCCTCTTATTTTAATTGCTCTCATTTTGTTTGTTTGTTTTATTTTGGACTGAAACTATTTTGGGTAAGATTCACTCATCTCATCAGATTTTAAAACTCCTAATTGAGAAATAAAAAAAATAAACAAATAAAGATTTCCCTTAATCAATAAATAGACTTAGGAGCCAGGAAAACATTGTGAATCATGCCATATTTATACCAATATTTAAAATGTACCTTGATACTGAGCGCTGAATCCTTTATGTCGATGACTGTTGTCTGTTACAAAATGAAGCCGTAACCAGTTCTCGTTGCTTACTATGGGCACAGGAATATTTATTCCTGATAACCTGTAATGAAGATGCACAGAAATGTTTAAAGGTGCCGTCAGTTAACATAATAAATAAACTTTACTTTCATAAATTCTTGCTAATTGATATGTGTCCCTTTTGCTTTAATGGACTCCAAAAGTTTGTGCAAAACCTGATGATCCATGTTATCCAGCATGATTTGAGAATTTTCCAAAGAACATCTTGTGTGAAAGGAAGACATCTGATCTTTTGTGCAAAGGAGTACATAAGCACCAAGACCATTTCTGTAAAATGCATTATTATATTTAGTGGTAACTACCACTAACTTGTGATAAATTTAAAATTCCGGAAATTATCTTTCGACTTATTCTAAATGGTTGGGTAAAGTCAAGGACAAATATACACTACAGATTTATAGAATAGCATTTGTTATTTTGTTCTTTGGAAGACAACATAAATAAGTTAAATATGCAAGAACAAGAAACAGAAGACATCATACCACTGGGTTATGTAATTATCCTTCCCATTTAAACTGAAGTGAGGATGGATCCTTTTCAGAGAGTTGGATGACACATTTTCACCTCAAGTTAGCAGAGTAAATCTAGCAAACTTTTTTTAATATATATATATATATATATATATATATATATATATATATATATATATATATATATATATATATATATATATATAAATGTTTAGGAACAAAATAACTGAGATAGATTCTCCAACACTTTGAGGTAGCAATCTCTGAGAAAAAATAAAATAAAAAAATTATCTGGCAAAATAATACTGACGGCTGCTAAACTTATCTGCTGAGAGGGCTTTAATAAAAAAAAAGAGCAAAAATAAATCATATATAAAAAATAAGTATGTGGGAAGCATTTGTGAGCTCTGCCCTCTTACGCAACACCTCTTTAAGTGAGTGTTTGCTGCTGTAAGCAGGTTTCTCCTACACACTCAAAACCATCTTTTGATATTTTTTTCCCTCAAGTATTGATTTACTGACAGTATATTGACAAAAAAAAAATATGGATAAATGTAGTATAATAATTTTTTAAGAGCACTTTATAATCATTAATATGACATACTTAACTTTGGTTGGTTAACACAGTTTACAAATGTATTTATCATTCTGTGTTCACAATTTTCTCCAGAAAATTCTCTTACTAATAAAAATTACCAAAAAAGTACCATGGTACTACTATATTTTTTGGACATGTGTAACCGGTCCTGCTTGACCCGCTCCCAACAGGACTCGAACCGGTGTCTCTGGTATGGGAGGTGGGCACGCTAAAAAGGAGGATAAAGGTTACAGCCCCTGGTGTCCATTGCTAGAGTGCCTCTTGAGGCTAAGGGAGTGAGGTTTACACACTGCACAGCTACCTACCAGCTGGCTACCATTACACATGTATCATGATAATACCATAGTTTCTCAGACAAGTTATTATGGTTATACCATGTTTTTTGGACATTTACCATGGTAATACTATGTTTTATTTTTTATTTATTTTATTTTTTTTATGAACATGTACCATGCTAATCTGCTTTTTGGGACATGGTACCATTGTATTCCAACAGTTTTTTTGTTCATGTACCATGATAAATCCATAGTTTCTCAAACAAGTGAATAATAATACTTTTTTTTTTTTGGACATTTGCCATGGTACACCAGCTTTTAGGGGATAGTACCATGGTAATCCATTTTATATATATATACATGTACCATGATAAAACCATGATTTTAATACAAGGTAATAATTTCTCAGATGAGTTACAATGGTAACATCATGATTTTTGGATTGTGTACCATGGTAATAAAGTATGATGTTTATTTATTTATTTATTTACCTTTACATTTTTTTGGTAGTCGCCATTTGTCATTGTAATACTATGGGGGCTTTTTTTTATCATAATACATTTTAATACCATGTTTTGGACATGTACCACAGTAATCTTACGGAATTCTTTGAAGTAGAAAAGTACTGTGGTATTACCATTTCTTACCATCACTTTACCATAGTACCATCATTTTACTTTTTACAAGATACAGTGAGTTGGAAAAGAGCACTAGGAAGCCCATCCTAAAGCAGGCATTTGAGAGTTAACATGCCATAAAATATGACCTTTATAAATCACTGTGCTATTTACTGAGATGTAAATGACATAAAAGCAGCCGCTAACAACAGATCTGTTGTTTCCTCTCATTTGCAAACACCTCAAGGCTTGGCCATAACTTTGAGCCAATCGAGTGTGACAGTAAAATTCAACTATTTCAAGGCTAAACAATTTCAGCCGTCATAGACTTTCTAGAAAGACTCCTTTCGAAGTAAAGCTCTGGAGAGAATTCGAGCATGCTTGGCCTTGATGCCTGTCAATGAAAGACAGGACTGAAATTAGATAAGTGAGATCCGGCAATGAAATCGCTTTTTGAAGAAAAAGGAAGCTCATACTAGAGTCTGAAACAGTTGTCAAATTTGTAATGTTGAAAAGGGCAAATGAGAGAGATTTTGTTCATTTATAAAATTGATGTGAAAAGAACAGAAACTTCATTCCATTTACGCCCGGTAAAACCTGTATCCAATTTTCAATGTGACCCAAAAGACGCCCCAATGATTTCACTTGCCCTGCACGGTAATAAAAAGTTCTATCAGGAAGACTCACAGACTTGAGTGAAATTTAGAATGACATTTATTTGATGAATATAAAACAGAAATGTAATGTCTCTCTTTGGCATCAGCCCCGTTTGGCGGTCTGAAGAAACTGTACTCGGAACCGTCATATCCTGCTGGAGATAGGAGGCAGGGGCGAGGAGCCTACCCCTGTGCAGGACTCTCAACTGGTGGTGGTGGGGTAGTGGAGGTTACAGTGTTAGCACACTGAAACGCAATGTGATAGATTGTGAGCAGACTTATAAGGCATTGGCTTACATGTGATTGGCTAAGAGTTACCTAGCTAATGGTGCAATGATGTACAGCTGCTAGTCTTCCCGCTAGAACTACGCTGCTCTTACATTTCTGAGACTTCAGCACCAATAACCTTCACCAGTGATCCAATGTATAATTTGCTAGTTTCACAACAAAACACTAAAAGTAGCAGTAACAGCAACAATGTGACAATATGTGGTTTCTGGGATGTTCATGGTGGTTGCTAGGTTGTTTTGGATGGTTGCCAGGGAATTGTTTTGTGCTGTAGTTGCTAAGCTGTTCTGAGTGGTTAGGGTAATGATAGGACAATGATATGCAGTTGCTAGGATATTCAGGGTGGTTGCTAAGGTTTTTTGGGTGGTTTCTAAGGTAATTTGTGTGGTTGTCAGGGCATTGATATGTGGTCACTATTGAGTTTGAAGTGTTTTTAGCATGCTGCTTTGTGGTTACTAGGGTGTTCTGGTTGGTTGCCAATGTGTTGTGGGTGGTTGCTAGGTGGTTGCTTAATACCCCAGGTCAAATGATCCCAGACCTAAGTCTCTACGATATTCTTGTCCCTAGATATGGCTTGGGTCCCTCTGTCAGTGTTAGTCTATGGGATTTTTCAAAATATATATTTTTATTCGCAAAAAGCTTGTGGTTTGTTCATGTCTGTAGCAGATATTGTCAGGGATGAGTTATGCACTAAAGTTTAATACTTAAGGATAGGGGTTTGTTCAAAACCCTAACTCAGTATGAGTACACTGCAAAAAAAAATATTTTCAAGATAAATATTTTTTTCTTATTTTCAAATAAAAATATCTAAACATTCTTAAAATGTGCTTTATTTACTTGACAAGCAAAATGGCATAAGATTTTAAGTCTTGTTTTGAGAGAAATAAAACAGAATTTAGAGAGATTTATGCTTAAAACAAGAAAAAACTATTTGCCAATGGGGCAAGAAAAAAATAACTTAATTCAAAGTGAAAAGAAGTTCATTTTTCTACTAAACTAAGACACAGAGAGGCCCCAAAAATTCCTCAATGTCATAAATTAGAGACTCTGCCCTGCTGATGCACAACAGTCTACCAAAATCGGGCTTAAATGAGCCTGAGGCCTTAAAAGAGTCCATAAAAGCTGCTCTGTTGAGTGTCAACCATCATCTGAACAAAGGAAACTTTTCAGGATAGCACATAACCTTCCTTCAGACTCCTCCTCACTCATGTTATAAATCAGGAAATACCCCCACAATTAATGGTCATCACATGACATGGCCATCTCGACCATTTGCAAGAGACTCTCCCAAGAAACCCACAGGATTGCAATGGAAAGCATATAATCCTAGACTAAGGCTTCTTTGTCCTTGGACCAGTTTGCTACACTTAAAATTAAAGCACATTGTTCAAGACAGAGAGATTGAACAGACACGCACTGGATCTGAACCATTGAACTCCTTTTAGCAGGACACAAAACTAATGATCTGCTCATAACTTCAAATGTACAAATGAACTTTTTAAGTGTATACACATATCAGGACATCTCATCTTAATCCAGGAACTTTGACACAATCGCAAAACTTACTTTACTGTAATTTTATGCTAATCAAGGAGGGGGTGAGTGGGGAAGACCAGGGGAAAGGAAGGGGCCAGGCTGAGGGACAGATGACAGACCAGGGAGGGTGGTGATGAAGGTTATTTGCTAATATTCCTTAGTGATTTAGTTATATAAATGTTCATGATTAAAATTGCCCTATTTTGAATAGGAAACAGAAATCTTCATACACAATGGGCCTTAAATTAATTATCTTGAGGGGAGGACAGAAATGACCATGTGACCCAGCAAAAGACACTACTGATTGGCTCAAGACACCTTTGGGGTGCGGCCAACCTCAACTCTACAAAACCTCCCTGCTTAGGACGAATCTCTCATCTCTACTCATTTACTTTTATATTTACATTTATTCATTTGGCAGACGCTTTTAACCATAGCAACTTACAAAAGAGGAATACATTATAAGCGAATCATCTTAAGGAGACATTGGTACGAAAAGTGCCATATTACAAAGTTTTACTAGCATCAGAATAATAGTATTCAAGACAGATTAAAGTGCCACATTTTATTTTTATTTTTATTTAATTTTTTTTGTGACTGGTTAAGTGCTCATGGAAAAGATGTGTTTTTAGCCATTTTTTGAAGACAGAAAGTGAGTCAGCTTCATGGATGGAATTGGGAAGGTCATTCCACCAATGTGGTACAATGAAGCTGAAAGTCCGGGAAAGTGATTTGGTGCCTCTTTGTGTTGATACATCAAGGCGACATTCCTTAGCCCAGTGGTTCCCAACCCTGTTCCTGGAGGCCCGCAATACTGCACATTTAGTATATCTCCCTTTTCTGACACATCCAATTCAAGTTTTGGAGTCTCCACTAATGAGCTGATGAGTTGAATCAGGTGTTTTTGATTAGGGAGATATCCAAAATGTGTAGTGTTGGGGGGCCTCCAGGAACATGGTTGGGAACCACTGCCTTAGC
Source organism: Myxocyprinus asiaticus (assembly GCF_019703515.2). Lineage (NCBI taxonomy): Eukaryota > Metazoa > Chordata > Actinopteri > Cypriniformes > Catostomidae > Myxocyprinus > Myxocyprinus asiaticus. Next base: position 5,463,584 of record NC_059358.1, on the reverse strand, counting down.
CGACCGCAGGCTTCTGGTGGGAACATAGCTCTGCAGAAATGATTTTAGGTATGCTAGAGCAGACCCAGTGACTCTTCTGTTTGCCAGCATCAGAGCCTTGAATTTGATATGTGCAGCAACCGGCAGCCAGTGAAGACAGACAAGGAGTGGCGTAACATGCGCTCTCTTTGGTTCATTAAAGACCAGACCTCTCTTCTATCTTGGCTCTTGCACTTGTCTTAGCCCTTCTTCGGCTGGCTTTGCTTCAGCGCCCTTCTGCCCATTGTTCCACACAATGTAGAGTTCAGGAAAGCTCGGAACACAAAGTTCCGAGAAAAGTTATCTTCTCTGTGCTACGACTTACACACATGATGGGGAGTCACGAGTCTCCCTTGCTGGAGGCCTCGCTTCAAAGCCCCACCTGATCATTCCAGCACCGAACTATCCGGCATCCAAAAACATTGACGGAGAACAACCAGACCTTTCTACTGTCCCAGCCAAAGAGCCAAAGAACCAAAGCAATGCAACGAAATGCAAGTACACCTCCAGACTTTTGCTAGAGAGTGCTGGTGTTTTATTTAAATACTTTGTGTAACCTGAATGCAATTTGAGATATAATAAATTAAGTATTGATGGTTCTCAGGGCCTGGCTTATAGACTCCATAAAGGTCCATTTTCTGTTACAGGTCCTTTCCATTCACATTTTGTTACAGTTCACTCACCAACCTGTTTTATGTTTGTCTATGTGTTAGTTTAGTTTTTAATGTTATAGATTAACAATAAAGTCTTGTTTGTATTAGAACATAATTTGACTGTAGTATATTTTGATAAATAATCTCGTCAATTCAACATATTTGTGATATTTTTTTCGATGGCCATGAAAATAGTATTTGCATATGTCCTAGTGTGTGCTGACCCAGACAATATGATAAAAGTAGATTCTAATTGTAAAGGCACAAATAAATCAACCACCAATGGCATGCAGGAAATTGATTCTCTCTCTCTTTCTCTCTCTCTCTCTCTTCTCTCTCTCTCTCTCTCTCTCTCTCTCTCTCTCTCTCTCTCAATCTAACTCCCCCTGTCTTTCTGAAGAGGGTATTATAGAAAGAAAAGAGATGGCAAAAGTTAAAGATAAAAAGCAACACTAACAAACTTGACTTTTATATTTTTTTTTACAGACAGACAGAAAGACAGGCAGACGGATGGTTGGACGGACGGACAAATGGATGGATAGATGGTCAAGAGACAGACAGGCAGACAGACAGACAGACAGACAGATAGACAGACAGACAGACAGACAGACAGACAGACAGATAGATAGATAGATAGATAGATAGATAGATAGATAGATAGATAGATAGATAGATAGATAGATCGATCATGAGTTCTTATATGTCATATGACACATCTTGAGATTTAAGATTTGAGAATTATGAGAACAATTGAGAACAATGACTTCAATTTTGGTATGTTAATCACACAAAACTACTTTATGGTTTCAAAAGAGTTGGCATAGAGTGCATAAGTCATATGGATGGATAGATGGTCAAAAGACAGACAGACAGACAAACAGACAGACAAATAGATAGATAGATGCTTCGGTAATTAAGCACCATTAAAAAATTTGCACAGAATTGCAGTGACACTGTATCCAAACCAATCAATGTGCTGAAAGAGCAAAAGCTTCCACCTCTATTAGTGTTAAATAACGTCTGGCAAGCGACTCACTTATAAAGCCCCTTATTTTCAAAATCAAATGCCTGATTTTGGCTGTGCTTCACATCCAAGCAGCAATACATAAAGTAATGTTCTTACAACTTTTGCGCTCTGGCCTGCCAGGTGGAATTTAATGAGGTTGCCCTCAAAGACTGTTTCCGATTTGGACTAAATTAGCCTTTTATGCCTGGCGGTCGCAGTTCCCTCAGCCTCGCTCAGTATATCGACCTTGCCCTGCATATCACTGGTTCTATGTTCACTGTGGGGGAGGCGGATGCTGAGCCAGAGTTCCTCGACATGGCCGCCGAGCCAGAGTTTCACGTCATGGCCGCCAAGCCAGAGTTCCACGTCATGGCTGCCAAGCCAGAGTTCTTCATCATGGTCACTGAGCTAGCACCATCTTTTTCCCCAATGCCTCAGCCTGCTCCATGCCATGTCACAGCAACACCTCAGCCTGCTCCATGCCATGTCACAGCAATGCCTCAGCCTGCTCCATGCCACGTCACAGCCACGCCTGAGCCTGCTCCATGCCACGTCACAGCCACACCTGAGCCTGCTCCATGCCATGTCACAGCCACGCCTGAGCCTGCTCCATGGCACATCACAGCCACGCCTGAGCCTGCTCCATGCCGTGTCACAGCCACGCCTGAGCCTGCTCCATGCCACATCACAGCCATGCCTGAGCCTGCTCCATGCCACGTCACAGCCATGCCTGAGTCTGTTTCATGCCATGTCATGGCCACATCTGAGCAGCTCCGCCTTCCATGGCTCCGCCCCTCGAGCCTCTCATGGCTTCACCCCCCACAGGCTCCACCCTGATACCATGCTCCACGCTCTGCCAAGCCATGCCTCAAGACCACCCCCCAGCTCCCTACTGAACTTTGAAATTTATGTCATGTTTTATGTGTTTTGTTTATGTGTTGGGGTGTCGGGAGCCGCCCCTTAGTGGGGGGGATATGTCATGTGTATTTTGTTGATTCTTATATTTCATGTCTTTTATTTTGAAAATTCTAGTTCCTGGTTCATGTCATGTGATTCCTGTTTTCCCTCCATGTTCATGTGTCTTGTTTTCATTGGTTTATTGTTTAATTATCTTGTTTAGAGTTCTGTTTGTTCATTGGTTTGTTCTCCCATGTCCATGTATTTAAACCCTCATATTTTCCATTGTCCTTTGTGAAGTATTGTATATGTTTGGTACGCTGTTCATGTCAGGTCAAGTTTATGTCATGTTCATGTTTAGGTTTCAAGTTTATAGATAGGGTTTTCTTGGATTTCACTTTTATTTAATAAATTGCACTTGGGTCCTTCAATTCGTCTTCGTCTTCATAATTGCCAGTGCCAGCAATTACGTTACAATTATTAGCAGATATTAAATATTCCATATTTAATGGTGGAGAAATTTATTCAGATTTCTAATCTGATCATTTGTCATTTATCCTTCATATGATGGTGGTCGAATGCGGCCAAGATTCCTAAACTAATTTACATATAATTTCTTACATATTATTGGAGATGAATGCTGGCAGCTGTAAATATACCCTGCCACAAAGTCACTTATTACCTATATTAATTTGCTTGCTAATAAATAAATCACATTTTAAGAATGTTTAGATATTTTTACAGAAAAACAAGACAAATATTTTTTATTTTTTATTTATTTATTTTATTTTTTTGCAGTGTAATCGTAATAGTGATGTTTGACTTCCACAGCTAGGCCGAATGGATGGTAGGATGTGTACTTAAGGGTCTGTACTTTCGGAGATAAGCTATTTGGCTTGTGTGCCATGAAATTACAGACATTACATATTACAAAAAAATTCTCGAAACCTCCATTTTGAGCGTTAAACCAAAGCAGTAATACAACTGGCTGCAAATGAAGGCCACTAACACTGTAACAACCAGCTAAACTCCAATGACATTATCAGTACGGGGAACATAATGTGCTAAACTGTATTAACAAAGATAACTTGTTGATACAAGTCTGACTACAGTGTTATCTGCATATGTCCTAGTAAGCACAAACAATATGATAAAAGTAGATTCTAATTGTAAAGACACAAATAAATCAAGCACCAATGGCATGCAGGAAATGGATTCTCTCTCTCTCTCTCTCTCTCTCTCTACACACACACACACACAATCTAACTCCCCCTGTCTTTCTGAAGAGGGTATTAGAAAGATAAGAGATGGAAAAAGATAAAGATAAAAAGCAAGACTAACTAACTTGATTTGTATATTTTTTTTACAGACTGACAGGAAGGCAGGCAGACGGATGGATGGTTGAATGGACGGACAGACGGATGATAGATGGTCAAGAGACAGACAGACATAAAGGTGGACAGATGGACAGACAGATGGATAGATGGTCAAGAGACAGACAGAAAGACAGACAGAAAGCTAGATGACAGATAGATAGGTAGATAGATAGACAGACAGATAGACAGACAGATAGATAGATAGATGATGGATGGATGGATGGATGGATGCTTCGGTAGTTAAGCACCATTAAAAAATTAGCACAGAATTTGCAGTGACACTGTATCCAAACCGATCAATGTGCTGAAAGAGCAAAAGCTTCCACCTCTATTAGTGTTAAATTACATCAGGCAAGCGGCTCACTTTTAAAGCCCCTTATTTTCAAAATCAAATGACTGATTTCGGCTGCACTTCACAACCAAGGAGCAACACATAAAGTAATGTTTCACAAAGAAACCATCACACAATAATGGCGACATGCATGACACTGCCAGCTTTTAACCTTCTTTCACCATTCAACATAATCTGCGTCTGCGTCTGTGTGAGTGTGTGTGTGTGTGTGCGTGTGTTTGTGTGTGTGTGTGTGTGGTTTATTTATTCATTTTTTGTCACTGTGGCTTAAGTAAGTGGGACAAATCTTGCATGCGATGGGCAGCCCCAATCACTGCCAGATTGTAAAACCTCTGAGGAGCGAACAGATACAAAAGACTTCATTCGGTCATGTCTCTCAGAATGGGTTGTGTGGGGAAACGAGGAAACACAGGAGAACGGTTCTCTTTAAATGATGCATAAGCCTCACAAGAACATGCCATTTGTCTTCATCCTAGAAAGAGTCACAATACTGAGATGAGAAACAGACACATTTAGCCCATATTCCCAAAATTCGCTGAAGTGTTGACCTTGTGGTTTGAATAACATCAGATTTGGGCTCAGAATCTGAGCCTTACTAATGCTTAAGGGTTAGTCTGACCAAAATCTTACATCACAGTACAAGAAATTTTATATCCCAGTGACAGGATATATCATGATTCATGATGCATTTATTTTTTCTGGAAAGTTAACAACAACAAGAAATGTTTAAATTGGTATAAAAGTTTAAATTGGTATAAATGGTATAGCATAACCGCAGTGGTTGACATATTTATACTGTTGCACAGAATAACATCGTAATAACATCCAACCCTACTAAAGCTTTATGTACAGAAACCTGACCAAGAAACAATGTCATGTTATGCTTGGAAAATGTGGCCCCAGATGTCTTATTTAAGTCCTGTAGCATGTTCCATCAAAGACAAAAAGATGAGTAATATACTTTCCAAACACAGAAAGCCCTTTCACCAGTGAAGAGCGAGAGAAATCCCTTTGGTTTTGCCCCTTTCTCTGAGTGCTTTGTAACTTACAAGATGCTGTTTTCGCCCTTTCTAACATACACAGGAAGTATGGCTGAATTATATAAAGGTCAGTCCAGCAAAACCATTGATTTGTTTGTTTGGCTTGCACAATATTAGAGAGAAGTTGATTCTGGCCAAGCAAATCTTAGCTTCATTTGTCATGTCATTTACAGTGATGACTTGACCAAATCAATGAAGCCACCAACAAGCAACTTCATCGCCATACCTGAATAGTGCACATAAAATAATGTTCCCTGCATAAACATGCACTTTTAGACTATTTTCCAAAACCTAATGTGCTTTATTGTTGTCTACCGCCTAGATATGCAGCTACATTCTAAGGGGCAGTTCACAACAAACTGTTTTTTCATCCATCTACATTTTCTTTCTTTTTTTTTATGTAAGCATGCTCTAGATGAATGTCTTTGACTGTTGCACTGTCTCATTGTTTTTCAGTGTCTTTCAGTGTTATATTCATTGTCCAAAATTTTGTCCAAGATTTCTTTGGACAAAAATCTGTGTAGTACATCAAAATGTTCTGTCTGTTTTCCCAGAAGAGAAAGACCGTACATTTTTAACAAGTATATCTGCTAACGTCTAGGAGTGTCATCCTTAATTAAATTAAACTATAAATACTTTTCAGTATTTAATGAATTATATTAATAATTGACATTTCAGGATTTTCTGTGAAGGATACATGCTATTCTGCCTTAAAATTTGTCCAGAAAGAGGTATCTTGAGAGACGCTCATGCACGTTTGTCTATCTGCACTCCTTTTCAATGGTTATTACATAAAGTAAGCAGAAAGGAGGACCTAAGTGCAGGAATGAGTAAAATAAAATACTTTTATTAAACAACTGAAACAAACAGGGAACACAAAACTCTCACAAGGGAGAGAAAAACAAAATGAAACAAACCAGAATATAAACAAATAACTAGGACCGACCAGAAACAGGAACATGACTGGAACTAGGACAGATGAGAATACTCACAAAATGAGTCGACAACCACAAGAGGAAAGAGGGCACAATAAATAGAGGAACATACATGAGGAACAGGTGCAGACAATCAACATAACAAGGACTAAACTAGGAGTGAGGCCAGAGGGAACAAGGGGGTAGAATTGGGAAAGCACATGGCAAATAAAAACATTAGCCTAAGCCATGTGCTCAAACAAACTCACACAGCAGAAAAACTGACAAAGACAGAAAGACAGACAGAAGAGGATCATGACAGTTATCTATGTAGGCTAAACATGCTCTAGCCTGACATCTTTGACCGTTGCACCATGTCTCGCTGTTTTTTCTCACGCAGAAGTGCCACATTTTTTTTAGATACTGTGTCGTGCCGTGCACAAAAAACTGACAAGGACAGTAAGGTAGACGCCTCAGTAAGGCAGACGCCCTCCTCAACAGACGCCTCTTGGCATCCACACCCGACAGGACTGATGGATTGGCCCAGGGAGTGGGCAGAGGACCAGAAGGGCAGAAAGCAGATAGAGGAGGGGGTGAGTGGGGAAGGCCAGGGGAAAGGAATGGGCCAGGCCGAGGGACAGATGACAGACCAGGGAGGGTGGGTGGGGAAACCAGGGGAACAGTCTGGGCCAGTCTGTGGACCGGAAGGCCATGGCAGAGCTGGAGATGGTCTGGAGGCCTAGATGGACTGGGAGGCCAGGGCAGAGCCAGAGACGAAACCAGAGACCAAGGCAAAGTCCGAGCTGCTGAGCAGCAGGTGAGGTCAGTAGTCGCAACAGAGGACTGGACAGACTGGTAGGTAGTTGTTGGGGACAGGACTGGGTCAGACAGGTCGACTACCACTGGGGACAGGACTGAGTAAATAGAATCCGCTGGGGACTAAACAGACTGAGCAACAGACTGGTAGCTGGTGTCTGACGGGTGCTGGTTACTGGGCTGAGCAACAGACTGGTGGCTGGTTACTGGGCTGAGCAACAGACTAGTGGCTGGTGTCTGACAGGTGCTGGTTACTGGACTGAGCAACATACTGGTGGCTGGTGTCTGACAGGTGCTGGCTACTGGACTGAGCAACATACTGGTGTCGAGTGTGTGACAGGTGCTGGCTACTTGGTTGAGCAACAGAATGGTAGCTGGTGTCTGATGAGTGCCGGCCACTGGACTAAGCAACAGAGTGGTTGCTGGTGTCTGATGGGTGATGGGAAAGGCCAACACCTCCTGGCGATCGGCAGTGGGAATGGCCAACGCCACCTGGCGGTCGCTAGCGGGAACAGCCGATGCCTCACATCAACATTACGAGGACTAAACTAGGAGTGAGGCCAGAGGGAACTAGGGGGCGAGTTGGGCGAGCACATGGCAAACGAAAACATTAGTCTAAGCCATGTGCTCATACATAAAACAAACTCACACAGACGGAAATCTGACAAGGACAGAAGACAGAGAAGGATCATGACAGTTATCTATGTAGGCTGAACATGCGCTAGACTGACATCTTTGACCATTGCACCATGTCTCGCTGTTTTTTCAGTGTCTCACGCAGAAGCGCCACATTTTTTTAGATACCATGTCTAGTTAACATTAACTTTTAAAAATGCATCTCGAGACACCTGCTTTCTGTTCTACTCGATGCGCTAAGTCTAGCTTTTCGTGTGAACGGCCCCTTTGAAGCCAGCATAATTATGCTTCTACCTTTTCCAAAAGCCTTTGCATCAAGAGAAGGCTCTCAATCCCTTAAAATGCTGTCTATATAGGTAGCTCATTATATTTTGGAAAAGAGAGTTTGACTGTCATTTGAACTTGAACAGTTCAGAACAAGAGAAAGTATTTGTTCTTAAACTCAGAACTGCTTTCCTGCGACAGTACAAGATTGGGGAGTTTGGATTAACAGTCATACATGCTCCATTTAATCAAGTTATAGGCATGTATTGTATTCCGTTTCATTCTCACATGCTCACCAAGTCATTTCAGAGGTTTGATGGAAGTTTTGACACCTTTGGAATAGCTTCTTTGGACAATCTAACAGAGAAATCACACATTTCATCCCCTTCAATTGTCAAGCAGAAAACTAATTCCACACTCTGAAATTAAGATGTTGAATACTATTGACAATTATCAATGCACACATGAATATTGAATAATTTTCCCAGTGGAATGGACTAGAAACTATCGGTTCATGTAATTATACAGTATTTTAAAGGAAGATTAAAAAACAAACACAAAGGGATGTCTGTACATTAGTCTGCATATAATTAGGCAAATACATAAATACGTAACATTTGAGTTGAAATTATTGAATACTTGTAGAATCATGTTGCTATAACTACATTTTTTGCAAAATAATTTTTTCGTGGCTCGTTATAGGCACTTAGAGGACATTAGAGGCACTACAACAACAATAACGTTTATTCACTTTCACACAAATCACGAGGAAAATTGCAGATTATCATTTCACAATCACTAACTTTTCACCCTGTTCCTCACAATGCAATCTAATGACATAAAAAAACTTTAAATATAGTGCATGAATGTTCGGTTATACGTTTTAATGTTTGCACTACACAGCCAACTATGTTTAAAAGCTTGTTCAAATGCAAATGACCGGGGTATGAGTCCTGAAGGGCTGACAGCAAGTTGACACGTACAGTAAGTAGAAAGTGTCAGAACGGCACCACAAAATTAAGTGGTTGCTTCAGCAATAGCGTTTTTCATCTCACATTTACTTTTTATGACACTGTCGGTTAGGTTCAGGTTTAGGGTAGGGAGGTAGGTAGGTTTTGTCCATTTAAAACTCAATAGAGCATTAACCTTAAAAACCTTCAGTCTGGGTCAAATATACACTTTAGCAGTCATAATACAAACATGTTTTACTTCAGAATGCTGCAACTGACCAATGAGAATCAAGTATTCCACAGAGCCATAGCATAATCAGATAAAATGCTCACCATATTGTTGGTGGATCGGAACCCTCCACTTCTAAAGAGTCGATCTTGCTGTCCATCTGGAATTCAGAGAAGACCAGTGAGATGGTGTCTCCTGGATCAGCAAGGATGGTCCATGTACATTCTCCACTGTTCTGATAGTCCTTCTGAAAGTCTGGACTGGAGATAATTCCACTTGACCCTCGGAATGTTCCACCACATGTGTCTTCAGCTATTGGCCAAAACAAAAGAAAGAATTAACACATATTGTACCTGTATTGTATCTAACAGCACAGTAGCTGGCTGCTACATAGTGATCTTGCAGATTTCAACTTTTGACTTTATAGTGTCTGGTCCACTGTACACATATTTCTGCCCAAGAACCATTGAAGGGGTCGTCCGATTGGAATGCAAATCAACCAGCCACAGTTAATTTTTGGGGTGGGTATAACTATAACAGATGATTCCACACTAACTGGTGTGCACCTTGATTTCTTCCAAGGATTTTCCTCATTTTACCTAACCATTTTAGAGAGTTTTTCCTTATCACATTTCACTTGCTTACTAGCTGTGTTAAGGCACTATTCTTTGTAAAGAAACAATATTACTACTATTAGGAAAAGTGCTATAAAATAAAACTGTCTAACTTAGAATTAATGGAAAACTGGCCATTTGTGTAACTGATTATTTATTTATTTTTTATTTATTTTATTTTTTGATGAAAACTAAACAAACCAAATTATTAAAAAAAAAAAAGTATTTGTTTAACTAAAATAAATAAATAAATAAATAAACTAACATATCTGGGAAAACCTGAAATTGTCTTTTTTTTCTCTCCCCTTTTCTCCCCAATTTGGAATGCCCAATTCCCAGTGTGCTCTAAGTCCTCATGGTGGCGTAGTGACTCGCCTCAATCCGGGTGGTGAAGGACGAATATCAGTTGCCTCCGCGTCTGAGACGTCAATCCACGCATCTTATCACGTGGCTTGTTGAGTGCTTTACCGCGGAGACCTAGCGCATGTGGAGGCTCACGCTATTCTCCGTGGCATCCACACACAACTCACAACGTGCCCCACTGAGAGCGAGAATCACACATTATAGTGACCACGAGGAGGTTACCCCATGTGACTCTACCCTCCCTAGCAACTGGGCCAATTTGGTTGCTTAGGAGACCTGGCTGGAGTCACTCAGCACTCCCAGGATTCAAACTCGTGACTTCAGGGGTGGTAGTCAGAGTCAATACTCGCTGAGCTACCCAGGCCCCCCGGGAAAAACTGAAATTAAAGTAATACATTTTCATTACTCCAAAACTAAAGTAAAAAAATAAAAAAAATAAAAAAATATTGAATTTATTTTGGTTTCTAATATACAATGTATAAAAACATTTGAAACCTTTTTCCAAAAGTCTTTCCATCAAGAGAAGGCTCTCGATCCCTTAAAATGCTGCTTACATATGTAGCTCATTATATTTTAGAAAGAGAGTTTGACTGTCATTTGAACACAAACAGTTCAGAACAAGAGAGAGTATTTGTTCTTAAACTCGGAACTGCTTTCCTGCGACAGTACAAGACTGGAGAGTTTGGATTTACAGTCATACAGGCTCCATCAAATCAAGTTATAGGCATGTATTGTATTCTGTTTCATTCTCACAAGCTCACAAAAACATTTCAGAGGTTTGATGGAAGTTTTGGCACATTTGGAATAGCTTCATTGTACAATCTAATGGAGAAATCACATATTTCATCCCCTTCAATAGTCAAGCAAAAAACGACATGGTTACTTACGTAACCTCCATTCCCTGATGGAGGGAATGAGATGTTGTGTTGATGTAGTGACACTAGGGGTCACTCTTGGGAGCCCAAGACACCTCTGGTCTTTGATAAAAGGCCAATGAAAATTGGCGGGTGGTATTTGCATGCCACTCCCCTGGACATACGGGTATAAAAGGAGCTGGTATGCAACCACTCATTCAGGTTTTATGCTGAGGAGCCGAGACAAGGTCTGGCCATTTCAGCGGGTAGTTCAGCGTTGTGGCAGGAGGGACACAATGTCTCGTTCCCTCCATCAGGGAACGGAGGTTACGTAAGTAACCATGACATTCCTTATCTGTCACTCACTCGACGTTGTGTCGATGTAGTGACACTAGGGGTCCCTATACAGAACGCCGCAACTGGCTGAACTGTGTTACGTGAACTGGCGGTGTGTGATGGGCAGACAACTGTGTGCCTCGTAGCCAGCGCACCAGGCCGACACGTAACCTCCCCCAACATAGTTATGAGTGTCGAACAGCCCTTTGGGGACAAGTCGACTACCCAAAAGATTGAGACAGGCTAGCCCAGTCGTGGCCTCTTTTCCCCTTCTTTTTTTTCACTCCCTAAAAAAAAGGGGGATTATCTAACTGGGCCGACCAGGTCTAGTCAGGGGGTGTCCCTCCCAAAGGGAGGACACCACGGAGACCACACAGAGGGGGCTCTGCCCAAGGAAGATGCAGTTTACCAACAGGGAAACGAATTAGCGGAAGATATACATCGCATGGGGTTACCTTACAGGGAACCGCCACATGTGGAGCACCTACCCCAGAACAGGGCTCTTAGTTAGCATGTGTACTGGGCTGGCAGCGAGTCTCTCCGAACACTCGATTGCCACAGGGCTCGGAGGAAGTCAACCAGGTAACATAGTTTGTGAACACTACTGGGAATTAATGGCACACGTCTTCAGCTCAGAGGAGGTGAAAGGCGCTATGTGCAAGTGATACACCCAGCTGGCTATCCCGGGCTTATCCACTTGTATTGCATGCCACTACCTGGGATGAAACCAGTTCCATCCGGAGGTTGTAGAACCTCGTAAGGTGTTGGGTGTTGCCCAGCCTGCTGCTCTGCAAATGTCTGTTAGAGAGGAACCTCTGGCCAGGGCCCAGGAGGCCGCTACACCCCTGGTAGAATGGGCTCGTAGCCCTACCGAGGGCGGCACGTCCTGGGCGTGATATGCCATAGCTATGGCATCAATGAGCCAGTGGGCGATCCTCTGCTTGGAGACAGTGCTTCCTTTCCGCTGTGCACCAAAGCAGACAAAGAGCTGCTCAGAGATCCTAAAGCTCTGCGTGCGATCCAAATAGATGCGTAAAGTGCGCAGTGGACACAGCAACGACAGGGCTGGGTCTGCCTCCTCCTGGGGAAGCGCTCGCAGGTTCACCACCTGGTCCCTAAAAGGGGTCGTGGGAACCTTGGGCACATAGCCCGGTCGGGGTCTCAGGATCACGTAAGAGTAGCCCGGACCGAACTCCAGGCACGTTTTGCTGACAGAGAATGCTTGCAGGTCTCCTACCCTCTTGATGGAAGTGAGCGCAGTCAGGAGGGCAGTCTTCAAGGAGAGTGCCTTAAGCTCAGCTTACTGCAAAGGCTCAAAGGGGGCTCTCTGTAGACCCTGAAGAACTACAGAGAGGTCCCATGAGTGAACGAGGCGCGGTCTGGAGGGGTTCAGCCTCCTGGCACCTCTCAGGAACCTGATGATCAGGTCGTGCATCCCTAAGGACTTACCGTCCACTGTGTCGTGGTGTGCTGCTATAGCAGCAACGTACACCTTCAAGGTGGAAGGGAACAGCTGCCCTTCCAACCTTTCCTGCAGGAAGGAAAGCACTGATCCGACTGTGCATCTCTGGGGGTCTTCCCGTCGGGAAGAACACCACTTAGTGAACAGACGCCACTTAAAGGTATACAGGCGCCTCGTAGAGGGGGCCCTAGCCTGAGTGATCGTGTCTACTACTGCGGGCGGTAGACCGCTTAGGTCTTCCGTGTCCCGTCCAGGGGCCAGACATGGAGATTCCAGAGGTCTGGTTGCGGGTGCCAGATGGTGCCCCGTCCCTGAGAAAGAAGGTCCTTCCTCAGGGGAATTCGCCGGGGGGGGGCTGTCGCGAGGAGCGTGAGGCCCGAGAACCACATCTGGGTGTTGATGTGCCAATGCAGCCACGGGCCCATCCATAAGCCGGCAGCTGTGTGCCTATTGCAAACAGCACCCCAGCCCATTTTGGAGGCATCTGTTGTGACCACAATGCGCCTGGAGACCTGCTCTAGGGGAACGCCTGCCCGTAGAAACGTGAGATCGGTCCAAGGGCTGAAGAGGCGGTGACAGACCAGCGTGATGACCACGCGATGTGTCCCGCGGCACCATGCCCATCTCGGGACTCATTTACATTTACATTTATTCATTTGGCAGACGCTTTTATCCAAAGTGACTTACAAAAGAGGAAAACATAAGCGAATCATCTTAAGGAGACAGTGGTATGAAAAGTGCTGTATTACCAAGTTTCACTAGCATCATAATAGTATTCAAAACAGAATAAAGTGCAACAGGATTTTTTTTTTTTTAATGACTGGTTAAATGCTCATGGAAAAGATGTGTTTTTAGTCATTTTTTGAAGACAGAGAGTGAGTCAGCTTCACGGATGGAGTTGGGAAGGTCGTTCCACCAACGTGGTACGATGAAGCTGAAAGTCCGGGAAAGTGTTTTGGTGCCTCTTTGTGTTGGTACAACAAGGTGAAGTTCCTTAGCTGACTGCAGGCTTCTAGTGGGCGTGTAGCTCTGCTTAAATGATTTTAGGTATGCTGGAGCAGACCCAGTGACTGTTCTGTATGCCAGCATCAGAGCCTTGAATTTGATACGTGCATCAACCGGCAGCCAGTGGAGAGAGACAAGGAGTGGTGTAACGTGCTCTCTTTGGTTCATTAAAGACCAGACGTGCTGCTGCATTCTGGATAATTTGCAGGGGTCTAATTGCACATGCAGGGAGGCCTGCAATGAGAGCGTTACAGTAGTCCAGTCTAGTTATGACAAGTGACTGGACAAGCAGTTGTGTGGCATGTTCAGAGAGGAAGGGTCTTATCTTCCTGATATTGTAAAGTGTAAATCTACATGATCTTGCGGTCTTTGAGATGTGGTCTGTGAAATTTAGTCTGTTGTAAATGGTTACCCCTAGATTTCTGACTGATTTGGAAGGCGTGACTGTAGTTGCACCCAGCTGCACAGTGATGTTGTGTTAAGAAGCAGGGTTGGCTGGAAAGACAAAGATTTCAGTCTTGGCTGGGTTGAGTTGCAGGTGGTGCTCCTTCATCCAGGCCGAGATGTCTGCCAGGCAGGCAGAAATTCGAGCAGTCACTGTGGTGTCGTTGGGCTGGAAGGGACTCGAGTCTGAAGCCAGTGCTGAAGTGGTCTCATATGCATCAACCTGAGTGGGGTGGCCACCACTGAGGATGCCATATGCCCCAGGAGCCTCTGAAAAAAATTCAGTGGATCAGCTGTTTTCTGTTTGAACGCCTTCAAACAAGTCAGCACCGACTGTGCGTGCTCGTTCATGAGACACGCCGTCAATGAGACCCAACTCCAAACCGAGAAAAGAGATGCTCTGAACCGGGAGGAGCTTGCTCTTTTCCCAGTTGACCCAAAGCCCTAGTCAGCTGAGGTGCGAGAGCTCCAGGTCCTTGTGTGCACACAACACATCCCGAGAGCGAGCTAGGATTAGCCAACCATCAGGATAGTTGAGGATGTGAATGCCCACTTCCCTTAGCAGGGCAAGGGCTGCCTCTGCGACCTTCGTGAATATGCAAGAGAACAAGGGCAGACCGAAAGGGAGGACCTTGTACTGATACGCCCAACCCTCGAATGCAAACCGCAGGAAGGGTGTGTGTCGAGGTAGAATCGAGACGTGGAAGTACGCATCCTTCAGGTCTACCACCACGAACCAATCTTGATGCCGGACGCTTGCTAGAGTGCGTCTTTGCATCAGCATCTAGGACGGGAGTCTGTGTAAAGCCCGGTTCAGTACTCACAGGTCCAATACTGGCCGCAACCCACCGCCTTTTTTCGGTACAATGAAGTAGGAGCTGTAAAACCCCTTCTTCATCTCGGCCGGAGGGACAATCTCGTCAGACGTACCGGCGGGTGGAGCCTCGCGGCGGGGCAGAGCCTGAGGTGCCACACCGTGTCGTGGCCGTGCTGTGTTCAGGGACATCGAAGTACTTACCTGGCTCCTTGTGACCACCCCCGTAACAGCCTGGGATGGGGGAGGAAGAGGCCTGTCCTCGTGACTCGTGGAGACTGTCACATCGGGGGCAGATTTATGCCACAGCTAGGCGCTCAGGGATGGGGAGACCGCCGCTGGAGCACCAAATCTGTCAAATAGAGTGGTGGACGGTGGTCGTGATGATGGCTGTGCACACTGGATACGTGACCCAGGGAAAAAGGAAACCGCTCTTGCTGAACTCTTGGGTACTACAGCCCTTGGGCATGCAGCGCAATTAAATGCAAAGGTAACAAAAGATTCTCCTCCCGGCCCTCGACCGGGGGATGGAGTGGTCTGCTTACCAGCTCCAGAGCAGCGGGTTTCGTCGTCCCTGGGTCGCCCATCTCAGGGGCGCTTCGAAGCCTTTCGTGGGTTCTTGGTGGCCGCAAGACGGGTGGCGTCTGCTTCCTGTGGTGGGCTCCACGCCAGGGCCGGGCCGCAGGGGCGGGCTGCAGTGGAGCCGGTGGGCAGCTCCTACCCTCGTGCAGTTCCTTTAGCACCTTGGCGGACTTGCAGGAGAGCCATGGCGTGCAGGGTAGAGGCGGCTTGTCCAGCGGCACCGTAGGCCTTGGCTATCAGAGATGACGTAAACCTACAGGCCTTGGACGGGAGCTTTGGGCGCCCGCACCAGGTGGCGCCACTCTGCGGGCATAGGTGCACCGCGAGTGCCTTTATCCACCGGGGGGATTGCCGAATAGCCCTTGGCTGCCCCACCATCGAGGGTAGTGAGGGTGGGGAAGCTGAAAGATCGGGACTGGGCAGTAAATGTGCCTCCCACGACCTTGTCAGCTCTTCATGCACTTCCGGGAAGAAAGGAATGGGGGCAAGGCGTGGCTTTGAGTGGCGCCACGAGCCCAGGAACCAATCATCGAGCCGCGAGGGTTCAGGGGAGAGCAGAGGGTTCCACTCTAGCCTGACGCTTGCGGCTGCCCGGGAAAGCATGTCATCATCTCTGCGTCAGCCTGTGACTGGGCGACCACACCCGAAGGGAGGAGCCCAGCTGAGGCTTCCGCGTCCGACTGGACGAGCCCGCTCTCCGGTGCTGCGCTTGAGAGCTCATCACTATCGCGGGCTCTGAATAAAAGGTCAAACTCGCCGTGAGACTAGCCGGTGGACTCATCCGGAAGCCCGATCGGGGCAGACGAGCGTGCTGGGGAATGGGAGGTCCGTGGGGGGATACCCGGCGGAGGTGGTCCCATTGGGGTCCCAAATCGCCCCCAGTGCTAGCCGTGCTGGCCTCATACCCGTGGGTAGAAGGACCGAGGCAGGGAGCCTCTGGGATGGCTTCCTTTCTTACGAAGGTAAGCCACGACCGCATCGTTGCCATGGACATGTTCTCGCAATGAGTACATGACCCATCCACGAACGCTGTCTTCATGTGAGCAGTGCCCAGACACAAAAGACAGTGATCGTGACCATCAGAAGGCGAGAGATAACGAGCGCAACCAGGAATAACACACAAAGCAAAGGCATCTTTAAAAAGTTGCGTCTTTAAAAAGATGTTCCGTGTGTGCCGCTCTTTTAGAGATACATACTCTTTTAGAGAAATATACTCTTTTAGAGAAATATACTCTTTTATTTCTGCCGAAGCGCCCAGGGATATTCTCTGCAGTGCACCAGTGCAGAGGAGGGAGAAGCCGCTGAAATGCGCCGTCAGATCCAGCAGAGGTGAATGAACAGTCGTGGGAATTCAGCTCAGTGAGCATGACCGTTCGGCTCCGAAGAGAAAATCTGAATGAGTGGTTGCATACCAGCTCCATTTATACCCGTATGTCTGGGGGAGTGGCATGCAAATGCCACTCGCCCATTTTCATTGGCCTTTTTATCAAAGACCAGAGGTGTCTTGGGCTCCCAATAGTGACCCCTAGTGTCACTACATCGACACAACGTCGAGTGAGTGACAGATTGGGAACTAATTCCACACTCTGAAATTAAGAAGTTGAATACCATTAACAATTATCAATACACACATGAATATTGAATGATTTTCCCAGAGGAATGGAAAGAGCAAAACTCGAGGTTACAGTGAGGCACTCACAATGGAAGTAAATGGGGGCCAATTTTTGAACATTTTTTCAAGAGTATAGCCACAAGACATAAACAATATGCATGTAAACATGATTTTAGTGTGATAAAATCGCTTACTAACCTTTTCTGTGCAAAGTTATAGCCAATTTTACAACTTCGTTGCCATGACGATGTAATGTCAACAAACCCAGAAACTCCAAAAAGACAATTTAAACAACCTGACAGCTCAAATAATACATGAGTTTTAACAGAATAATTAATGCAAGTCATTTTATAAAATTAAAAGCTTTACATTTCTACCATTAAACCCTCCAAAACTTGGCTCCATTCACTTCCACTGTAAGTGCCTCACTGTAACCTCAATTTTTGCTTTTTTAAAGACAAGGAGGAAGGAGTGAAAATAATGTTTTGTGGGAATCAACATTATGCCATGAATGCTGTCAACTGAGCTTAATTTGTATTGGACCCGGAATACATTTAACTGATACAGCATCAACTTTGGAAGCCATAAAATACTACCACCCTGTCTACACTGGGCACTTCCATTGATGCAATGCAACGCAACGCAATGGCTTGAGGCTGTCTACACTGGACACGTCAACACATTCTAAACCATTTAATTTGTGTAGAAGTTCCAGCGCGTGCAGCACAAAATGGAACGGGACACCCGTTTATTATTGGTGCGATGGATTGCGCCGCAACGGACACTTCCAATGTAGACAGCATCATTAATTATAATGGGGTTCTATTACTTTTGACCTGATGCAACACACTGGTCGCAGAGATGGTGTAAAACTAAAATCAAAAACTAACTAAAAACTGAATGGAAACTGAAAAAGAGTAAAAAATGGAAATTTAAACTAAAACTAGCAGTCATAGAGTGAAAACTAATGAAAACTAAACTGCAATGACTAACTGAAAATAAAAAGTAAATAAAAATGTAGGACTTTTGCAAAGCTATGAGAGATTAAAGGTGCCATTTTGCTAACTTTTGCTAGACATGAATTAGACCAGCCCCATTCCTGCAACCACACATCCTGTCTCCAAAAACCCACTTTTTAAAAACCTTTCAGCCAATCCAATGTCAGCTAGTCTGAACTTTCAAAAATGATTAACAGTTTCTGTTTTGTTAAAAACATGCTGTTTTACCGTTTAGAGTAATTTCTCAGTACACATCTGTCAAGTAGGAATATTGTATTTGTCTGGTGTGTTCCCAAAAAAATAAAAAGAAAGAAAGAAATAAAGCACATTTAGTGTCAAGATTGTTGACTCGAAGTTGCTGCAAACATTATGATTATGACAGATTATGAGCATCACACAGCAAGGGTGAAGCTCCTCCAAAACAAACTATTTTTCCTGACAAAACAACAAACAATAATAAGAGCAATTATTTTACATTGGGTTTATCGCACTAATTGCTAGTTGTGTTCTGAAGAACAGCATGATTGTTTTAATGAGTATTATTTGGGTTTTGTAAGCATGTATTACTCAAAAACAAAATAAAATCTATGCTGCCCAAGTCTAGCTTGAAAAGAGACACAGTGTCAGTTAATTAATCTATTTAGCTTCACGCAGGACAAGACAAAAGTGTCTCATCCAAACACTTCTCCAAAATACACTCACCTAATGAGCTTTATAATGTCAAAAACTCTGCTTTAAGATTTAAGAAATCGTACCAGTTGGCTCATGCAAAATCTATTTACTACCATAGGAAAAAATGAACGCACCAACGAACAATGTGATTACATTGTTTTTTTCTACGTTTATCCTCTAACCCAAAACCTAAACCTAACTATTAAAGTGCTGAAATGGAGGTTGGCTAAAATTGTATTCCTGTATTGTATAGATTTAATATTCTGTTTGCTAACCTAAAAGTCATACATTTTGTCATATGAATATCTTGCAATTTCGTCATCTACTACAAATTCTTACAAGTTGTCATGAGACTATGTTGAACATGGTTTGCAATCATGGTCAGATTATAAAAAAATGCCAGTTTGAATTTGCAGAATGGAGAAGGAAATTTGAAAAAAGATGGGAAAACATACTTCAAAAATCTTCCAAGTATTCCACAGAAAAAAATAAAAACATTCAGTATGGCTATAACTATATCTTTAAAGGTTTAAAGACTGAGTTTGGACAAAAAAACAAACAAACAAACAAACAAACAAACAAACAGATGGCATAGTAGATTAATTCCGTACTGTAAGGTTCAAGAGGAAGTGACTTTCATTCCTATAATTTTATCTGAACAGATCCATATCCTCATGAGAGTGAGATATATGATTGCCTGATTTGTAAATTACATCATACATATTATTATTTTGAAAGCACATATAGAAGTGCAGATCTTATTATTTTCATTGCTCTGGACAGCAGGTGCATTTGAGTATTCAGATGCTTCAAAGCAGCAGAGCATTAACTACAAAAATTTTCCGAAAGCCTCAGCTTTATACGTATCTATTCATGTCTGCTGGCAATCCATGTTCTCAAAGCTGCAAATTGCCTTATATGTCTACATTTCTGCTCAAAAAAGCTATTTTGGGCAAACTCATGCTTTATCACAGGACTCTCCCGACAGCTCATGCGAGGAGGGAATAATAAATGATTTCGAGCCACACGAGGGTCCAAACCTGCACCACACAGACGATTAAGATCTGTTTCAAAACCTAGTGAGCTTCCTTGTTGTATACATCCTAGGCAGATGCCATCTAAGGAAGCATCCTAATAAAAAAAAAGAACCTTATAAGAGACAAATTTAGAATGCTATACATAGACATCAACTCTGTGTCTTCCATAAATAGCCTTTCTTACTGAATAAAATACAGCTTATGACTTAATTTCAATTGGTTCCTCACACAAAGCTATGTGGTTTCAGAAGACTTGGTTAATGGCACATAAGTTGTAAGGACTAGTTTTATGGTGCTTTTATGGTGTCTTCAGTTTATTTTGGAGCTTGAGACTTGGTCACTATGCACTGACATTACATGGAAATAACTGTGTCAAGATTCGTAAATTATCTTGTGTGTTCCACAGACAGAATAACAGCATACAGTATGGGTTTAAGAATGAAAAAAGGGTGAATAAATAATGACATTTTAATAATGACAGTTTGTGTTTATGAGTGAACTATACCTTTAAAGTAATAGCAAAATTACTCTGTTAGTTAAGTGAAATTAGTTCTGAGCAGGGCAATCTCATGAAAACGTCACAGACAGAACAGTCTCTCCTCAGTTCGGACGATTCATCACAGGCTCAGCTATCTTCGGATATTAACAAACATTTAACCTTAATACAGTATGTTTTATTAACCTTGTGCAACCCCGCATCCACATGTGTGGACGTTGTATTTTGGCTTTGTTAAACACAACATAATTTAAATGAATTAAAACTGACTGAATACTGTTCGCAAGACTCTACACTGTCAGTTAAGTGTTAACTTCTGGTGCACCGCGTCATGTGACATAATAGCATGACTTTGATTTACAGGAACCACTACTATGGGCGCAGTGCAAACAAAAGTGCCTCTGGTAAGAAACCCCTTTAAGTTTTTTGATTGAAACCTGTTTGGTTGTAAAGAGTAGCGTCTCTAGTTTCGTTTGATATGCCGCTTTAAAATATCCGTTGATTTTTCGCATGTCAGCGTGCTGATAAACATGATGTCCACATATGTTGAAATTAGGACCGCGGTCCCTCAAAAGTTTAAAAAACTTGTTAGTTATTTTGAATATTTTTCAACATTAACACATCTGTGGGTCAATTCGCTTCATTTTAATATAATTGTTTTATTTTTTTTTATTTTTTTTGTAATCACTGTACATTACGGTTCTATTCATTAACATTAGTAAATGCATTCCTACACTGTATATTTACTATGCATTTTCACATTGAGAATAAATGTATTCATGCAAAAGCTGAAATGTTTTGCTTTCAGAGGTTTTATTTGATTTAGGATAAAAATAAGGTGCATTTCGAACTGTTTTGAGACCAGTGCAGACAGACAGCACACTGGAGGTTAAATCATTCACTAAATAGGGAGCAAGGGAGCAAGGGTGCATCCTATAGCTTTCTATGTAGCTAAGTGGATTCTCTCCCAAAATCCGGCCAAAAGTTCAGTTTCAAGCTGCAGATGATGTTTGGATCACTCAACATGTTTGGCAGACATGGGAGAATGATAATCAGCACATAGATTCAGAATTTATAATGTAACATTTTATTTTAACATGGTTGGCAGTGATTGGATGATGCTGGCCATTACTTTGAATAAGAATAATTCATACAGCTTTATAAAAATCAGCTGTAATGTCTATAACATCTCAAAAACATGAATAGCCAACACTCCTGGACACATAATAAACTATTTGCTGAAAAAATAATCGGACTTTCTATAGCTTGGTATTACTTAAAATTTCACTACTTAGTCCCACTGTCCACATACTGTATGCGGACATCAATTTTAAGGAAAACTGTTTGCTCTAGAATTTATTTTGCTTGTTTATTAGGTGCTACTAGTAACAAATCAAAAAAGGAAATGGAAAATGCACACAGCAGTCACACAGGGGTCTCAGGAGGTTAATATATTTATAAATACTTTCATGTAGTAACATAATATTACAATATCAATATTTTAGATCCCTTAACACAACCCCAAGTCTAAATCTTACCAATTATCAAAAATATAAAACATGCAACAGACAGGTAAATTCAGTCACAACATTTTTTGTTACATTACACTATTTTATCCTCCTGAGACCTGATTGTGACTGCTTTGTGCATTTTCCATTTCCTTTTTGGCTTTAATTTAGTAGCCCCTGATAAACATGTAAAAAAAATAAAATAAAATAAAATAAGAGCAAATCGTTTTCATAAAAACTGATGTCCTCATATGTGGACAGCTGGACCAAGTTATGAAATTTTAAATAATACCAAGATATAGAAAGTCAGATTTTTTTTGTTTCATATTGTTTATTATGTTTCCAGGAGTGTTTTTTTTTTTTTTTTTTTTTTTTGGGGATTTTGAGACATTGCAGACATCGAACAGCTGGGTTTTGTGTGTTTTTCTACTTTGGCAACAAAATCTCAATGTTCTCTCTGTGTACTGTCAAACAAACAGTGATGGCCAGTGCTGAAGCATTTTTCCAATCAGAAATTGCATAATTAAATTTGATTCAAAGTAATAGCCAGCATCATCCAATCACTGCCAACCATGTTAAAATAAAATTTAGCATTATAAATTTTGAATCTTTGTACTGATTACCATTGTCTCATGCCTGCTAAACATATTGAGTGGTCCAGACATCATCTGCAGCCTGAAACTGAACTTTTAGTGTGCTTATAGGAGTGAATGCACTTGGCTGCATAGGAAAGCTATAGGATGCTCCCTTGCTTCCTATTTAGTGAATGACTTAACCTCCAGTGTGCTGTCTGTCTGCACTAGTCTCAGAACAGTTCAAAATGCACCTTATTTTTATCCTAACTTCATTTAAAGCCTCTGAAAGCAAAATTTTTCAGCTACTGGATGAGCGCATTGATTTTCATTGTGATAATGCTCAATAAGTTTCTAAGGAAAAATAGCCCTATAATCCACGTCTGTGGTCACTGTGTTTAACAGCGTGTCGTTTCGCGATAAATCGATGAAATTGTCAAAATGGCATAAAGGATGAAACTAGAGACTCAAATCTTTTGACTCAAACAGGTTCCAATGTAAAAACTTAATGAGGTTCCTTACCAGATGTAGTTTTTTTTAATGTTTCTCCCAAAGACAAACTCCGCTAAGATCGGCACCAAGGTTTTTTTTTGTTTTTTTTGCCATATTTAACACTTTAATGACAGCGCAGAGTGTTCTGAACTGAGATCAGTCGGTTTAAATGAAATTAAATTATGCATAGCGTATATCAAAGACAAAACACACAGTCAGCGCATGAGGACGGGGGTTGCACAAGGATATAGATATTTTTGAGCACCTAACCACACCTCTACGCCTAAGCCTAACCAATTCTCAACAATATAAAATACTTACCAAGCAGATACATGCACAGTCACAATAATTTATGTTAAAAATGACAAAAAAGCAAGATAAAAGCATTCCAAATTACTGTATTCGTATTCTTCAGAAACCATACATTTGTGAGCAATGAGCACAACGTTTTGGTAGTGCAGGAAAAAAATCATCCCAGTGACGCTTTGTCATTAGGGACAGTTCTGTAAAAATCTTGAGCATCATTTGTTTAGCAGATGCCTTTTGTTGAGATAGTTTGTTATCCAATCCACTGTCATTCAGACATTTTAAGACTGACTTAAATGTCCAAATACTTTGTAGGGCCACACACACCAGTTACGTCAGATCATGAATATATTTTGACTAAAAACCAAAACTAAATTTAGACTTATTAGCATTACAAGCCTGTAGCATTTCTGTGCTGAAATCATATGAATACAAATAGCTTAAACAAAAGATTTTCTTGGTGAGTAACGATGACTGATGGCATGCAGGCTGTGTTTAAACTCTTTCTGGTTTTTTTTCCCCCAACACCCAATTATGCAAATCTGATCTAAGCTGAAAACAATGTCAGGTAATTAGCATTATTATTAGAAGAACACAGAGTTCAGGCACAGAGTTTAATATACCAGAACAATGTGTCAAAATAATGATTGTAGCTGAAGAGGCTGTGCATTTTCTGGCTGCTGCTGAATCATACACCTGTGACACACTTATAGAGCACATATACAAATCAATATTTGCAATATATGAGATTCTTTGCCAGCAGGTACTTATCATCCCTAAATACACTGTCTTGTAACTTGAGCGGAGAAATAACTTTGGAGGAAATGGTTACAGGCTTGTTCCTGCTGGAGGATTGGATTGAAAATGATAAATACAATGTTTGAATGACTGCTATATGACCCCTGACCACTGAGATGTCTTTTTGTCCTTTTAAGAATGTCTACTCATCTGCAATACATTGCTAAAGCATTCCCTGTTGGAGGTTAGAACAACACTGAGCATTTGTTTTTCCAATGTTTCAGATTTAGAATCTATCTAAAGATATCTATGTGATGTTTGTAAGCAAATGTCACCTAAATCACAGTAACTTCATCACATCTTAAGCTATGATATATCATTAATGTATTATAATCGAGTATGCAATTATGTATTTTTAGTTTTTATTTCTTCACTTTTACGCATTGCAATCCGGTCTGTTTATACCACAGACATTTTCGAATTAGTTGGCTTTCTAATCTAGTATTGCATGGTAAATTGTTTACATGTATATGCATGTAAGTGGATTACATACAGTATGCATGTAAGTGGAGAAAAATATGTCATTATTGTATTGTAATAATATATGTACTATATATACTGTATATGTCATGTATTCCCTGTTTTTGTCTAGACTTTTATGTTGAAATTCTTGTTAAGTTCCCCGTTCCTGTTTCCTGTGTTAGTTTTGTAGTCCTTTGTAGTTTTATTTCTTGATTGGTTTCCCCAGGTGTTCCTCATTCCCTGATTGTTTCCCCAGGTGTTCCTTGTTTTCCCTTGTGTATTTAAGCCCTTGTTTCCCCTGGTTAGTTTGTCAGTCTTTGCATGTGTTTGTTATGCTCTGTACTCCCTTCCCTTCCTGTGTTTTTTTTTTTTATATTCGGAGTTACTTTGTTTATCTTTATTAAAGCTCCGTTTAGATCCTCATTTCTCGCCTGCCTTGTTACAGTATATGATTATGCAATATGCAGTTTTTCACTTTCAACTGCAATGCTGTCCATTAAACAAGTGATATTTTCACATTAATTTGAATAAAGACTTTAGTGCTTCTATGTGTAGGTGTTTTCTAATCCAGCATTGTATGGTAAACTACAATGAGTAAAAAAATAAAAATAAAATGCAATTACACAAATCTAAAACTGAATTGAATCTTCAGCACTTTACGTTATAATATCCATGGATTTTTGTTGTTGTATGGAACACAAGCATGTTAGATGTGCTACCACTGTGCATCTTGTAACTTATTGCTTTAAATATATATCCATACTATTCTTCTTAAAGCACCCTAACTATTTATCTGATTCGTGCCAATATTTTTGCGTAGCTAGAGCCACACCAGCTCGTTTTGCTTGAACTTTGGTGCAGGCACTGTGACTGGTAGCCTGTGGGTCCTGCATTTAAAAACCTTTGAAATGATAATGTGCTTGCCATCATACATTACATTTTCATTTTTCATCATACATGGCTGGAACATATCTCTGAGAAAAACAGCTCTTCAGTGAAAATGTTTTTTGATGTACTCAATTTTGGAACTGGAAGCTAAATGAGCAAGGAGGTGGGGAGAGATAAGATAAGTTTGCTTTACTAAACTGTAACAGCGAGGCAAACATCTTGACATGTTCCGCAGGGTTTTGCTCACATCAGGAATAAATAGTGTGAAATTCCATGGGGGCCATTCAAAACTCTTCCTGCACAAAATCCGAGACTCTCCTTGTAGAGTTTGTATGGACAGACAACACAGTTGTTGGAAACATGTGTCCATCAGCCAGTCAAATGACAGAATTGGCTTGCATGACAACAATTCTAAAACTTTGCAGAGTGTGTACCCTCTTGATTCTGAGATATCTCCAGTATGTCCAAGGCTGGCTCTATTTTTTCTATTTCTTTACAAAAATTTAGAGTTCTGGCAAACTTGCTGCAAATTTGCCACTCATTAATATGTTCACATGCAAATAAGCTTGCGATTTGCCGCAAAAAAGTTTGCAGCTCTTCAACAGTACTAAGATAGCACACATACTTCTCCGAGATGCATGTTTTAGATCTTTTCAATTGGAAAGCATCGCATTTTAATTAACATCTGCTAGACATCTTAAAAAGATCTGATTTACAAACATTCATTCATAAACATCTCAAAGACATCTGCTGAATGTCTTATTGACATCCAAGGGGAAACGTCTTACTGACGTTTTGCAGATGCCCAAACAACAACAAAAATAAGTCTTATAGGTGTAAACACACACATCAAATAGACGTCTAGGTGATGTACGTGTGCTATCAGGGTACTGTAAACCTGCAGCAAACCATGGACAATTTGGCAACAATGGACAATTTGCTGCTACTGGCAAACAATTATCTGGCAAACCTTTGGCAACAATAAAGAGTTTGCTGCAAAGCACATTTGCTTTTGAAAATAATGAGAGGCCAAGTTTGCCAAAGGGATTTGCCAGAACTCTCGATTTTCGCAAGGGTTCCGAATCACACGGACACACTCCTTTATGAATCACATAAACTTTTGACCAATTTTCATGTGTTATATTTGATATAAAAAAACATTAATTTACCATCTGAAAAAAGACATTCATCTAGACTCTTTGATGATGAAAGCATGCTAATAATGCTTAGGGTGACCAGACGTCCCGATAAAACCGAGACAGTCCCGATTTTACGAGCCATGTCCCGCGTCCTGACGGAGTTACAGTGAGGACACCTTTTGTGCTGATAATCAGGCTTAGCATAATATTTTACGAAAATGATCATTGCTGTGCTTTGTGCTTTTTCTGTAATGAGAAACTTGTGATGAATAATCACAATAATCACTTGCAGTCTCAGAATCAGCGGGGCTTTAAACTTTCCCCTGATCACCCCCTCCTACCTCTGCTGCTGTCTGTCAGCCCATAAGAAAATTTACTCACCAGCTAGAAGCCAAAAACCATGGAGGGAGAGATTATATCAGTCAAACAGCACAGTTCAAGGTAATCAAATAACAAAAAATGTATTCCTTTCTATAATATACATCCTCTGACATACCATCAGTAATATCGCAACCCTGTATCAGCAAGCCATGTGATATCATAAACTCTATTTGGATGAGATTTGTTTTATACGGGGATGTGGGGCAATGTAATAATTACCAGAGCTTCATTGATTTTAATCCCGTCCGAAACTTGCATATCAGTATATTTTCCAGACTGCGTGTTCCCGCGCCAATAAATATTGCAGCGTCTTCTATAAAATGCCCTGAAAAAACAACCCAGGTAAAGGTAGTCCACTGTGAACTGACATGCTGGTAAAAGGTTTGTGAATCTGCACTGTCTGTGAGCACTTTCATTATTGTTGTTTCTGAAGTTCTCCATGTCTGAAGTCTTTGGTCAAAGAAACCAGGAATGAGAAGACGCACTTCACATCCTCAGATAAATCTGGCTGTTGCATATATGTGTCCATGCGTATTTTTTATCGAGCATTTTATGCAGTTAAGCATTTTATTATTTAAAGAGAAATAAATGCTGTGACCCAATTTTTTTGTCATGGTCATCTGGTCACCCTAATCATGCTAACAGGGCAACAGTCAGCTACAGTACAGTACAAATCATGAACGTTCAACTGACAATTTGCATATGCTGTTGTCACGGTCCTGTCACTCTGTCAGTCTGGGTTTTTATCTGACAGGACCGTGGCATTATCGTCCCATGTCTCTCTTGTGTTTCGCTGTCTGTCTTTGTGTGGGCGCACGGTTTCGGTTGTATACCCTGCCGTGCGCTCTTCGGTCTGTCTTGTTTCATGTCTGGAGTATGGTGTCTGGTTCCTGCTTTCCCGTCTGGTTCGGTTTCAGTTGGTGTCGGGATCCGGACACATGCTCCATGTCTGTCTGTTATTGACGTGGGTGCATTATGCTTATGTCATCTTGGCAGTATGCACTCGCGTCAATAGTTTATGTCTGTCTCTCACGAACATGGGTGCACCTCACGTCACACTCACATTGCATTGTGCACCCGGGTCGCGAGCTGTCTTCAAGTTGTGCTGAGGGTCGGTCACTTTGGTCTAAGGTGTCAGGTGTATGTGTGGCCAAACTCTCGCACAGGTGTCCTGACTCACACACAGGTGCGTTTGCCTCATGATGTACACTCAGTTTTCGTTTAGTGTGAGAATGCGTGGCATCGCTTTGTTTGGCGTTGCTACGCATTCTCTCGTCTTGTTTGTCAGTTGGCATGGGCTTATATTGCCTTATATTCTTGGCGATCTACACTCATGCCATTCGGGTGTTTTGTTGTCTTGTGAGAGCACGTGGATTTGTTTTGTTTCTGTTTTGCTGCGTGTCTCTCTGTCTTACGTCATACCCCGCCTCCTTGCTTGCCCATTATTAGTTTATTAGTCACACCTGCCCTGTCTTGTTAACCTGTTGATTTCTCTCCCTATTTTATTCTCCTTGTGTTTGCTGTCCAGTGCCAGTTTGTCTTGTTTCCTGTCTTGTTGGTTCTCACGTGTCGGTCTGCTTCCTCCTTCCCTGGTGTCAGTAGCCCAGCCCAGTCCGGTCGGCCCTGTTCCCTGTTTCCCCTGCCTGGATTACTTCCCTTCTTGTTTTTCCCCTAAGGGGTTGTTGATGTTTGTTTTTCCCCCTTGTGGGAGTTTTGGTTTGATTTTTGCCCTTTTTGTTGTATTAAATAAACCTGCTATTTTTTACTCTGCATTTGGGTCCTGCCTCTTATCCATGACAGCTATCTGATAAAAACATGAATTGACCATCTGAAGATGTTCATCTAGACTCTTTTTTGACGCTAGCATGCTTATCATGCTAGCAGGTCTACCATCAGCTACTGTATAAACATTTGACCAATTTTCATGTGTTACATTTGATAAAAATATTGATTGACCATCTGACTAGGCCCTTTGATGATGCTAGAATGCTAATCATGCTAGTAAGGCTACAGTCAGCTACTGAATGAATCACATAAATATTCAACCAATTTTAAAATGTTATATTTGATTAAAAATATTAAGTGACCATATGAAAAGAAGACATTAATCTAGAATCTTTAATGATGCTAGCATGCTAATTATGCTAGCAGGGCGACAGTCAGCTACCATCCCTGAAAAATCCTGCTGAAACCAGCCTGAGGTCTCGCAGCCTGGCAAAACTGGTTTGTTTTGCTGGTTTAAGAGATTGGGGCACTTATCAGATGGTCAGGCTGGGAGACTGTATGACCGCCAGCTTAGCCAGTTTGACAGACCAGCTAAACCAGCTAAAAGGAGCAAATCACCTTTGTTT
This sequence comes from Myxocyprinus asiaticus, assembly GCF_019703515.2. Taxonomy (NCBI): domain Eukaryota; kingdom Metazoa; phylum Chordata; class Actinopteri; order Cypriniformes; family Catostomidae; genus Myxocyprinus; species Myxocyprinus asiaticus. The sequence goes on along the minus strand of NC_059358.1, from coordinate 5,434,247 downwards.
TACAATTTTTCCTAGCAGGGATCAACCCAAATATCCCCTGATAAGTGATAGACTGGGACTAAATAAGGCATAGTGAACATCTTGACATCTGCAGAGTTTTGCTCACATCAGGAATAAATGTCTGAAAAATTTATGGGGACCATTTAAAACAGCTCCTGCATATATTCTGAGACTCTCCACATAGAACTTTATGGATTGACAACACAGTTGCTTGAAACATGCGTCCGACAACCAGTCAAATGACAGAATCTGCTTGCATGGCAATAACGTTTAAAGCTTTGGAGAGTGTGTACCCTCGATATGGTTCCATCCATCTGGATTCTGAGATATCTCCTGTTTGAGTGTGGGGAGGCGGGTGGTGTTACAGGACTGCTGAGAACTCTTGGATGAGCTCCTACATCAAGAGAATGGGCAGGTTCTCTGAGGATATGAGATCAAAAGACCATCTGCCTATTCTGAGGGTCCCGCTTGTATCTCAGAGTGGCCAAAGAACTGGGTGAAAGATTGACAAGCTCTGCAGTATTTTACTGTGTTATGTTAGTTTTAAATGATTTTGCTTCTAGACTCAGATTTTACATTGGACATCAAGTTTTGAAGCACCAAAATTGAGAATCATTCAAACATAAACAAAAATATTCTTAAAAGGAAGCATTGCAATATATTAAATGAATAGTTGACCAAAAAATAAAAACATTCAGCCAGTATGTACTCACCCTCATATTTTTCCAACCTCTATGCTGAATTTATTTATTTTTTCCATGAAACACAAAACTTACTTAACACCCATGGCACGGTTCACCAAAAATAAAACAACTCTGTTTGTTTGTTTATACTCACCAACGTGATGTATGACTTTCTTTGTTTAGTAGAAACACAAAAAGAGATCCCTGATAGCTTGCATACATCACTAGATGTCTATTTGATGTGTGTGTTTACATCTGTAAGACATATTTTTAGGTTGTCTGCACATCTGCAATATGTCTATTAGATGTTTCCTCTTGGATGCCATTAAGACATTCAGCAGATGTCTTTGAGATGTTTATGATTCAGAATGTTTGTAAATCTGATCTTTTTAAGATGTTTAGCAGATGATAATAAAAATGCGATGCTTCCCAAATGAAAATATCTCAAACAGACATCTCAAAGACATGTGTGTGCTATGTGGGATGTTAGACAGAATTTTAGCTTTCAGGGGCTGTCAAGTTCAAATAAGGACAAAAAATATCATAAGTACTTTGGAGCAAAAGTAATGTAAATGGTGAAAGAATGTCCATTTTTGGTTGAATGATTGTGATTGCCACTTGGTCCTAACTATTCCTTAAAGAACTCCAAAAATGAATTGCACAGGCCCAACAATGTGCAAAATTATTAAAAACCAATTTAGTTTCTAACTTTCTCTTGAATATCAATGGTTTTGTGCTCCAAAATGAACACAAGGCAAGTTGCTTTACATTTACATATAGCAGACGCTTTTTGACTTGGAACATAAGCAATTTGTCATACAAAAGTCAACAATATCTGTAGTAATATCTGTATCGCACTGACAAGTTTCAAGAGTTACTTGTTGCTTTCGAAAGTTTGTGTACCCTGAAAACAACCCCATTCAGTTAAATTACTGACAAGCAGTAACCCCTATCAGACATTTTTGCATCAATATAAGCATGAACACATTTCCTTCAAGGGTTACCGATCCAGTCCCATGGGAACCAGGAAGTAATCATGTTCACATGAAAAATAGTGTGCGCGATTTGGAGGTTGAATTTTTGCTCAAAAAATTACATTTTTACTCCACTGACGGTTAGGTTTGGGGCTGGGGTTTGGTTTAGGGTCTATGGTAAATAAAATATGCATTCCTGTCGACTGTATTAAAACATTAACAACAACAACAACAAAAATTAGCTTTTGGCGCCACTCTGTGGGCATTTCCCTCAGAAACTATGCTCACGCATGCACATATATTTCACAACACTTTCAGCTTCGGCCACTGGGGGAAGTGGTTTGAAATTCTGTAAGCGATTTCAGCAGTAAAACTTTCAACATACCATTGTCAAATTCAAAGTGTGATCAGTCTTGAGGGCTTAAAAAAGTTAAAAGTTATAATATATATATATATATATATATATATATATATATATATATATATATATATATATATATATATATATATACTGTGCATCCGGAAAGTATTCACAGCGCTTCACCTTTTCCACATTTTGTTATGTTACAGCCTTATTCCAAAATTGATTAAATTCATTATTTTCCTCAAAGTTCTACAAACAATACCCCATAATGACAACGTGAAAGATGTTTGAAATCTTTGCAAATTTATAAAAATAAAAAAGAAACCAAAAAAATCACATGTACATAAGTATTCACAGCCTTTGCCATGACACTCAAAATTGAGCTCAGGTGCATCCTGTTTCCATTGATCATCCTTGAGATGTTTCTTCAACTTGATTGGAGTCCACCTGTGGTAAATTCAGTTGATTGGACATGATTTGAAAAGGCACACACCTGTCTATATAAGGTCCCACAGTTAACAGTGCATGTCAGAGCACAAACCAAGCCATGAAGTCCAAGGAATTGTCTGTAGACCTCCGAGACAGGATTGTATCGAGGCACAGATCTGGGGAAGGGTATAGAAAAATTTCTGCAGCATTGAAGGTCCCAATGAGCACAGTGGCCTCCATCATCCGAAAATGGAAGAAGTTTGGAACCACCAGGACTCTTCCTAGAGCTGGCCGCCTGGCCAAACTGAGCGATCGGGGGAGAAGGGCCTTAGTCAGGGAGGTGACCAAGAACCCGATGGTCACTCTGACAGAGCTCCAGCATTTCTCTGTGGAGAGAGGAGAACCTTCCAGAAGAACAACCATCTCTGCAGCACTCCACCAATCAGGCCTGTATGGTAGAGTGGCCAGACGGAAGCCACTCCTCAGTAAAAGGCACATGACAGCCCGCCTGGAGTTTGCCAAAAGGCACCTGAAGGACTCTCAGACCATGAGAAACAAAGATTGAACTCTTTGGCCTGAATGGCAAGCGTCGTGTCAGGAGGAAACCAGGCACCGCTCATCACCTGGCCAATACCATCCCTACAGTGAAGCATGGTGGTGGCAGCATCATGCTGTGGGGATGTTTTTCAGTGGCAGGAACTGGGAGACTTGTCAGGATCGAGGGAAAGATGAATGCAGCAATGTACAGAGACATCCTTGATGAAAACCTGCTCCAGAGCACTCTGGACCTCAGACTGGGGCAAAGGTTCAACTTCCAACAGGACAACGACCCTAAGCACACAGCCAAGATAACAAAGGAGTGGCTACAGGACAACTCTGTGAATGTCCTTGAGTGGCCCAGCCAGAGCCCAGACTTGAACCCGATTGAACATCTCTGGAGAGATCTGAAAATGGCTGTGCACCGACGCTCCCCATCCAACCTGATGGAGCTTGAGAGGTCCTGCAAAGAAGAATGGGAGAAACTGCCCAAAAATAGGTGTGCCAAGCTTGTAGCATCATACTCAAAAAGACTTGAGGATGTAATTGGTGCCAAATGTGCTTCAACAAAGTATTGAGCAAAGGCTGTGAATACTTATGTACATGTGATTTCTTTTCATTTTTTATTTTTAATTAATTTGCAAAGATTTCAAACAAACTTCTTTCACATTGTCATTATGGGGTATTGTTTGTAGAATTTTGAGGAAAATAATGAATTTAACAAATTCATGCAACAAATGCAACAAGCATTTCTTGAAATTCACGTGGCCAACAAGTCTAATAATCTTGGAGCATTTTGAGAGCTACATTCGTCACAGGTCTTCCTCCCAGCTGGTGTAAACACAAAGGAACCATTCACAGTTTTCCTCGCCTGAAGATGAAAAAGCATGTGCTAAAAGGCCCGAGGTCAGAAATTGTGTTATACAGATTCAACCAGTTGGTTTGACTGGGTCGGCTGCATTAATAGGCCATGAGTTCTTCGTTTCACTGAATGAGATGCACAGCCAAGGCTGGCACTAGTTTTATTTCTTGTGATTCATCCATGTATGAATAAAAAATTTTTTTTTAAAAATGTCTTAATGTGTTTTATTTGATAAAACATTAATTAACCATCTGACAAGACATTCATCTCTTTGATGATGCTATACTAACCATGGTAACAATGCGACAGTCAGCTACAACACAAATTGGGACAGAAAAACAGCCCAGGCTCTGTACCTAGTATATTAAAATATGTCTGCCTCTAGATGTATCACATGGATATAATACAGACTATGCTGGAAAACACCTTTTTTTTTTTCAGCTGGATTGCCTGCTGTTTGATCAAGTCAAACCACCCACACAGAAATGTCCTGGTGCTCCCTATGGGCAGTCCATATCCCTGCCCAAAATTAAAATAAGTATAAACTCTGTTCCAAATCCTGAACTGTCGTGTTGCCTACTACCAGCAAAGGCAGCTGCTACCTCCACAGAGGCCGTTCACACCAAACACGTCCTTGAGCTAAAAAAGCTAGACACGGCACCATGAACACAGGTGTCTAGAGATGCGTTTTTAAAAGTTGTAATGGTTTTTTTTTTTATTAATTTTTTTTTTTACCTAAAACAGGATCTAAAAAAAAGAGAAACATGGTACAACAGTCAAAAACATCCGTCTAGTGTAGGGATTTTCAAACTGTGATCTGGGGACCCCAAGAGGGCCGCAATGGAGTGCTAGGGGGTCTGCAGAAAATGTAAGTTAAAAACAGTATGAAAAATTTGACATTATTAGACATTGTTACCATTTAATTTTTAAATCATGGGATTGATTACAATTATTTTATTCTTTTGACAGCCATTGTTTTAAACAGTGAGAATAAAAAACAAATCTACATATAATTTCATATATTAAAGTAAGAAATATATTAGTAAGAAATAAGTAATCAATTAATGATTTAATGACTGCAATGCTGCTTTGGAACAATAATTATTCTGAAAAATGCTTTACAAATAATAACAATAAAAAAAAAAAAGCTTGAAACAGTGGGCTTGGGTGGGTGTGTTTGCACTTTCTTTGGGTGTATGAGTGCAAACGGTGGTTGTATAGTATGTTAATGAAGTGGCACAAAACGCAATTTTCTTTGTTCAAAGCAGTTCTGTTTTCAGCGCAAAGTCTAAATTCAGTTCCTGCATTTGCAGTTTTAGATTCCCCCAGCAGGTGGTAATAAAGTTTATGTCCAAACTCTGAAAATATATCCCTGACGATCAGAGTTGTAGCTGTCTTATGACACAAAAATGTAAGAGATTTGTGTTAAACTATCTATGAGTCATGGTTTATTTTTCAATCATTATTATTAAGTTTATATTTCCAATTGTATTTGTGATCTAATTTGTTATGGTATTGTTCCACCTGTTGTCATAGAGTGATTTTGAAGTCATTGCAAAAGTTGCCAATGAAGGAAGTTGGAGGGAGTAAAATGTTTGGATTTGGTATATTATTTTTTTGACCACTTTGTTATTTTGATTATATTGTCTTTTTGTTTGAAGCGTAATTTGAATTTATAAATATTTTAATGTAATTTTTTCAATGTAATTTTTTCGTGTTTCAATAAATTAATTTAATTGTTCAAAATGAAAATCTACAGGTAGAAGTGAAGTGCGTGCTGATACAATCACTGTTAATACTAGCAATGATTTGTGTGTCAGCAAATGAAAATTATTAATAATACTTACATTCCCTATAATTTAACTGAGCGTACATACAAAATCTGATGAGAATCATCTGTGCTTATAAAAGGAGCCTGTCACTGTCAGAGAAACACAGAGAAATACAGTCCATTTACACTACCAAAGTCTAATGAATGTGCTGGCTTTGTTTATATCGCTGGTGCTTGAGGAAATGGACTATATAATAGGATCTAGAACCTAAGAATTAAATTGCACTTGACCCAGCATATTAGCATGTTGCATGCGCAATTACACCAATCCCACTTTCACCTAGACTTAGCGCGTTCTTGCACGAATATACTAAAACTTCATGGCCATGCCCACTGACTTTGCGCTTGTGACTTAAGTGCTAGCGCTCTTAAAACTGGGCCCAATATCTTAATGACTCATTTTGACTTATTGTAAGTACAATGATAATATAAAAGACAACTATTTAATTTTACAAACAACATATCTCAACAGCACGTTAACTCTTTTTCTAACACAGGGAGTCGCTTGCAAGGGGATTGATATATTTCTGGGCCCTTGGCATGAAAAAGTTTGAAAACCTCTGATCTTACATATGTTTACATAGAAAGACAATTGAAAAACAGTGCAGATGGACAGAAATCTGTATTAGGAGTAAACAGCCCCTAAGGCAGCATCCTAACTGAATTGGAACCTCGTAAGTGGCTGATTTGGAACGCTCTGCACAGGCAGCAACCAGCATGGTCACCCCACTAAATAATGTTACAATACTCTGATAAGCATGAAAATACATAGTACACAAAGATATATGATAAAATAATCCATTTTTAATTACACTTTAACTATTTTTATACATACTTTTTAGTATTGAAAGAAATATTAGTATATTCAATTTTTGTTTCTCTCAGCTTGGTCGCCAAAGTGGTTGAATTTTCACTGAGCTCATTATAACGCATTCTGGGATTACCTTCTCCATGAAGCATATATGCGATGCTGACTTATATTTGGGCCATAAGTACATATCTTAAAAGGTAATCATGCTGCCTTCCATTTGGAACAGCCCCTGTGTATGCTTTAAAACGCAGTCTATATAGGCAGCTCACTAGGTTTGGGAGTTTAGCTTGGTGTTCTTTGTTCTACTGAGTTTACTGAGCAACGTATGATTTTATGCAAACCACAGAGCTGAAATATGCAGACATTGACCCATTTAAAAAACAGTTCATAGCTTAAATGATGAGTCACAAATTAAGTTTTTGTCTCCATTCATCCAACTAGAAGCTACTGCAGCAAAACTAATAACAAGATGAGAGGCTATAAAACATCAAACATGTTTGCTGGATTAAACGCTGGCCTTAATAAGACTTTTATACACCAAAACATACTTTTCATCAATATGTTTTAGGAGCCCTGCTCAATTTAGCCATTAAGCATGTAATATTAAGTTGCAATATTCATATTTCATATGTTTTGTGGTTCAAGCATATTTTATCTTTATTCAGAACAAGCATACATCATATTTTAAAATGTAAAACACTCACCACAATACCTGGGTGCACATCAAAGATCTGCACAATGATAATTAAGGCAACACCTAAATTATTAACTGTGTTTCAGATACAATGAGGCATTTCCCTGTGGAACAACTCAATTGATTGCACCATGCAAAAAAGAATAATGCAAAAGAACTGTACTGATTTACAGCAGGCACTGTAGGATACTACATAAATCACCATATCTAATGCTAACCCAAAAAGATAAATGAGAAACAGAAAACAATTTTAAGCATAATACAAGTTAAAAACAATGCTCATTTAAAATTCAATAAAACAGAATAATACAACAGCAGCATCTATCAAAGCCACAGACAGAGTATATTGGGCTTACAGCAAAGTAACTTCACAAGATTCTTTTATTAGCCAACATGCTGGTTACTAGAGTATTTGATGCACTGTTGTTATACAATGGCTCCAGAAAGTATTATTAGGACATTGAAGCCACACTTAAATATGTATGTATGCCATTGCATACATACATAGCTAAAAAGAAAAAAAAAAAAAAATCAAACCAAGTGGAATTTATTTTATGGAAAAATAGCACAAGCACATATTTAAAGCAAACATTTAGTGAAAAGAAGTTTGGTTGGTTGGTTTTGACTTTAAAATAATATGTATACTGTTCAAAATGAAGACATTTTGAGTTGATTCGAAACTCTGATTCATCGATTGCATCATCTTTTTAAAAATATTCATGGAAGTCTCCATGTGGCGATTTTAATGAATTAAAATATTCTAGTAAATACATTTTAAGGTAAATATTGCTTTATGTTTTATATTAGTGCATACAGTTGCAATCAAAATTATTCAACCCCCCTGACCAGCAATACATTCTGGTGATGTGCATTAAAACACATCAACTAAAACCTCAGTAAACAGTCAAAGTACGTTTTTAATACACATTTGAGTGATTTTGTGAACAAAGAGTTCAGTTTACCCAAATTTTAAAATAAAAAAAGAACTAATTCTCTCCACAAACGTCGTGTCAAAAATATTCAACCCCCAGTGTCAATCATTTGTGGAGCATCCTTTATCCTTAATAACAGCAAATAAATGTTTCAGGTAAGTGTTCTTAGGCTTCGGACACCTTTCTATTAGAATTTTTACACATTTCCCATGAGCAAAAGCTTCCAGCTCATTGACATTCTTTGGTTTCTGTGCTGCCACTGCTTCCTTAAAATACCAATAAAGGTTTCCAATGGGATTTTAATGATGGACTGAAAGAGCCATTTAAGGAAATTCCACGACCTATCCCTGAACCAGATTTTGGACAACTTGGATATATCCTTGGTGTTATTGTCTTGCTGGAAAGTCCAGTGATCACCGAGCTTCAATTTACACACTGAAGGCATCACATTTTTAATGCTAAAATGGCCTGATACCTGAAAGAATCCATGGTGTCAGTCACATAGTCAGGATAGCCGTTTCCTGCAGCCACAAAACACCCCCATAACAGGACTGACCCACCTCCATGCTTGACTGTGGGGATGGTGTCGTTCTTGTCATCACCTCGTCATCTTACTCCAGACGTACTGCTGACCCATGGGTCTAAAACTAATTTTCAGTTTAGTGTCATACGTCTATAAAACCTTCTTCCAGGACCCCACAGGTCTTTCCTACTTCTTTCCTAATTACTTTTTGAATATTCAAGTCAACATTTTCCCTTGGTGAAGTTTTGCTTTCTTCCACACCCCACTTCCACATATGTTGTACCATATATTAAAAAAAAATTTATGAATGGTGCTGCCAACTTTGTCTATTGGAAATTGAAGTGCCTTGGAAATGTACTTTTAGCCATGACCTTTCTTGTGTAATGAAATAATCTCTTCTATTAGCTTTTGAGACAGCTTATATTTAATTGCATTTTTTGCATAGAAATACATTTTTGCTTACAACACTAAACTTACATTTTAAAACTTAAATAAGTGCCATTGCAGATTGATGACTTAATTTTGTTTTAAAACAATTACTTGTTTAGCCTTACATATTTAAGAAACAGCTACATGCAATAGGGGTTGAATAATTATGACATGGCTGTATTTAAAAAAAAAAAAAAAAAAAAAATCCTGCTATTTAGAAATATTACGCTATATATTCACACTATGACTTTGAATGTGTCACTCAACTGATATAGACGTAAAGTTTAAAAATTCTGGGTCATCAGAAAAGCTTACTATAAGTGAAACTCATTAAATGGCATTCCTTTCTCTGTTCATTAAGTGAAAAACATTGTGGAAAACAAGTCTTTATTATTTTGAATTACATTTTTACCATATTTTAGGCATTTAAAGGTAACACTTTACAATAAGTAGCTGTTTGTTAACATTAGTTAATGCATGAAATATAAAAATATACCAATATATATTTTGACAGCATTTATTAATCTTGGATAATGTAAATGTATAGGAATACAATTTTTTATTTTTTTCAGCTTGATTTAATGAAATGTACATGCTGTATAACACGTTAGGCTGCAGTTTTCCAGTGAAATGTCCAGCTGGGGGCACCAAAAGCGAGTAAAATGGTGTCGTATTCAGAGGTTTTAAGGTGAATTTTAGATGGATGTTTTAATGATTAAATCATGCCTCCCGAACCTACAACTTTTGTCTGAACCTAACCAATAGTGTTTTAAAATATAAATGAGATGTTAAAAAAGACATCCTTACATAATCAACGCCTAAACCTAACCAATAGTGTTTTAAAACGCAGAAGCGAAATGAAAAGCACATTTTCTGAAGCAACCATGTTATTTAGCTTCTATGACTCTGTGTCATCTGTCAGCTTGAGTTCATGGCTGGACTTAAACCGTGGTCCTCCGACTCTATGAGGGGAGTTGGAATAAATGTATATAATGTAGGTAGGTCTGTAATTCAAGTGATAAAATGTATTGTTTTTCAAATGATGCATTAGAATAAAAGTGTGTCGATATCATAAAATAGCATGGTCTGAGTAATAGAGAGAAAAATAAGTGTTTATAAAGTCATAATCAGCTTTTAAAGTCATGATTTGAATGAAAATGAATAAAACACACAGTTGTTGTTGCGCGTCTAATGTTAATTTCACCTGGAAACTGCAGGGAATTGTACCTGGAGACACATATAACAAGTTTAGCGAAAATTTATATAGTCACGTTTTCACTATGAGACCATGTTGTTTTTTTTAGTTTATGTTAGATAATATTGCATTAATTAATGTGAACATACATAACTTTAAATCATACAAAAAAAAAGTATTAGTATATTTTGAATTTCACTTTAATCATGATTAAAAAGTGCTGAAAAATGTTACTTATTTTAAAGTGTTACCTACTTGCATTAAACCTTTACAGTGTACCTGACAACAATGGCTATTTGATCAAAAATATGGTTTGTCTGATCTGATAAAAAACTCTTTTATGCCATTTCAGAACAAATACATAAATATCAAGACATAGAATATCCTCAAAAGGCAGAAAATATTAAGACATTGTTTTAGCTATATCATCCAGCCCTAATTGTAATTGTAAACATGGCTTAGAAAAGTTCATTCAGTTCTGAGAAAAGGTTTAGCTTAATTTTTTGTTGTCTATTTTTAAGTCTGGCTTAAGCATCCAAACACAATATTGGGGCCACTGCATCTCTTTGACACTCTACAAAAGCAAAGAGTGGCTCATTTTAATAAGAACAACTCTAAAAATCTAGAAAATGAAAACAAGTTTCTTTACGCTTTTCGCCAAATCTCTAGCATTTATATCTTACCTCTGCATATTGGAACAGGAAAATCCCACACAGCTACATTAGACGTGCTGGTCACACAGGTGAGCTGTGCGTGACCATCCAATGTGTATCCAGACACACAGTGGTACCGGATTCTGTCTCCCACATTGAAGCTTGTTCCGTTCAGGACACCTTTGGCAGGAACTCCTGGATTCCCACAAGAACTGCTTTGAAGTTCTACACAGAGAAAGAGAGGAGATGCAAGAAACAGATACTGATCATTCATACCACGTAGTCGCCATCATATATGTCTTATTATATTGGCTGAAATATTAATCTTTTATAACAATATCACTATAAAGTGAGCATATAGGGGTGAATTTTAAATAATTTAACTACACTGGTTTTAGCAGATGTTGCCAAATTCTAAGATGAAAAATTAGCAATATATTAAGAAATATTCTACATGTTTCATATTGTTGTTGCTGTTTTTTTTTTTCTTAGTTTTTGTTTTTTTTTTGTCTTCTTATCAAAATGTTTAAAATAAAATATGTTTTCTTAGGAATATTGTTTTAATTGATAATCAATTTAATGGTTTGTCTTGTGCATGCTTAATAACAATTTCCATCCTGGTAATCTTGTAATATCCCTTTGTAATAACTAACAAAAGCCAGTTCCTTGATGATGTCATCATTCAGGAAGTCACATAATTTTGGTGGGAAAACAACAGACAAACATATTATTATATATGATTTTTTTTTTTTATTATTATTGATTTTTTTTAGTTAGATCAAAAGTGAGTTCAAGAGGTACTTTATAACATGACTTGACCCATATTTTAATGCAACATCATGGGCCAGCTGATACATGTAATTTTATTCTTAATGTATAACTGATTTTTGGTAGTTGTAACAGGCCAATTACTTGGTTGCCAAGCCTGCATTCATCAGGAAATAATGAAAATCCTAAATAAAACATCAATTTGTGCATGAAACAAAATGGTCACATCCTACTGCAATGAAATATCTAGTCTAGTGGGATACTTATTTATAAAAAGGATCTGGCAAATGCAGTCGACTATCATTTCACAACCATCTGACGCTTGACTAATATGCCTCATTCTCTGACACATGTCTGCATACATGATATGTTAAGCTTGCTAAATCCGCTATGAACACCTGCCACTATTGAAATAAAAAAGTTCAATCTTTACTGAAAAGACCTACTGTATGTTCTGCCCATCTGAGACTAATAAAATGACTGTCAGTCAGCTGATAAAAACCAATCAGTCAAGCCATGATTAACATAATGCACTAGACATTATAAATGTATAATTGTGCATACTGCCTCCTACATCCTACATGCATATTACTCCTACATGCTGATTTTGGAGGAGGAAAAAAAAATGACAGAATATAGTATGTAAACATATATGTTTTCACTTGTAGTTTACAAAAATTAGCAGAATAGAATTGAATGGATGAGAACAGAATACAACACAACACAACAGAATGGAACGGAACACAATGGAACGGAACAGAACATAGCAGAACATAACAGAACAGAATAGAATAGAATAGAATAGAATAGAATAGAACAAGGCCTGGATGTTTTCCAGTGCATCTGTCAGCTCATCTCTGGTCGCGTTGGAATAGTCCCATTGAGCTTCACGCCTCTAATCTGCGGTAATGGAAGTATTCCCTGTTCATTACAACAAGTTGGATTGTGTGGCTCTCTTTATTATGGCAGTCAACTAAATGGCCCAGAGTAAAAAAAAAAAAAGCAGAATAGATTAAAATAGAATGATAACAGAGAACAGAAAATAACCAAACAGAAGACACCAGAATAGAATAGAATAAAATAGAATATGATAGAGAACAAAAAATTAGAGCAAAACAGAACAGAATAGAGAACAGAAAAATAGAAAACAGAGAAGGCAATTATTATAGAAAATAGTACCAAGTAAGTACTACTGTAGTATGCATTAGCTTTATACTGTGAATTTTGGTGAATTTATTAATCCATCCAGAAACTCCAAGCCTACATATAAAAAAATGCATATAATGCTTTACAGCATGCGAACAATACAGTGAATGTCTTTCAAATTTGGGTATAGTAATACCTTCGAAAATATGTAGATTATACTGTACCTTGCTAATTTAATGCACTTTAATGCACGTTACTAATTGTGCAATGGGCTTTTGCACGTGTTGCTACTGTGCTTTAGTAACGTGCATTTACTAACATGTTACTAATGTGCTATAATACATACACACACACACACACATATATATATATATATATATATATATATATATAAATTCTCAATATCTGATCTTTAGGACTAATATATGCACATATATATATATAAATATTTGCTGTCTACCTGAACAAGGCCTAAATGTTTTCCAGCGCATCTTTCAGCTATCTCTGGTCACATGAGCTTTACGCCTCTGATCTGCGGTAACGGAAGTGTTTCCTGTTCTTTACGACAGGTTGTATTGCTTTGCTCGCTTTATTATGGCAGTCAAATAAATAACCCAGGGTAAAAATGAACCAGGTTTAGCATAGAAAGTGTGTTGACGTATTACCTTCGAGAGAGGATTTTTTTTTCCTATATCAAAGAAGCAATCACAAACTTGCTCCCTCGGCAAGCTGAAAAATCTCTAACACAAACAGAAAGGACATGACAAAAGCGCCCGCTTGATTGTACTGCAGTGGTCTGAAGGATAGGCTGGACACTAGCCGACTGCAACATTTGAAGCTGGAGATTACGTTTAGACAGAGACCATTCCATGTAACTGCTACTCAGGAGTTCTGATGTGTGGAAATAAAATGCCATTTATGTCAAATATGACAGTGGCTATCAACTGGTTTCGCTTTAGGATCCATCTTTTACATTATACATCAAATGGTGTTCCAAGATGCGTTAAAACACACAGTTTTATTGTACAAAAAATTCATTAAAAAAAATAAAAATAAAAACGCATTAATATATTACAAATTCTAAAGGGTTTGTTTTCTTGGAAGCAAATAATTCACCAAAGCATTTACGTGCATGTTTTTACACCGACTGATTTAACATCTTTCCATTATCGGTGTAAGGTCATAAACTGGTTGACACACTTAGATTTTGCATAGATTAACCCGATTTTGCATTGCATGCAAACACCTTTACCGGCGTTCTTACCGGTTTATCCAATGTACACACACGTTGTGCACATACCTCTTCACAGTTTAACATCAAAAGCAGTGAACTATGCGATTATTTCAAATCTCATGTAAACATGGTTTTCTAGCTTTGTCTGATTTTTTAAATAAGCTGATTTTTGGGAGTTATCAGCGTATTGCTGTGCATGTAAAAAGGCTCATTGTAGTTGGCACAAACCGTGTTTAGCCTCACTGCAAGTGAATCTGTATTTAATTTATTCTGGATTGTATTTTTGTTTACCTTGCCTAGTTTTGTCTATGGTTTTCAAGGATGAGAGCATTTGACAAACTTTAATGCACACTTTGGATGTAATAAATTCCCGATGAATAAAATCAAGCCTGCCCTCCTCCTTTCTTTTATTATATATATATATATATATATCCATATCCAGTTTCACTTTGGAGAGACTTTACATCAGATTATGAAATAAAAATGGGTTGCGAATGGTGTTTAATGTTGACTCATTTCAATTGTGTCAAGTTTTGACCCTCCTGAAATAAACTAATACATTTTGTTCAAACAAGCAAAATTTAAGTCATATTTGAGTGTTACTTCAACTTTGGGGAATTATACTGTATACAATAACAGAGGTCACAATGTACACTTGAAACATCTTAACAGGACTTAATTTTTTTGTACTTTTCAAATGCCTTTTAATATACAAATCATCACGTTTGAAACTATGATATTCTAAACATAGTGAAATAAAAACATTTAAATATTTATGTGAAAATGATTTCGTTGATCAAAATTTACGACAGTCCCACGTTCCATCAACAATTTTGCATCTAATAAATCTGTTTGAAAAGTTTGTGTACTTGTTAACCAAGCAGTTGCGGCTGCTTGTCAGAGGAGGCTGAGCCTCCTCAAAAACAATGTAACAAAAGTGTTCAATGCAGCAAAGGTTCATATTTGGATCAAAGGAGGAAGCGGGAGCCGGGTGAACAATCCAAAGTAAGTCACAACACTTTTCAGTGTACACAAACTTTGCTTTTCAGCATAATAAAATAAACACACAAAGATATGCTTTTCAGCAGTTACTTTCCCACAGACTCAGCTTCGTCCTCTCTCTCTGGACTGGGCCATCTTTTAGCTCCCCCGACTCTAGAAACGGTAATTAGACAATTCATCTCAGGTGGATGTCCTTACCGCTTTCTCTCTCCCCAGATGGGCGCTCGACCACACCCTCGCCTCCACACAGTCTAACAGTTTTTTTAAATCAATTTACCTACTAACATACACAACTCTTTAATGGAAGTTTTTTTTTTTTTTTATCCATTGTTAGCAGATGAGTTTAAATTACTGTATGAATGGTATAAATGCTAGAAGAGACTGACAGCATAAAGCCTCCTGTCATTAGTAAACTGATTAATCAAAAATGGATATTTAAATGATGCAACGTCATCTTGTTCCGTTCAAACAGCAGCCAAAAAAGGCCAGACAGATGCAAAATAAAAATGGCCTCTTTCTGCATTCACAACCATTTATGCTTCAAGCCTGCTTGGGGTTAACACAGTGAAGAAAAACTTTCAAAATATGCCAAAGATGGAGATGTAGTGGAAAGTCTAAAAACATGTGAAAGACTGAATCATGACAGCATCATATATAAATCTGACAACAGTGGAGAATGGAGCTCATCTTCACATTCAGTATTAGGCGAGTAGATGTTACTGTACATGGAATGAGGCCCTCCATTCATTTGTAAATGTTTGCATTGATTGTAGTCCGTTACTGGCACTGCATAATTTGTTCTGTTTGTTGTATTGACAAGCGTTGAGTTAGTGATCAGAAAGATCAAAACACAACAGCATTTCTCAAGACATTAGGGAGATAATCATTTGTGTACAGGAGTATAAATTACCAGCAAAAAACATGATATCTAGACCCACTGCAATCTTTTATTGGTTTGCTCTTTCAATAATGATCTATAAAATAGCCTCCTCAGAAAAATCCATCATGAACCACAACTGTAACAAAGTGGACAAAAGGGTCAGTAAAGAGCATGCTTGAGATGAAATATGAGACAAGTGATTTAAAAAAAAAAAAAAACCCCAACAACAAATGCATATTAACTCCCTGACTGGTCCAAAAACAGGAGAAAACAGTGGAAAGTAACAAAAACGGCACCCACCTTCCGTAATACACTTTACCATAAATAATAAACTTAGAGCAAGCTTCACCATACTGCAAGAACTGAAGATCTCAGGCAATAAAACACCAAAACAACAACAAAGCCACATTAATGCATAACACAGTAACTCAAGCACTGACCCAGGAAAAAGACAGCACTCTGAAAGTCAAGCTTCAACTTTTCTGTGTTTTCCAGCTCTTTTAAGCTGGCAGCCTCCTGATAACAATGAGGTTCAGCTGGTGACAATCAGCTACCTGTTAAGCAGAGTAGGAGGAGCCACAGAGGGAATAGAAAACAAAACATGCACGGAAACGTCACAAAGCAACTAAAAATAAACACACTGACAAGCAACACCATGTGAAATGAAGATGACAGCACTAATAATAATAATACAAAAGTCCCCAGGGATGTAACAGATGTGCATTCAAGTCAAGCATGCATCTCCTGAAAATGTATGCCAGTTTATGCCAATTTTTGCCACAGAAATTGGGGAAAAACTTTAGTGAAGAAAAATATCAGTTTCACCCATTGTACAAATATGCCTGGGTTTGTTCCTGGCAGGCAGCAGATTCCCTAACCACACCCCCACCCTAATCAGAGCCTGTAACGCCAAGTAGCCTGCTAGGAACCACTTGGGACATCTTTCTTCCATCGCGTGAAGTCTCAGAAAAAGAAAAAAAAAACATAATAATAATAATAATTTGCGTTATTTATTTTTTTACACGTTAAACAAATAATATTAATCACACAAATTAACACATTAAATTTCCCAGCCCTAGTGAAAATATTATATAATTGTGTGTTTAGAATACACAAATGTTAGCTACATTTATAATAAGCCTTAGCAAGACAAACAAGTCTGCATTTTAATTTCAAAAACGTTAAAAATGTAATTCCATAACCATCATTTCCACCACAGAATTCTATAAATCACAACACAGAATTTGAGATGTGCAGGAAATAACACTGTGGTGGGAATTCTCATGACTTTCAAACAAACAAACAAACAAACAAATTACATAAATCTCCTGTGATGCTTGTACAGTACATACACTGTTAGACATTGTTAGTACACAGATTAAAAAAAATAAATAGTGAGAGTGTGAAAAATGGTTTAAGTAGACTCTCTATAAGTCTACAGCGCAAAAAGTCCCCAAAGTTGACTAAACACCCATACACTGTGTAAAAGTGTTACCTTGCTAAATCTCTCTAAAAGAGCAAGTACAATGGCTTCCATATACTGAAGCATTTCATGTTGACTTGAAACACATTGCTATGTGTGGTCACCGTGCTCCCTTGAGGCAAGGAGCTATGTAAGAAACTATTGCTTCTTTTCTCAGATTTTTGTTGGCTCTTTCCTTCTGTATTTACCTAGAGATCCATCAGGGCAGCCTTTTCAGCAAGGCATCTGATCTATGAAGCATGGCACGAGATCATGCTGCTTTGCCTGTCATGGTTTACACAACAGCTTGTAAAATCAGCACAAACATAAACATGTGATAACCATCTCATGTTGCCTGTCATAACCACTCAAGGCAGGTTATACCTCCACCACATGTGACAAATGACATATCTCTGTCAGAATGAAAGCTGCAAGATGATCTGCATTGGCACTGGCAGGCAAGCACTTTCATAGTCCTGTATTTTTGTCAGGTAATGCTAGGTAAAGCTTTAGGAATGTTCCAGGCTCAATACAAGTTAAGCTCAACAGCATCCCTGACAAGGTGTCGATTAACTCAGAAAATTACACTCAGTGACCACTATATTACGTACACCTGCACACCTACTTCTTCATGTGATTATCTAATCAGCCAATCGTGTTGCAGCAGTGCAATGCATAAACTCATCAGATATGGGTCAGGAGCTTCAGTTAATCATACCAACCATCAGAATGGGGAAAAAATCTCAGTGACATAAATTAACTTAAACATGAACACACACAGCAGCCACGTGTGTGTGTCTCTCTCTCTCTCGAACTGGCGTCCCTGGCTCCTCTTTATCCCTCTCCCGCTGATTGGGCTGATTCAGTGCCGGGCATCCATTGTTAAGGCCCAGCCATGCCCTCCTCCTCGTCACACTCCTCCGCCACCTGATTCAGGCCAAGGAAACCTCTGGCATGATGTACTCACCTCCCCTCCTGCCTCTCTGGAGCCCTGGGACAGACGAGGAGAGGGAGAGGGAAAGAGCGAGTGGGAGAGACAGAGAGAGAGAGAAGAGAGAGAGAGAAAAACTCACTCGCTGGTCCCTGGACATGCCGTCGCCTGGTCCTCAGCCACTCCTCCGTCCTCTGGCAGATGACAGCTGCTCCTCCCCTGGCGGACAGCTGCGAGTCCTCTGACACCTGGTGGACAGAACGGCTCCTCCCCTTCCTGGCGGACGGCAGCAGCGAGGACTCCACGACAGCACATCTCTCCTCCTTTCCAGGTTTTGGCACCAATGTAATGGGTAAGGATGGGCAAGGAGGAGCAGGGAACCAGCTGAGCATGAAACTTTAATTACATAAATGAACTTAAACAAACAAAAACACAGCGGCTGTGTGTGTCTCTCTCTCTCTCTCAAACTGGGGTCCACGGCTCCTCTTTATCCCTCTCCCGCTGATTCAGTGCCGGGCGTCCATTGTTATGGCCCGGCCACGCCCTCCTCCTCGTCACAAGGTTGTTTTCCCAGAATTTGTTCTGACTTTTGACTTCTGCGCAAATGTCTGCGCAACTAGCGTGATCAAGTGGAAATGCATAGATAATCGCTGTTTTCAAACAGATAACTAGGGCTGGATATTGATTCAGATTTCCCTATCCAATTTTATTCTGATTCAAAAGCTCTAGATTCAATTTGATTCAATTCTGATATCGATTAAATTTGATTCTGATTTGATGCACTTGAGTAAATTTCAGTAATTATGTCCATTTTGAAATACATTTTCTATAAGCTAGCGCTGTTAATATACGGGAGTCTTCTAACTTGGTATATTATACAAATATTAATTTTAATATTTTTATTTTATCAATAGTTTTTAATATGTACAAATTCAATGTATTCTGTTATTAAAAAATGATGTATTTTGCATTTATAAAATTGCATACACACACATACATATATATATATATATATATATATATATATATATATATATATATATATATATATATATATATATATTATATACTGTATATATACATGTTCGGTTTATAATATAAACCTTCTTATAAATATAGACCTTCTTCACTGTATTACAGCCTGTACAGCTGAGAAAAGACTTTGGCAGTGTTTCACATTTTGGTAAGCACAAATCGATTTTACTGTTGCTAAAGTAGTCAACCTACTGTTTCCGATTTCACTGTGAGATCATTCTGACTACTCAATCACTGACAAGTGAAATCTGAACATTTACCAGCCAGTGGTTAATCACAGATATTTTAAGTAGCATAGCACAAAATTTGGTCGCATAGTCAAGTGATTTACTTAGATTGAAGAGGGTTGTGCAAAGAGTAAAAGAACAATCTTGGAATTTTAAGAATCAAGATCAGGATCGTTCACATGGAGATTGCGAATAAAGGGAAAATCTATATTTCTGTGACAGTGACGCAGAAATTACACACTTCACCTTTAATCTATTTTCAAGTCAAATAAATTATATTCACATCTTCATGACCTCAGTACTAAGAGTACAGTGGGCAAACCGCTGAGGTAATTGCCTAAGAATAATCCCAGGAGATGAGCTATTCATCCCTCCATACATCTAATGACTTTGCCGTCCTTGAAGATGATGGAAGTTTGCATCTGCATTAACGCACCCAACACACTTCAGCACACAGCAATCTTTACCTCAGAGACGGTCGCTAGTCCCCATTCATTCAACATTACTGAGCATTCCATTGTATAGAAGCAATTAGAAAACACCTCAAAAACCTTCAAAGACTCCACAAGCACCATAAAACTGACAACACAAGGATTTTGTGGGTCAACAGAGATCATACTGTAATATTTTTCAGAGCCAAAGGATAGTTCACCCCAAAAAATATTTACTCATCCTCATGTTGTTCCAAAGCTATATGACTTTCTGTCCTCTATGTAACACAAATGGAGGTTGTGGAATTTACAATGGTTTTCGATTTATGAGTGAATGTAATAAAAATTAAAAAATATGTTCAAACTTAAAGTTGGTATTGGATCCAGAATCAAATGCAAAAATAATGATTTGGTCTCAATATAAGTAAAGCTTATGTTTAGTTAAGACAATAATTTAGACAAAAATCTTGTTTACAGAAATACACTTATTTAATTAATTAAAATCTGTGGGTTAAAGTTGATGGCAAGTTACTTGCATAAGTACTACAACAGTAGTCAGATTCATCAATCATGTAAACTAAAAAAAAAAAACGTAATTGTACTCCATATTTAGCAACTTGTTAGCAACTTTTGTTAGCGTTTTAAAAAATGCACATTTCAGGTTTGACTGTGAGGAATTTATGTTTTTCGAGCAAAACGTCAAAGTCTCATGAAGTAATGTTAACAATAGATCTTATTTTACTTATTAATCGAAAACCACCATTCTAGAAACTCATTGGAAATTCCAGAGGCAACTCATGCTAATGCTAATTCTATTCCAAATTTTACAACTACAACCTGCACACCTTTATAGGACAATAGCAGTAAATTTCAAAAGTTGCGAGAAAAGACCAATACTGCAGCCATTCCTGCTGGTGTTGTCATTTTGCGCACATTTCATAAAAGCTCTTTAGTCAATACAGAATTTTTTTCCAAATCAATATTTTGGGTACTCCTAGCATTTAGATGACCAGACGCTTTGCAACGTGGCCTGTTCATGCATGCTGTGATGACCAAGCATTAGTATGTAGATCAAGTATGGTGTGGTATTTCCAAAGTCATTGGTATTCCTTTAAAGAGCACTGCTTTGCAGACAGAAAGGTTGAGATTCTGCTTGCCTGAAAACCTGACTTGTACTAGAAGGCGATAAATACTTTAATCAAAACATACACAGAGACTGTCAAACATGGTTTTGTTTGTTCCGATGTGACGTACGCCTGACAAGTATCAAACTGAGATTTCTTCTCCCTGTGAATGACCTTTCACTCCATCCATCTCAGTCTAATAGGCCTAAACCAGTGGCTCTCAAAGTGTGGGGCGCACCCTGTAGGGGGGTGCATGGAAGTATTGCAAGGGGGGCATGGAAGACAGCCACAAACACGATCCTCTCATCCCTCAATCTTGTGTTTCACAGATGAAAAAATTTATACTGATTTTGAACGACGAGGGTGAGTAAATAATTGCGGAAAGGTCATTTTTTTATTAAAATTTATCAGTATCATTGTCATGTGTATTTTGTTGATTCATGTTTTTCATGTCTTTTATTTTGAAAGTTATTTCCTGTTTCATGTCATGTGTCCCTAGTCATGTGATTTCATGTTTTCCCTCCATGTTCATGTGTCTTGTTTTCATTGGTTTATTGGTTTATTATCTTGTTATGAGTTCTGTTTGTTCATTGGTTTGTTCTCCCATGTCCATGTATTTAAACCCTCATGTTTTCCATTGTCCTTGGTCCATGTCCATGTCATAGTTAGGGTTTATTTGATTTCACTTTTGTAAATAAATTGCACTTGGGTTCTTGTTGCCAGTGACATTACAATCATTAATCAGGTGCAAATTATTGTCCAGAGGTCCAGACCGCTACTGAAACAGCGCATAGATGGTACTGTCACGTGATACTTGTTTCTTTTTCAGCACTGACTAGGATGCGACAATCAGTCATTTATTATTACTGGATGAGGATTTAAAAAAAAAAAAAAAAAAACTTTTATAGAGACTTGTTTAATCATTTAAAAGCATTTTTTTTTTCTTCAATAAAAACAAAATTATTTTCGATTAGATTATTTGGAGGGTGTGACCTGAAAAAATTGAGAACCACTGGCCTAAACATTGAATATCTAATGCAATAAAAACATTGGAAACTTCTTATAAGGGTAAGGGATTTGAACAAACCCCTTATCCCAAACTTTAGCATGTAACTCATTCAATATTATAAGATATTCATGATACCTCAAATAATAATGCTTGATGAGAAGAGGTGCGCTATTACTTTCCAAAGCAATGACTTTGATGGAGATTGACGGAGACTCCCAAGATTTACCCAGAGACCAGAAAGGTCACATACACATTACAAAGTTTTGGGAGTGATATCCACTTTACAGTAGTGAATCCCCTAAATTGTTTCATATATGTACAGAAACACGAGTCAAATTTACGATGGTTGACAGTGATGATGCATATGTTGAAAATGTCATAATAGCAAAGTTTTGGCATCTCACAGCTCTGAACTAGAAACTTGGACGCCAACAGTTAACCCGTTTGTTGTTAGCTATTTTTAACAAAAGAAATATAAGGAACCAGAGATGTAGTTACATCTGTCAATTTTTAGTAAACCACTGTTGACAAAGGCATTGTGTTTTTTGTATGTACTCTGTAAGCTGCTGCGTTTAAACAGTGTGGAGTCTCTGCTTCTGGACCATTATATATGGGTTACACTGATACCGTGGGAGAAACTACAGTTAGAGAGAGACAGTATCAACGTGCAAATGAGTCACGACAAATAGCCTACCTCTGTTTCTGAGGTTTTCTAGCATAATATCTCAGACAAGCTGTCAGTGTCCAAAAAAAAGAGTGTGGTCACTGCACTAACAACTAGTTGTTCAGTTTGGTTCTGCACATGCTGTACAGATTAAATAAAAATTCATGGCTATAGAAACTTGGGGGCTAGGCTGTTTTGAATTGGACTAGTAACTATAGCAACACTTTAAAACCACTCAGAACATCTTAGGGACTGTATAGCAATCACCTGACAACCATGCATAACACCCTAACTATGTGGCGGCAAGTTTTTACAGACAAGCACCACTCACATTTTCTTCAGAAAAGGTAAAAGTCTAGTTTCTGGTAACAACTTTTCTGATACAAACAGTGAGGTCTCAGTTGGTGTCTCTGATTTCCAGTCACACCTATTGCGACAACTGACATAAAAAATGGCATTAATTTTATCATTCTCTCGGTCTTGAGCCAATGAGATTGTGGTCAGTTTGGAAAATGTTATTTTGTTCTGATCGGAACCGTTTTCTTTTGTTATTGTTTGTGTGAAGTTGATCTTAGCAAGCTGAATCGTCATCAGCTCTCTCCCCTGCTCTTCACCCTGATATATTTTGTTTTGTGTCTGTTAAAACCCTTGTTGTAGTTCATGTTAGCTCTGTGTCCTCTTAATGGCCAGAGTTTTTGTCTTTTTGCTTTGTTAGTTTATTATATGATAGGGCTGGGCTGTTTTACAGATGTTTTTGATTAATTAGAATTTTAGTTTTTTGTTTTTATATTTGTTTTAATATCTTAAGAGAAGTTGAAGCCCCGTCCCCAAGACTCTGAATTAGCAGGGAGTAATACACTGATGCCTCATGATCTTTTCCAAAAGCAGTAATCACCACTCCCAGAGTATCTGCTGCTTTAGGGGGTGTATGCTACTCCCAAAAATAGTACAAAACAGGTGGCACAGCTGTAAATACCTAAAGAATTGAGAACCTATGGAATAACATGAATGGAACTATGGGAATTATATTGTGACTAAACAAAATCCAAAATAAATCAAAACTGTGTTATATTTTAGCATCTTCAAAGTAGTCACCCTTTGCCTAGAATTTGCAGACATGTACTCTTGACATTTTCTCAACCAACTTCTTGAGGTATCACTCTGGGATGCTTTTTAAACAGCATTGAAGGAGTTCCCATCTATGTTGGGCACTTATTGGCTGCTTTTCTTTATTATTTGGTCCAAGTCATCAATTTCAAAAACTTGTTTTTTTATTATTAAATTTTAGTTTTATAATGAAATAAATTAATATGGTGGCACAATTATATTTTTGTCTACAAAACTAATTTCAAACATTTAAGCATACACCTTCAGAAGATTTTTAAAATCATGAGAAACATTTCATTCAAGTGTTTCAAACCTTTTGACCGGTAGTGTAGGTCATGAGCGTATTAACCTCCCTCACAATCCATTCTGTCCAGCAGAAAGGGGACTTATTATTACAGAACTTTGGGTTCAGCCATATGCTCGAAGCAACATTTAAATAAATGTCTGGATTAAACATCCATACTGCGTGCAAATGCAAGATAATGGGGTGTAACTTATACTGGGGTGTATTACTTCTCTGGTTAGTTTGATAGAAAGGCTGTGCAATGGCGAAATAGGGGCAAGAACTTCCTGTTCAATACAAAACCAGGGAGGGGCTCTCTCAGGTGGAAGCAACCATTGAGCCAAATGTCGGAGACCGAATGCATAATAATAAAACAAAATCTTGAGTAGGCCTAGCCCACCTTTGGCAATCAGCCTATGCAACTTACTGAAATGTAATCTGGGACGTTTACCATTCCAAATGAAGGACTTCGCTATGCTATCAAATTGCTTGAAATAAGAGAGGGGGACATCTATAGAGAGAGACTGTAGCAGGTAGTTGAATTTTGGAATACAATTCATTTTAATAACATTAACCTTCCCAATCATAGATAAATGTAATGAAGCCCACCTGCCCACATCGCTCGAAAACCTTTTTATTAAAAGGGTCAAAATTAACTCTAACTAAATCACACAAATTTGATGGGAAAAATACCCAAATACTTAATCCCTGTTTGGGCCACTGGCAGGGGCCCAGCTGAAAAGCCGTTACCGGGCAGTACGCTGTCAGAGCCAAAGCTTCGGATTTAGACCAATTAACTCTGTATCCTGAGAACTTAGAAAAGGAATTAATAATTCTGTGGAGGCAAGGCACTGATCTAGAAGGGTCGGAGAGTAAAATAATCTGAAATTAATCCATTTGTTTGTACCGCCACTACTGGGTGATGATAAAGTAACTTAATCCATCCAATAAAAGTATTTCCAAACCTGTACATTTCCAAAATCTTAAAAAGATAATCCCATTCTACCATATCAAATACCTTTTCAGCGTCAAATGAGATGGCAGTAACCGGAGTCTGATCATTCACCACTGACCACATGATATTGATGAAACGCCTAATGTTATCAGAAGAGCTATGGCCCCGAATAAACACCACCTGATCTATATGTATGAGAGATGTCATAACTTTACTTAATCGGTTAGCCAAAATTTTTGACAATATTTTAACGTCTAACTGGATCAGGGAAATTGGACGGTAACTCTTACACTCGCTTGGATCTTTGTCCTTTTTAAGAATCAGACTTAATTACCTCGCCAAGCTCCTCCAAGTTTATCTCAGAATCAAGAGAATGTTTTGCTCAGTTGTCAGTTTAGAAAGTTCTAATGGTCCATAAAGTTTCTAATATCTTCATCAGTAGACGAAGACGTGGAACTATAGGGATCAAGATAGAATTCTTTAAAAGCATTATTAATATCAATGGCCGAGGTAAATATTTCGCCACCAGCAGATTTCACTGAGGGAACGGTAGAAAAAGGCTCTCTCTGTTTTATATATCTAGCCAGAGGTTTCCCTGCCTTGTCCCCCAATTCAAATTATGACTGTCTTGCCCTGAATAGCCAAAACTCCACCTTCCGTGACAAAATAGTATTATATCTGTATTTCAGTCGGGTCAATTCCCTGAGGCCATTAGACGACATTAGGTGCTTCAGCTCTGCCTCGGCACTTTTAATATTCCCTTCAAATTCCACGAGTTCTTGCGTTTTGGATTTTTTGGTGAATGAGGCATACTGTATGATCTGGCCCCTAAGAGCCGCCTTAAGTGCTTCCCACGCCATGCCCACAGAGGATACTGAGGACCAGTTGGTCTCCATATAGACATTGATTTCAGCCTTTAGCATTTGTTGGAATTCAGGATTTTGCAAAAGGGATACATTAAAGCGCCAACTATATGATTTATTTTTCTCCATATGTGGCAACACCTTTAAACACTGAGAATCTGAGAATAAAATGTTTCCAACTGAGCAATCAACAACAGATTAAATGAGGGACTTAGATATTAAAACAATCTATTCTAGAGTAAATCTTATGGACTGATGAAAAAAATTTATAGTCCCTACAAGACAGGTTCAAAAGTCTCCAAATATCTGTAAGACCAAGATTTTTACACATCCTGTGAAGTGTCAATGTTGCTCTAGGGGGCTTGCACACTTTGGCTTTACTATGATCAAGGACTGAGTCCATCAAATGATTGAAAGTCTCCTCCCAATATTATATCATGAGGGGTGCCAGCGGCTTGCAACATCCCTTCAAGATCTATAAAAAAAAAAGCATCATCAACATTAGGTGCATAAATATTAGCCAAAATAAGATTTTGTCCCTAAATTTCAGCAAAAACAATAATGACTCTTCCAAATTTATCTTTACTCAGTTTGAGACATTTGAATTGTAGATGTTTACTTATCAGCGTAATGACTCCCCTGCTCTTACTCGACCCAGCACTATAAAAAATAAAAAATAAAAAATGCCCACCCCATTTCTTCCCAAATTTTTCAGCTTCCTGTGGAGAAAGGTGTGTTTTTTGAAGAAACACTATATCATATTTCTTACACTTAAGAAGAGAAATAACCTTCCTTCTTTTTATGGGATGCCCTAACCATTCACATTCCATGTGGAGAGAGACAATCCACTCATATTAACATTTGACATTTTGACATATAAGAAAAAATAGATTGTGTCAAAAACAAGATTATAAAGACCACATTCCAACATTAGTGCAACCATCAAAACCCGAACATCCCCCAGAACAAAACAAACAGAAAAAAGAAAAAAATGCGCATTAACCCCACACACGACAGCGCCAACTGGTGTCCATCCCTCCAAACTCAAACAGCCCATGCACGCCTACAGGAACCCCCGCGACAGCCTTGCCGTCGGATTGCTCAAGTCCAGTGTTTCTATACAAATTTTGTGTGACAGAATTACACAGCAAAAGATAATCTATAAAACAAACTCTAGCCAATAGGCGGAATAAACACAAAGGGCATGCAGATTCATCAAACAGTCAAGCAAATGTTCAGTGAGCTGGTCCACTCGGCTGCAACATGAGTGCAAGCAAATTACTTACTCCAATGACTTTGCAAGAAATACTCCACAAAACAAACTCCAGCCAATAGGTGGAATAAGCACAAAGAGCATGTAGATTCATCCATAAATCTGTCCTGAAGGTGTGTTACTCTACAAAATAAACTCCAGCTGATAGGTGGACTAAGCACAAAGAGCGTGTAGATTCATCCATAAGACTGTCCTGAAGGTGTGTTACTCTACAAAATAAACTCCAGTCACTAGACGGAACCAGCACAAAAAAAGTGCACAGATTCCTCAAACATTCAAGCGAATGTTCAGTGAACTGGTCCACTCAGCTACAACATGAGTACAACAAGATGACTTACTCAGTCCATTGACTTTATGAAGGACATCGCTTGCTGTGGGCATGTGAGTGTTTTACGCCCATCCTTAGCATCTATTCGGCCAGGAATATTAGTGCAAAAGCCACCTTCCGTTAATGTAAAAGTTTCTTGCATTCCTTGAATTGATCATGTTTCTCTCTTGTCAAGTTCGCAAAGTATGGGAACAAGAAAATGCTGTGGTTCTTCCAAGAAAGCCTTCCTCTACTCCTCGCTTCACTTAACACAAGATCTTTATCGGATGATCTCAGAAATTTGGCCAGAATTGATCGGGGCCTGTCTCCCTCCACGGATCACTGAGCAGGAACCCTGTGAGCTCGCTCAATTTCCAGCTTATGGCCTGCTATGTTGAGCAGATTCGGAAAGAGTCCATCCAGGAATTTCACCATATCCTGTCCCTCTACTCCCTCTGGGACTCCGACGATACAGATGTTATTCCACAGGCTACGATATTCCATGTCCTCCAACTTCTCCCAGACATGCTCCAAATCCACCTTGGTTGCAAGTGGATTAGCAGATAATTCCCTCTCTGATGACTCCAGGTAATCGATCTGTTTCTCAACATCCCCCACTCTTGTAACCACATCAGTGAACTTCGCCTCTATGGTGGTGATCGATCGACGTACCACAGCAAGATCCTCCAAGTGAGCAACGACCTTCGTCAGCATTGCTGACATGTTCAGCATCTCCTGCCGCATTTCCCGCACCTTCCCAACCAATTCGACTCCCAGGCCCGCGGCCTGCTCGGGGGCATTAGCTTGAGCACTGAAGTGTCTTTTAATGTCTCTAGAGCCCGAGAATTTTGAATTCTTTGACATATTGTCCTCTTAGAACAGTTATGGAACAGAGTGTATCAAATCTCACCGTTTTACTTCATAAAAAGTATTAAAACTAGCAAAAAGCGCAGAGCTCACCATTCACACGTCTGATCCTCGCATGGCGTCACGTATCATCCCCGAATTTGAGTTTTGACATAATTCTTTATTTTATTTTTTTTAATCGAGAAATCCATATTTTGCTAAAAGTATTGCAAACACTATAGTTAGATACGTTGTAAATCCACCAAAGGCTGTATAAGGAAGAGAAAAAGAATTCATAGAAAACGAAGATGGTAGGAAACAGAAAACTGAGTTTTCAACCAAAAACGCAATAGTGTGGACATGCCCGTTTGTGGTTTTTGACCATTTTAAATATGTTTTATTATTTGAAATAGATTCGAAAAGCTTCAGTAACTGTATTTTTTCCTGCTGTAGGCTTACACCTTGATTTTTAGACTACGTCTACACTAATACATAAGCCAAGATGGAATCTGCTGACTTTTTTTTGCATTTTCTGCACTTATTTTGAGGAATAATCTGTGGAATTCTACAGAAGGGATTTAGACCAAAGTCTCTTTCAAGCCAAGTCAGTTCACTCGGCGGCCATCTTTGGAGCACTCCCGAGCAGGCTTTGCAGCTATTTTCAATGTAAATAAGTGGCATAAAATTACAGCTCCAATCTACTTGAATGGGTAAAGAAATCTACAAAATGGTTGGTCAAGATTACGGTCAAAGAACATCTGATAACAATGGAATCATAATCTGTGCTTCTTTAGCTCAGATCACACTAAAAAACACTATTTTCTCAGGCTGGTTCAGCTAATAGACATGCACGTTCTCGAGTTAACTGACAGGCGATGTCTGTATCTAAAATGTAATTGGCTCTTTTACCTGCAAGGCGGGACTTCCTTTTCTACATCCATTGACTGTTGGACATTCCAATTTCTCCCATTCATTTTAATATCAGTGGTCCATCTCGAGCTAAAAGGTCTTTGTTTAAACATAGTACATAAAATTGATTAAACTGAGCTAAAAGTGGGTCCCAAACTGCACTATTTTACATCATTTTGAAGTGTAAGTAGTGCGAGTAGTATGTTTACCCTGAAAATGCAACAAAAAGAAGTATACTACGAGTACCCGGATGATGCACTTTCAACCACCAAAACAGAGTGTGGAATGTTGGACATTTCGTGCACTCAGAGCACATGGCTTGCTGTACATAGTGGAAGGGGTATAGTTACCAGCAGAGATGGTGATCTGGCAAAACAATTGTAAATAATGGAGAATATGACAACTAGTGAAACTTCTGTGAAGACAGCACATTACAAAAGTTAGTTAAACGCTTTACCATCATACCATGCTGTGTGAATATGTACATTATTGAGATACAAGTGTTGAACTGAGGGTGGATAGCACGCTAAAGCCAGTGGCAACACACCACTTGGGTTCGAAACATCACTTCCGTCTGTTAAAAGGTGAACGCTTCCGTGTAGTAAAAAACATTAAGTGTTCCATTTGGGATGATACTACACTTTGAAAATGTCAGGTGTATTTTGTTGATTCATGTCTTTTATTTTGAAAAGTTTAGTTCCTGTTCCCTTGTCATGTGATTTCTGTTTTCCCTCCATGTTCATGTGTCATGTTTTCATTGGTTTATTTTTTAATTAGCTTGTTATGAGTTCTGTTTGTTCATTGGTTTCTGTTCTCCCATGTCTTGTATTTAAGCCCTCATGTTTTCATTGTCTAGTTGTCAAGTATTGGATGTGATTGTAGATGTTTATGGCAAGCTATGGTTAGTTTAGTTCACGTGTAGTCAGGGGTTATTGGTTCTCACTTTGTAAATAAACTGCACTTGGGTTCTTCATCTCGTCTTCATCATTGTCAGCAGCCAACATCAGTACAGAAAATTCATACACTACATGGCTGAGTGCATAGTATATTTTGTAAGTGCACAGTGTATAGTGTCATTTGTGAATACAGATTTCTGCAGAATTTCATTGTCAAAGCTTTCTGAGAAGTTCTGTACACGCAGATTCAGTATGGGCCTACTAATATGTAATTGTCTGAAAATGCATTGATTTTGCTACGTTAACAACTGTCATCCACACACACACAAACTTGTTTTAATATCATTGTGGGGACTCTTTCATGCATTATGGATAATGCAGATTTTATACAGATCTAACGATAATTTCTATTCCCTACCCCATCGTTTAGTATGTTTACTAAGCAATTCCCTCGTGGGGACCGATGGCTTGGCCCCACAAGGTAGGTGATCTCAGGTTTTACTATCCTTGTGGAGACATTTGGTCCCCACAATGTAGTATAAACATGTACACACACACACACATCTTAAAATGGAGACTTTCTAAAATACTCTCTAGCACAGCATACTTTGGCAAACTATGATGTTAGGAAATGGAAAACATCTAAACCAGAAACAGAGTTTTCAACCAAAAAACGTATTAGAGTGGACTTGGTCGTAGTGTTTTTTTATCATTCTAATTAAGATGGATAATATTAAAATAACTATTTTAAGTCATTTTAAGTCTTGGCCCTCTTGAAAATTTGCTAAGGCTCCATAAAAGGCCCCAGTGGTTGAGAACCACAGCCCAATGGCTCAATCTCTTCATTTACAGTGATCTATGGAGATGAATGAGAATGAGCCAAAATCATCGCAAATTCAATGGCAATTGCATGCCCTCCAGAGTGTAATATCTTACAAGATTAATATTCCAAAACCTACAAAATACCAAAGAACATTAAACACAAAAGTGTGAGCCCAGCCTGGACCATGGTACTGAATAATTCTGCCTGCAAAAACGGAGCAGATGGGGCCGCATGCTGTGGTTGGGTCAGGAAGGTAACAGGTGGAGTGAGTAATGGAGAGAATGAGACTGGTTGAGAGATGACAGTCACTTAGAGTGTAGATAATCCAGATACAACCAATAGCAGCCAGAGAACCTGCTCACACAGCACAACATCTGCTCACTTATTAAACATTCACTTTTGGGTGAGTTGAGTTACAAAGAATGACGAGAGATCCAAAACTGGATTGCTGAGCTGGCTGGCAGTTAACGGGACACAGATAGGATTAGTTTCTCTACATATCATGAAAAAACAGATTTTCCTTGTTGTTTTGAAATAAAAGATGGAGCTTCCATCTATCTGTCTGTTTGTCTGTCTGAGCAGTGAGCTCCCTAACCACACAGACAGCAATATCCAAAAAACTGCCCATAAACTGCAATCTCCTAACAACCTTGGCAAATCTGCAATCCTCTAGCAAATCTTGAACACCCTAGTAATAACTGTGCATCAAACCACTCTAGCAACATCCAAGCAACCCCCTAGTAAAACCCTAGCAACCATTTTAAACACCCTAGTAACTGTGGGAGGAAAAAACTCAAGCAACAAATTAGCAACCGCCTAGTAATGTCCTAGCAACCATTTTGAACACCCTAGTTACTGTGTATCAAATCACTCCAGCAACACTTTAGGAACCACCTAGTTTTGCCCAAGTAATGCATGGCAAACCACTCTAGCAACTCAAGGCTTACCGTATAACAACTATTCAAAAGTGCCCAAGTATTAAAATGTTTTATACTATGGTCTGTTTGAATACCCGATTCTGATTGGATGGAATGTGTGTGTTAAAACTGTTTAATGCATAAGTAGTTCCAGTAAGTTTTAATCACTATATTAATGCTACCTACTCTGCTGTGCTCCATAATGAGACATTGAGAGAGTTTTATGCCTCTGTTCAAACGACCTCGGGATGTGAATATAGTCTCAGAGCTGGGATTAACCGTCACATCATAAAACAACATAATCAAGTCTTTAAATCAACTGTGAAGTGCTACAGGAAGCATGGAAAAGACAACAGTGTTCATCAGCCCCATTTTACTCACCCAAAGCGCTTGTAAGGAAAGTATGGTTTAACATTCAGCTGTTTTGCACGGAGGGGGAGAGAAAGTAACCGGGACCCATCAAATGCGTCTTTCACTGTCTGTCAAGACAATTTATATTGTAATATGATAAACATCATCTAAAATAGCTGCACTGTCTGCTCAACATGTGCGTCATCGAGCCAATATTCAAAGTTTGTCCAGAAGAACTTCCCTTTTCCGCAGTAGTTGAAACTGCTGTACTGCTTAAAAAGGTTCTTCCCCAATCTGCACCTGTTATTAAAGAATGCCCCCATGCAATACTGCCGCTCCCTATACAAATATTACACAGTCTACGTAGGGCACCAACTCTCGAGGGTGGCACCAGAAACTCCACCAGCTGCCCTTCCTCACATGGACTTTTTTCAAGGGCCCGATAGCAGTCGCGGAACACAGATGATTGCCTCGCAGCTTGCACCACATCAGATTATCACCTCATGCATATTACACACCCCCACACTAGACGACCACGGAACTCTCTGTAGGGCATCAATTTGGCCAGCGCTGGCCCTGCCCCCATACAAACTATATTGGACCTGACA
Source organism: Myxocyprinus asiaticus (assembly GCF_019703515.2). Classification (NCBI taxonomy): domain Eukaryota; kingdom Metazoa; phylum Chordata; class Actinopteri; order Cypriniformes; family Catostomidae; genus Myxocyprinus; species Myxocyprinus asiaticus. The sequence goes on along the minus strand of NC_059358.1, from coordinate 5,401,279 downwards.
CCAAACCCATAGCAAGCTTTTTTACTCACTGCAAAAAAGGTTATCCAATTAAATTTTTAAGTCTAAAAGTTATATTAGCGAAAACAGCCTGTTTAATTCTAAAGGTCAGAGAGAGGATGTAAAATGGCCATAAAAATTATAATAAATGACGGCTGTTTTGCTACAAGAAACCTTTACTTATATTATACGGTGGACTTCAGGGGAATAATATGAAAAGAGCGTGAAATAAGGTCCTTTTTTATAATAGTTATTATTAGTGTAGTTTTAAGGAATGAATACATTACTTTTCACTTTTCTAGCTGTACGCCCACTGCCTGCTGTCAAAACCCCAGTGACAAAAAAACTTTTAATTGACTGCCAAAGTGTGCAGTTTGCTTCTTCAAACCTAAAGCCCATAATAAATAGCAGGGAACATTAAAGGTTGTGTTATGTTTCTCACCTTCGTAATATATTTTAAACCCATGGGCGCTTACTGCAAAGTCGCTGGTAAGACGCAGGGAAAAAATGGACCCGGTACTTGTGACAGGCGCTGGAACCTGGAATCCTGTTAACCTGTGCGGGAAAAGAGAAATATTACTCATCCAGACAGAAAGTGGTGTGGATTCTCTTACAAATGAACTCAGTGGCCCTGAAAAGAATTTGTACACTTTTTGCACTACAAAACAAAATAACAAAACCGAGTGTCATCCGACTTCATACATCTACTTAAAGGTGCTACATGTAATATTTTTACTGTACTAAATCGTAAAATGACCATACTATGTCATTAGAGAATTAGGAAACATGCTAAGTTGAAATACTGGCTTCTCCGATAACAGTGCTACAGCCAGTATATTCTACTTTGAAGTTTCCATTCCGGGCTGGAATTTCTGTTTCTGTTTTGGCCTGTGTGATCCCGCCCACTGCCCACTCACCAATAGTATTTTGACACGGCCGGGTTGCCAGATTTGAACAAGTTTGCAGGCAAACAACACTGCGTGCTGCAGCCATGGAAGCCAGCAAACGAACTGGATCAGAGATAACAGATTCCACCCAATCTAAAAAGCCTCACCATCCGTCTGAATTCCACCATGACCAGAGGCGTAGTAAAACAAAGATAAATATTGGAGATGCCTTTGGAAGATGGAGACATCTTAAAGCCCAGAAATCCTTTAAAACGGATGCTGACTTGGCTAATTCTGGCAACCCGTGTGAGCTTCGAGTCTGGGGCAGGGCAGACAACTCTCCAATATTTTGAATTTGGACTGCAGTAACCATTTCAAATGCTTGTTGTCAATCTTACATATAGCACCTTTAAAATCACCAGTTTCTTAAAAGTCTCTGAAAAGTGAAGCTAGTTCTAAGACAAAGGTACAGCAGTATTTATTCACAGATGTATTTTGTTATCTATTGAATGACATTTTTAAGTGTGGCTTAATTGTCAAAATACTTTTGGGGCCACTGTATGTTATTCTTAGCTTGCTTGACAATAGGATCTCCCAGGAGTCGTGCATGCTGTACGGTTTTTGCCTACTCATTTCTGATTTAACACGACAATAAAGCAGAGAGAATGAAGCAATTCCTTCCCATTTCATAATAACTCAAATCATTGTCTTTGTATCACCATCAGGCCAGCTTTAACAGAATGTGAAGCTCTGCGATATTGGAATTGAGCTGGAAAAGATCAATGAGCCCCAACGATTTTAAAATGTCATTTTACAAAAGTAGCATCAGCATTTTTGGAGCTGCTAAACTGTGACAGCTGAAGCAGAAATGAGTTCTAAAGTGGCAAAATTTGAAATGAGAAGAGTTCATTGTACACTTGCCAAAATAATAACATTTAAACAAATAAACAAACATATATAAGGTGCTGTAAAGACTTTCAGTTGCTTTGTTAACTTCCGCTAGATTTAGCCAATGAAATAGATTGCCCCTTTCTGTCAATCACATGGCCTCTCTCCAAAACTCCACCCTCTAGAGACATGTCAGCCAATCCGATTACAGCAAACCCAGAAATATTTTCTGATTGGCTAAAAAATGGTGGGCCACTTCACCAACTGTGACCCCTATTTCAGAGAAATCTGGCAGCTAGTAGGGGAAATTTTTTTCATGGTATTTCAAAAGTATTGCTTACAGCACCTTTAAAACGAACTAAGATATTAATTTCAAGCATGTCTAAACCAGATGTTCAGAAGAACATTTCAACATATCCGATAAGTAAATATAAACATATTAAGGAGACCGTGATATCAAATGATCAAAGCATGTAAATACAATTTCACTTACAGGCAGGACAACTCAATGAAAATGAGCTCCAGTGGGATAAAACAGTGGTAGGGTGTTTCTTCAACTTCAGGCACAGTCATGTTGATTTTTATGAAATCAAAAAGATTTCAGCTTTTCTTTTTGTTTCATAATGGTCTTGTTGAAACTTCTGGTTAACTGGAAACTTTTTATAAGGCCTTCATCATTTATTTTCTGTACTTTTAAGTGCCTTTTATGTGAAGATTTTACTGTTTGGCCTTGTACCAGATGCAGACATTCAAAATGTTACTATGACAATCCATTATAAATAAATAAATTACATAATCTAAACAAAGAGTTAAATAAACATAAACCATTTTTCTCCCTTTTCCATAAATTACAACTGTTCCACAACTGTGGTGTCATTTCCAACACACCCAACAATTTTGCCCCTAATAATTAGTTTTTCAAAAGTTTGTGTACTTGTTAATAGACAAAAGTGTCAGTGAAGAGCATGCTTGTGATTAAATATAAAACAAGTGATAGTAAATATCACTTGTGATCTGAGTTTTTTATTGGGCATCATTATTAATATAATATATATATATATATATATATATATATATATATATATATATATATATATATATATATATATATATATATATTTATTTTTATTATTATTATTATTATTTTTAATTTTATTATTTTTTGCCAAATTATGCAAAAAGTGTGAAAATAATATTTAATTGTGTACATTTAGGGTACATAAAATGTAAGCTATGAAATTAGCCTTAACAAGACAAAGGCATCTGACATTTCATTTCAAAACGTGAAAAATGTCGATTCCATCAGTGTCATTTCCAGCACAGAATTCTATTAAACACAATACAAAATTTAAGATGTGCTGGAAATGACACTGTGGTGGGATTTTTTAACGACTTAAAAAAATAAAAAAAATAAAAAAATATATATATATATAAATCACAAAAATTATCTCCTGTGATGCATGTACAGTACACACACTGTTGGACACTGTTTGTACACAACTTAAAACAAATAGTAAGTGTGTAAAAAATGTTTAAACAAGACTTTACTTTCTTGAAGTTCACATTGCTAAAAGTGCCCGAAGTTGAAAACCCAGTAACTGTTTTTTGTAGCATCTGGTAACAAAATATTAAAAAAATAATATTAATAATAATGACTGTTTTCAAACAAGTTTCAACCTTTCCTGTCTTTCATTGGTTTGAAAAACAGATGCTGCTGCCCCATACTCAAACATTGTTTGTGCCAATGATGTTATTTTAAGCCGTTTAAACAAACAGATTGCAATTCTGTTTGGTGCCACCTGTGTCGCAGAAATTACATGACTCACTGTAGCTTTAAAGACAGCATGAAATCAAAATGCCCTATTTTTTTTTTTCTTTTTTTTTTTTGAAAATAACAATATTGAAATGACAACATGAAATCGAAAAATTTACTTCCTTACATATTATCCCTGGTCTTATTGTTCACACTTCATCAGTGCATGTTAATTTAAAAGGGGAAAAAATGTACTTTCTCTGCCAATGAAACCTGTTCTAATTACATAATCAAGGCCACAGGGGTGAGGGAAAGCATTAACCAATAATATCATGTTGCATAACTTTTCACAATTTGATTAATTCCCAATGAATAAACTCAAGTCCCATCTAACATTATTTCCATCTGGATATTCTGTTTCAGTTGAAAATATGTCACATGAGGTTAAAGTCACATAAATCATTATTATAGAATACTTATATGCCAAGTCCCTTAAAACTCTTGTGGAAGTTTGTGAATCCATTAACATTGATTGTTACATGGCTCTCTGGAATACTCAATTCTGATTGGTCAATGGCGCCATCTAGCAGTCTGATATTTCTGAGTAACAACCGCATATCCACGTATCAGACAGGTCATCCAGGTATTTGCGAGCTATTTTTCCTGCTTCTCGGATCACTGTGTTGTAATAAGATCAACAATGAGCAGTCAGGCTGTCATTGTTGTTATACAAAATAAACCCCAACAGAACTCCGAAACAACACGGAGGTGGATTTTGCTGTTCAGCGATTTATTTCTTCTCAAATAATTACAGCTGGCTGAAATCTAAATGGCCAATCAAAACAAAATAAACTGTGATTGGTCGCTTTTCATATCCATCAAATAGTCTCTTCCAGTCTAAGTGGGCAGTTCTTGGCCAGAATAAGCTGCAAACTTCATTGCATCTTTTTCCATACGATGAGAGCGAATAGTGACTGAGGTTAACATTCTGCCTTTTGTGGTCATACAAGTTTGAAACGACACGTAAATTACTTAATGTTGACAGAATTTCCATTCCTGGGTGAACTAACCCTTTAAGTCGTATAGACCAGAGGTTCTCAACTGGTTTTGCTTCAGGACCCAGATTTTACATTGGAAATCAAGTGGCGACCCACCACAGTAAAAACGTAACCTGTATTTAATGTATCCTGGGTCTCATTTCCTTATGTTGCATGCTTTTGTTCAAGGTTTTCAAGTACAAGTACATGCATCAAGTGACATTATTTTTGTTGTTGACGTCAACAACAAAAGCAACAGTAAGTTTTCTCTCCCCCCTTTTACAAATTGAAGAGCATATTTACTTATATGAGCCCATTATTATCCTGTTTGTTTCCTAATTTCAAAAATAATTCAAACAGAACATACGTATTACACAGGAGGAAAGGCTCCTCATTATCATGGTTAGGTCAGTGTAGCTAGTCTTATATAATAGTAATAATAATTACAAATTATAGTATTTATGAAAAAATAAGTAATAGCTGAAACACATCTTGAAACTTTAACTACAACTGCCGCTGTTGATATAAAATGAGCTCTAATAGATTCTACATTTGGATTATTTCCTATGAAACTATAAAATTTTGTCAAAATATAACAGTTACTTTTACTCATGTAAAATCGGGAAACAATTCTGTAAAGGTGATGATGTATAATGGAAAAATAAAATCAGCGCATAGCACAGTGTTGCTCTTTAACTCCTCAGTGCTGTTTGGCATGTCAGGGCTGCCTACTTTTTGTGAGGTTCAACTTTACTTCCTCCGTAACGCTTTAAACTAGAAAAGTCTCACTAGAATTTAAATTGGTCACATCAGTTTTGAGGTCTGGGCTCTGCAATATCGAGGGAAGCCTGGTTGTTGCACGCGTGCGCCAGAGAGAAGAGCAGATCATGATCGAGAGCTGGTTCCATTACACTCGTGCAAAAGTGCAGATGAGAAGCCTTTAGCTGATTGTGAGACTATCATTAAATCTGCCTCAGCTGTCCTAAATAGGCTATCACTTGTGCGGCAACCGAAATATCTTCAATGGGAGAACCATGGCATTGTTCTTTCCCTGCTGTCCGCGTAGACCTGTGACCCACTTTTGGGTTGTGACCCACCAATTGAAAACACTGGCATAGACCACTAAGACTGAAACATACACAAGAAGGTGGTAGAAACCTGCAATAACATAGTTAATTGATGTTTGTATTGCAAAATAAACCTTTTGAGCCTGCGAACAGCTAGTGGATCTGAGGGATTAATTACCACGAGTGGGAAACAATCAAACGCTGGTGAAAAGATGAGCATTATCCCAATGGGAGTGCAGTCATTTCTTAATCTTTTTGTTTTTGTTTTCATGCCTGTGAGTCTATATTCACACAAACACGAAATACAAATACTGCACAGTTCTCTTTAAATAAACCAGTTAATCCAAAATGTAAAATTCTGTCATCATTTAGTCACTTGCATGTTGTTCCAAACCTGTATGACTTTCTACCTTCCATGGAACACGAAAGGAGATATCAGGAAACATGTTAATCATTTGCATCATTGCACCATTTTTCCATACAATGAAAGTGAACAGTGAATGAAGCTGTCATTCTGCCTAACATCTCATTCTGTGTTCCAAAGAAGAAAGAAAGTCATATGAGTTTGGAACAACATGAGGGTGAATTAATGATGACAACATTTTCATTTTTGGGTGAACTGTCCCTTTAAGCTTCTGCTTTTATGCAGTAGTAACACTTTAAATTCTACATGCAAATGCAATAAATGACAAAAGCAGTAACCATGACAATAAAAATGTGTAATTACAGGCAGCCCAAACACAAAGCTGTTCTGTAGAATTACTCTGACTGTACTGCTATAAATTCACAGAATCATGAACACTGAAACACAAAGAGTGGCCACACATTCGCCACACAATTACTGTCTTTAAAGGAATAGTTCACCCAAAAATGAAAATTCTCTCATCATTTACTCAACCTCATGCCATCCCAGTTGTGTATGACTTTCTTTCATCTGCTAAACACAAAGATTTTTAGAAGAATATCTCAGCTCTGTAGGTCCATACAGTAGAAGTGAATGGGTGCCAAAACTTTAAAGCTCCAAAATCCATATAAGGGCAACATAAAAGTTCTCCAGATGACTCCAGTGGTTAAATCAATGTCTTCTGAAGCGATATGATAGGTGAGAAACAGATAACTATTTAAGTCCTTTTTTTTTTTACTATAAATTTCCCTCCCTGCTCACATCTGGGATGGCATGAGGGTGAGCAAATCACAAGAGAATTTTAATTTTGGGTGAACTTTAATATCTCCATTGTGTGGAATGGAGACTTTTGCTTAAGTTCAAACAATTTGTTTTAGGACATACATCTGAAGCATAACTGAGAATATTAAGTCTTTCAAGCTATGAAAGAGCAACCTTTGAGCATAAAAAAAAAAAAAAAAAAATACTCATTTGATTATGAATAGACACGATAATTCTGTAACTGTTAATTCTGTAACTGCCAATCACCTCGTATTTCTGTAACTGCTGATCTCCTGGGATCACACACAACAGTCTCTAGAATTTACTCAGAATGGTGCCAAAAACGAAAAACATCCAGTGAGCGGCAGTTCTGCGGATGGAAATGCCTTGTTGATGAGAGAGGTCAACAGAGAATGGCCAGACTGGTTCAAATTGACAAAGTCTACGGTAACTCAGATAACCTCTCTGTACAATTGTGGTGAGAAGAATATCATCCCAGAATGCTATTCTGAGATGCAGGTTGGCACTTTTTTGGCGGCACCAGGGAGACCTACACAATATTAGGCAGGTGGTTTTAATGTTGTGGCTGATCAGTGTATATATGTAGCAAGGAAAGACAAATGAACACTTAGAAACAGTATATACACATTTGGTTGTTAGTCCTGTCTCTCTCTTCTTATTGAAACTATCATTGTATGGGAAAGACAAGTGCAAGCATTCTTCAGAATTTCCCATATCCAGATTTGGAACAATATGAGGGTGATTAAACAATGACAGAATCTTAATTTTGGGGTGAACTGTTCCTTTAAAGCAAAGTATTACGACCTCAGTGAGCATTTGCAACAATTTACTGCAAACGGCTCCACTAGCCAGACTCATGAAGCTAATATGTCATTTATCAACAATAATAGGACTGTCCAGAGAGCCTGAGTGCTTCTCCATACTTGTAAGATGAATTATGATTACAAGATGACACTGTACTGTCCATAAAGCAAAGTTGACCAATTTCCCTCTTAGACTGCAAAAAATTATAAGTGCTATGTGTGTGTGTGTGTGTGTGTGTGTGTGTGTGTGTGTGTGTGTGTGTGTGTGTGTGTGTGTGTGTGTGTTGTAGCATTGAAGACACTTCAAAGTTAAATGACTGGGCAGACACTATTTAGAAGAACTCAAGATAGGCCAATTACTCAAACACACTGCACTCAGATCTGACCACACTGTGTTATCCAATCAGCACGGTGAGCTCTGAAGTTTGAGTAAATAACTGTCCGATTAGCCTTGCATACAGAACACCGTCTCACCAATCAGACTTTGTTAGAATAAAGCTTCTCTTTTATGTTTATCTTACCAGAGGTTACCAGAGCCGGCCAAATTCAGCTCCGTTCCTGCTTGGTGTCGGACTCCAATGCTGTGTATCTCTGATGACTAAATGCAGCTGGTGCCAGCCAGACATCACTTCAGTCTATTACGATGGACTTCAGGGGATGAACTGATGCCAACTCCAACCATAAGACATGGTATACTTCATATGCCACTGCCTGAACCTTGGACTTAGGATAGACCTAACTGAAATGACCTGCCGGTTGATCTGCGATGCACCTCACTGATCTCTGCCTGCATCACCTTGGTCTAATGATGGACTACACTCTTAAGATGGAATACATAGAATAGCAATTAATTGCCAACAAAACCCTTCATCAGCCAACTAACAAAGGACAATGCATCAATGTGAACTTCTGCAGTTAATCCAGGATTAACTTCAAAGACATTAGTCATTAATCTTGCAGTTCCTACAAAATCTTTGTATAAACACTGGACCTTAACACTTACTTAGTTTACAAATTTTAAACCATGACCTGCACTGCACATAAATAACTAATATTGCCATTATATTCACGCTGGTTAGCCAGAGGGGAACTGGCCCCCACAGTGAGCATGGTTTCTCCCAAGGTTATTTTTCTCCATTAACCAACATCTTATGGAGTTTTGTGTTCCTTGCCACAGTCGCCTTCGGCTTGCTCACTGGGGTTATAAATACAATTATTATTTAATTATTAAATTATTTATTTTTATACACAATTTACAATCATATTTAATAAAACTACACAATGATAACTAAGACTTAATAGATATTACAGTTTCATTTTCTGTTAATGCATGATTTTCTGTAAAGATGCTTTGAAACACTGTGTGTTGTGAAAAGCGCTATCCAAATACAAATGACTCTGATTGATCTCTTTGCCGGTAAGCAAGGTCTGCCGTTAATCTAATTTGCATTTGTAGGTATTAGTACGGAAAATACACGTTTTTTCTACCTGGTCTCATAGAAAGATGTTACTTTACCAACATTTTTTGCAAAATGGTTTTTACATAGCTTGTTCAATGAATGCCGTATATTTCCTGGTGAAATAAACACTAGAGGAGCTACAACAATGACCAAACAAATCACTAGTAAAATGGCAGATTCTCAGTTCATAAACACATATTTTTCACCCTGTTCCTCACACAATGCTATCTTATGACACTGAAACACTTTTGCTGTAGTGCATGACTTGCATTTTAAAAGTTTGCTTTGCACAACCAACTACATTTGGAGGCTTGATCAAATGTGATCAAATTGTGCAGTAGCTCAACTGATAGAGTGTTGCACTTGTGATGCAAAAAATCAGGGTATGAGTCCTAAAGAGCACACAAGTCTATATGTGAGCTGAAAGCAGGGCCGTAGCTAGTTGGGAGAAAGGTGGTAACGTTTCTAGTGGCCCAAAGGTCCAGGGGCCCCACAACAAATTCTAAACTGTATTTGTTTAATAGGAAAGGGGCCCAGAGCAATTTACAATCAGGGGGTCCAGATTACTTTGCTACAGTCCTGGCTGAAAGTGTCTTAGAAGCACCCCAAATAGATATGGTTGCTTCAGCAATTATGTTTTGCATTTCACATTTGCTTTGTTATAGGTTTAAGGTTTAGGGAACAGAGGTAGGTTTTTTTTAAGGGATAATGTACAGTCAGCTGGTTGCTATCACAAAATAAAGCCTGACAGGGTGATCAGGGTCTTGTATCACCCTGAAGGGGTTTATTTTGCTATAACATCCAGCTGACTGTACTGTACATTATCCGCTTATTACATGGCTACTAATAATTTTGTGAAAATAACCATCTGACTGCGTATTTCCAGCCTATTACAAGACTACTTGCCATATAAATAAATAAATGCACATGAAACACTGATTTGAGTTTAAATGATTTTATTAGTTTACTTGTAGAGATCGCAAAGTGATCTGAGAAGCAGAAAAGATGAAATTTGCAATACCTGGATGAGCGGTAGATCGCTAGATGGCACCACTGACCAATCAGAATAGAGTTCTCCAGAGAGCCGTGTAATAAATAGATTTAAAACTAGTTTTTACAAAATTTGCTCAACTTTAGCGCCAATCACCTCGGAACTGCCGTGATACACGTAACAAGCCACATAATTGTAACGGTAGCCAGCTGGTACGTGCTGTACTGTGTGTAAACCTCAATTCCCTGGCACTAGCAACTGATGCTAGATGCAGTAGCCATGCCTCCCATGCTGGAGACCCCGGTTTGAATCCCACTCAAAGCAGGTTGAGCAAGACTGGTTATATAATAGCATTTTGCTAAAATATCACTAGAGTAACTTTTTTTTTTTTTTCTTCATGAAATCAAGCTCCATTATGTTTGAACAGACACAGAACCTTACAATATCAGCATATTCACATCATCTAAAATGTAAACTATTTCACCTATGTTCAACTTAAATTACGTACAAATATTTACGAATCCTCAGAAGACTGGTCGCAACTCAAATTTGTAGGTCATTTAAGGGTGCCATTGCATGTTATTTATTTCAATACTCAGACTCATTTTTTAGTAAAAGATGGCGAAACTTTGTAAGAGAAGAGCTTTTTTAATACTATAAATAAGACATTTATTTGTAAAAATAAATCAATAAAAAAGTCCAGATGTGACTTATAAAAAATGTAATAACTTGCTCTCTTTGTATGGATGAATATTTTTATCAAAGCTCATCCTAATCTACCATTAATCAGGGTGATCTCATTCACATTCATGAGTATTCACACATTAAGTGTACACAAAGTTTTTGTACATTTAAATAGACACTGAAACGCACAATTTCGACGTATTGACAATGTCTGAAACATTAACCCTTTTTTATAACTTTATGTACAACTTATGTAAAACTTTAGAGATGGACAAATGTTAACGAATCCTCAGACGACTAGTCAGAACAAAAAATGTTGGAATGTTTTCATTGGTAAACAAGTTCAATACTCATTTATCTGTAAATAATGGAGAATCTTTTTCACATAAAACTCTTTTTAAAGGCTATAAATGATCATTATTTTCATTTATTCATTTATTTTAGTTTTTTTATTATATTTTAAGAAATGTATTTTCATGTTTAAATCTAAATGTGAATAATATGTTATTTGCTCTCTTTGTACAGCTGAATAGAATTATCATCAAAGCTTAGCTTGTATAAAATGTAAATTGGAGTCACGGTGTAATATTAACATGAGTCAATCATTTACTGACTTGTGTGTGCCATCACTGTGGTTCTGGCTTTCTCTTTAGAAATCACACAGAAGAGAAGGACAATGTTACAATGTGAAATTAGGTAAATGCGTTAACTGCATCAACTAAATGAGATAGCATTAAACATTTAATCTCATTTTTTTTAAGTCTCTAAAGATGATGCTTTTAATACACTTTTATTGTGCGTTTTAGGGTCTATCCAAACATACGCAAATGTATGCATGCTAGAAACAGACTTTAAAAATACTTTATGTACAAATAATTATAAACACTAATAAGATCATGTTACATTAATTTGTATTTGACTACTGCCTTGAAACTCTGAGGCAGACAGTTAAAGAAGAAAAATCTGTTTTTGCAGTTTACCAAAATGCTCCACGAGAGACAAATGCATTACCCAGGCTCGCATCTAATTCATTTATCATGTCAAGAAAAGTGTCTCTCAGCCATTTCTCACGCAAGATTATTCGCATTTCCGCAGGTGGTCCGAGGAGATGCCGCGAAAAGTGCCGTTCTTACTATAGCTGCTGGCTAGGAAAAGGACAGAATGCTATTTTTCAATTTGACTCTTATCTTCAAGATGTTTTGGAGTTCAGCCTCAGTATATTGTTCATTTGTGGTATGCATGGGCTGATTTTAAAGGAATAGTTCAATCAAAATGTCAATTCTGACTTAATTTACTAATTTTGAAAAGTGTATGACTTTCTAGCTTCAGCAGAACACAGAATGAGTTATTTCTAGATGAATGCCTAAATCCAAGATGCTCTTTTACATACAATGACAGTGAATGCTCAGGTGACAACGGTTGCCAAGCAAGATATTTTGTGAAATACGACTTAAATTCCTCACACATTAATGGATTAAATTAATGGATTAAAGAGCACAAGTCATTTGGATAACTTTTATGGTGCTTTTTTGTACTTTTTGGAGCTTGACAGCCCCCGGTCACCATCCACTTTCATTGTAAGGAAGAGAGCAGCTCAGACATTCTGCTGAACATCTTTTGTGTTCCACAGAAGAAAGAAAATCATACAGGTTTTATGATAGTATAATATATTATGCTTGCTAGACTATGACATTTAGCTTGAACAACTATTAAGGGTCAAAATAAACCATCAATTAACTGGATCTTTACGTTAATTAATTGGATATTTTCTGTCTCTAATCTGACTCATCAAACAAGAGGTCAACTTTTAATTGGCGATATGAAACATCAGAATTCTGGACCCTCTGCAGGTTTTTCTTCAGTCTGGGCCATTTAGAACATCAAGCCTTGTGATGTTGAGGAAATGCTATTTTGGGACAGCACGTTCTACACGGGAAAAATGACAAATTGCGATGTCAGGCAGTGGTTGGATAAGTAACGTGTCAAAGGCATCTGGTTGAATTGTTTTGATAAATGGATTTTTTCCAGAATGTGTTGAAATTGAGGGTCGTCAGTGGAAAGCTAAATATTTCCGTATATGAGTAACACTATTTTTCTGTAGTGTCTTCAAATGTAGGCATCCAAGGCTTGCAGACAAAATTGTTGTTGTTAAAATGAATGTTATTTAAAAAAATGAAAATTCTGTCATCATTTACTCACTCTCTTGTTGTTGCAAACCTGTATGACTTTTGTTGTTTGCACAATCAGTCACCTTTCACTTTCATTGTATAGAATAAAGATGCAAATAAAGTGAATGGTGACTGAGACTAATATACTGCGTAACATCTTTTGTGTTCTACTGAAGGAAGAAAAGTGGGTTTGGAATAACATATGGGTGAGTAAATAATGACAGTATTTTCGGGGGAACCATCCCATTAAAGTCATTAATGGCGATATAGAAAAGTTGGAAAAAATAAGCTACTAAACATGATATTTGAGAAGATGAAGTGATATAGCTGAAAGCAGAATGAAAAAACAATTCTAATCGTATCAACCAAATCCGCTTTGTTTTTTTTTTTTGTTTTTGTACAATGCCACCGAAGGATAAACTGAGTTTCTTTTCTCAGTTCCATCCTATTCAACAAGTGGTTGCAAATAAAGATGTTTAAACCTCTTGTGTTATGGTGTTACTTTGACCTATATCCCTCTCATAAGCGACAGTTGTTTTTTAAATTTATTTTTATTTATAAATATAAAAAAAGCAAGTGAATATACTTGAGATATTCTTCTGCTTGAGATATGCTGTTGTTGCTGGTTTTTTTCTTTTCCGTGGAACACAAAATGAGAAATGTTGATAAACCTTGACGCACCAGTTTGAATATGCAGAACGGATAATGATATTTGAGAGCTGCTGTGGAGGGGAATATTTTCTGTGAATAACAACCTAAATTTCAATCTATTCCTCACACAAATCTGTTGTTTAGCTTCAGAAGACTTCCACTTAAGAACTTAAGTGCACTCAATAGCTTAAAGAATATAGCACAAGAGTTGTATGGACTACTTTTATGACATTTTGATGGTGCTTTTTGTCCTTTTTGGAGCTTGACAGCTGAGGTCATCATCAGTGATGGGAAAGCTACTTTGAAACTGTGGCTTCTCAAGCTACAATCTAATCATAAAGTAGTTGAACTACAGTCAAGCTACTCTTTAAAAAAAAATAGTTAGTTACACAACAAGTTACTATGTAATGTAATTACATTAAAACATTAAAAACATTTTTTTTTAATAATAATAATTACATTTATTTCTCACACATTAGCACATATACAGTGAAATTCTTTTTTTCACATATCCCAGCTAAGCTGGGGTCAGAGTGCAGGGTCAGCCATGATATGGCACCCCTAGAGCAGATAGGGTCAAGGGCCTTGCTCAAGGGCCCCACAGTGGCATCTTGGCAGAACTGGGGTTTGAACCCCTGACCTTCTGATCAGTAACCCAGAGCCTTAACTGCTGAGCCACCACTGCCCCTTTATATAAACCAATCAGATGATATAATTTGTTATTATTTATTTAAATAATATCAACTGATAGTTGGGTCATTTTCAGGAAAACAGAAAATGTTCAGGTCATATTTTACTCAAAAAAAAAAAAAAAAAAAAAAAAAAAAAATATATATATATATATATATATATATATTGAATTAATAATGAAAAAGTCTATTTTTAGGGTCATGTTTACATTGTGGCATTATTTGTATGGCGCTTGTGTACATTTTACTCCCAAGTTCGAATTACTGCAACGGCAAAAAAAAAAAAAAAAAAAGAAAGATGAAAAAAAAAATGAAAAAAGATGGTCCTTACACATATACATACTATATACATATACACTATATATATATATATATATATATATATATATATATATATATATATATATATATATATATATATAATTTAACTTGTAAAGAAATTATACATAATTGCAGTACTTTCTTGGTACTGCCTTTCTTTTTCAGTTAAATATTTAATTAGGATGACAACATTCCATTAAACATTTATAATAAATATAAACTAATAAAACTAGAAAACTCCTAAACTCCGAGTCTAAATATTGTGATAAACAGCAGCAATTATCTAAATAGTCTATTTTGCTTTAACAAAGTGAATCATTATATGAACTAATTCATTGAAATGAGTCATCCGAAATGAAACCTCACTAAACTCACTAAAATGACTTAGAGTTCCCATTGCTGAATATACAACCCCAATTCCTAAAAAGTTGGGACAGTATGAAAAATGCTAATAAAAACAAAAAGTAGTGATTTGTAAATTATAATCTTCCTTTGCTATATAGAAAGCTCTACAACTACACATTATATGTTGTTTTTATTTGTAAATTTCATTGTTTTATAAAAAATGTACAATAATTTTAAATGATTGCTACACGCTCCAAAAAAGTTGGGACAGTCGAGTGTTTACCACTGTGAAATATCACCATTTCGTCTAATAACACTTATTAAGCATTTGGGCACTGAAGACACAAGTTTGTTAAGTTTAGAAAGTGGAATTTTCCCCATTCATCCACTACATAGGTCTTTAGCTGCACAATTGTATGGGGTCTTCGTTTCTGTATTGTGCGCTTCATAATACACCACACATTCTCAATTGGAGATGGTCAGGACTGCAGGCAGGCCAATCAAGCACCTGCATTTTCTGCTTACACAGCCATGCACTTGTAATCCTGGCAGTATATGGTTTGAAGTTGACCTGC
The DNA here is from genome assembly GCF_019703515.2 of Myxocyprinus asiaticus. Lineage (NCBI taxonomy): Eukaryota > Metazoa > Chordata > Actinopteri > Cypriniformes > Catostomidae > Myxocyprinus > Myxocyprinus asiaticus. The sequence continues at coordinate 5,385,777 of NC_059358.1, read as the reverse complement.
TGGAAAATGCAGGGATGTCCCTGGAAAAGACGTTGCTCCAAAATTTTTATTCATGTCTGCATTCATGGTGTTCTCACAGATGTGCGAGTTACCCATGCCATGGGAACTGACACACCCCTGGCCCATACAGACACTGGCTTTTGGACCTGACGCTAATAACAGCTTGGATGGTCCTTTTCCTCTATGGCCTGGATAATACGACGGCTGTGTTTTTCAAAAACTTTTTGAAATGTGGACTCTTCGGACCAAAAAACACAGTTCCACTGTTCTACTTTCCATTTAAGATGAGACCAAGCCCAGGGAAGTCGGCAGCGCTTCTGGACAGTGTTGACGTAGGGCTTCTGCTTGGCATAGTAAAGTCTTAACTTGCATCTGTGGATGCAGCGGCGAATGGTGTTGACTAACATAGGTTTAATAAAGTAATCCCAAGCTCATGTTCATGATATCCATTACAGATGAATGATGTTTTTGTTTTTTTTTTGTTTTTTTTTGTATTTAACATTTTTTGTTAATTCTTACAATAATAAAGAAAAGCAAAAACATATATACATACAATCAACATTAAACCCCACAAACACCCCTCCCCCTCCCAATCTCCAACCCCGCCCTGACCCCCAACAAACATCCCTGTGGTCACACATGTGTATATACAGTATACAAAAAAAGCAAACAAACACACACACGCACAAAAAAAAAAATAAAATAAATAAATAAATAAATAAATAAATTATATATATATATATATATATATATAATAATCATACACATTAAACACTATACTACTCTCTCCACTGCCCCTACCCCAAGAGCCCTCCAAAAACTTTAAATAGTTGCCCCATTCCCCAACAAACAAATCCAAGTTACCCCGTCTTCCAAATGACACCTCCTCAAAAGCCGCCACCCTCCCCATCTCCTTGCACCACTCCCGAAATCGGGGCACTCAAGCTGACCTCCAACCCCTCAAAATAATCTGCCTGGCGATCATCACACTGGTCAGAACCCAGTTCTCTATGTGTCTTTTCCCCACATCGATGACCACCCCATTGCCCAAAACACAGAGTCTGTGGCAAAACAAAACCCGAGTGCCCAATACGTCACACACAAATCTCTGAACCTTCAACCAGAATTCCTGGATCTCAACACACCACCAAAAAAAAATGGGCCATGTCTCCATCCTCCAATTGGCATTGCCAGCAGGTGGGTATGTCTTTAAGACCAAGCCTATACAATCTACAGGTGGTCCAATAAAATCTATGAAAAATCTTGAATTGCATAAGGCACACCCTTTCATCTCTAAATGCAGACTTGACATTTTTTAGAATCCTAGCCCACTCTCACTCCTCCAATACCAAGTTGAAATCTTTCTCCCATAATCTCTTGATAGAAGTTAAAGCTCCATACCCCAGACTCTGAATTAGCAGGGAGTAATACACTGATGCCTCATGACCTTTTCAAAAAGCAGTAATCACCATTCCCAGAGTATCTGCCTCTTTAGGGGGGTGTATGCTACTCCCAAAAATTGTACAGAGCAGGTGGTGCACTTGTAAATACCTATAAAACTGAAATCTGGGAATCCCAAAATGTTGTTCCAAATTTTCAAAAGATCTTAATACTCCACTCTCATATAGGTCACAAAGCGTATTAACCTCCCACAAAATCCACTCTGACCAGCAGAAAGGGGACTTTCAAAACAGTATAATTTTGGGTTCTGCCATATGCTCGAGGCAACATTTAAATAAATGTCCGAATTAAACACTCTGGACACTTTTGTCCATACCAAGTGCAAATGCAAACTTAACTTCTCTGATTAGTTTGATAGAAAGGCTTTGCAATTGCGAAAAAGGTTGCAAGAACTTCCTGTTCAATATAAAACCAGGGAGGGGCTCTCTCAGGTGGAAGCGACCAATGAGCCAAATTTCTGAGACTGAATGCATAATAATAAAACAAAATCTTGGGTAGGCCTAGCCCACTTTTGTCAATCAGCCTATGTAACTTATTGAAATGTAATCTGGGACGCTTACCATTCCAAATGAAGGACTTCGCTATGCAATCAAATTGCTTGAAATACGAGAGGGGGACATCTACAGGGAGAAATTGTAGCAGGTAGTTAAATTTTGGAATACAATTAACTTTAATGACATTAACCTTCCTAATCATAGATAAATGTAATGAAGCCCACCTGCCAGCATTGCTCGAAAACCTTTTTATTAAGGGGTCAAAATTAAATCGCAGCTGCTAATGGTTCAAGGGCAAGACAGAACAATAATGGGGAAAGAGGGCAACCCTGCCGGGTGCCCCTATCCAGAGTAAAATAATCTGAAATTAATCCATTTGTTTGTACCGCCGCTAACGGGTGTCTATAAAGTAACTTAATCCATCCAATAAACATACTTCCAAAATCTTAAAAAGATAGTCCCATTCTACCAAATCAAACGCCTTTTCAGCGTTAAGTGAGATGGCAGCGACCGGAGTCTGATCATTCGCCACTGACCACATGATATTGATGAAACGCCTAATGTTATCAGAAGAGCTGCAGCCCCGAATAAACCCCACCTGATCTATATGCATAAGAGATGTCATAACTTCACTTAATCGATTAACCAAAAGATTTGACAATATTTTAACATCTAGCTGGATCAGGGAATATGGATGATAACTCTTACACTCACTTGGATCTTTGTCCTTTTTAAGAATCAGACTGATCCGGGCTTGCATCATGGTTGGCAGAAGCTTTCCATTCTTTAATGATTCCGTATAATCTAGCAAAAGTGGATCCAGTTCTGTAGCATGAGATCTAAAAAATTCTGCGGTAAAGCCATTTGGCCTCGGAACCCTGCCTATAGGCAAGGCCTTAATTACTTCACCAAGCTCCTCCATGGTTATCTCAGAATCAAGACAATTTTTTTGCTCAGTCGTCAGTTTAGGGAGTTCTAAATGTTCCACAAAATTTATAATATCTTCATCAGTAGACAAAGACATGGAACTATAGAGATCAAGATAGAAGTCTTTAAAAGCATTATAAAAATCAATGGCTGAGGTAAAAATTTCACCACCAGCAGATTTCACTGAGGGAACGGTAGAAAAAGATTCTGCTTTATATATATAGCCAAAAGCTTCCCTGCTTTGTCCCCCGACTCAGAGTATGACTGTCTTACCCTGAATAGCCAAAACTCCAACTTCCATGACAAAATAGTATTATATCTGTATTTCAATCAGGTCAGTTCCCTGAGGCCATCAGACGACATTCGGCGCTTCAACTCTGCCTTGGCACTTTTAATATTCCCTTCCAACTCCACGAGTTCTCCTGCTGTCGATTTTTTGGTGAATGAGGCATACTATATGATCTGACCAATGAGAACCACTTTAAGTGCCTCCCAAGCCACGTCCACAGAGGATACTGAGGACCAGTTGGTCTCCATATAAACATTGATTTCAGCCTTTAACATTTGTTGGAAATCAGGATTTTGCAAAAGGGATACATTAAAGCGCCAACTATATGATTTGTTTTTCTCCATATGTGGCAACACCTCTAAACACACCAGGGTATGATCTGAGACTAAGATGTTTCCAATTGAGTAATCAACAACAGATGAAATGAGGGACTTAGGTATATATATATATATATATATATATATATATATATATATATATATATATATATATATATATATAATCTATTCTAGAATAAATCATATGGACTGATGAAAAGAATGTATAGTCCCTACCAGATGGGTTCAAAAGTCTCCAAATATCTGTAAGACCGAGATTTTTACACATCATGTGAAGCATCAATGTTGCTCTAGGGGACTTGCATACTTTTGCTTCATTGTGATCAAGGACTGTGTCCATCAATAGATTTAAGTTTCCTCCCAATATTATATCATGAGGGGTGCCAGCGGCTTGCAACATCCCTTCAAGATCTATAAAAAAGCCCTGATCATCAGCATTAGTTGCGTAAATATTAGCCAAAATCAACTTTTGCCTTTGAATTTCTGCTAAAACAATAATGACTCTTCCTACTTTATCTTTACTCTGTTTGAGACATTTTAATTGTAGATGTTTACTTATCAATGTAATGACTCCCCTGCTCTTACTTGAGCAAGCACTAAAGAAAACATGCCCACCCCATATCTTCCCAAATTTTTCAGCTTCCTGCGGGAAAAGATGCATTTCTTGAAGAAACACTATATCATATTCCTTTTGTTTAAGAAAAGAAATAACCTTCCTTCTTTTTATGGGGTGCCCCAACCCATTCACATTCCACGTGGAGAGAGACAATCCACTCAAATTATCATTTGACATTTTGACATATTAGAAAAAAATTGATTGTGTGTCAAAAACAAAATTATAAAGACCACATTCCAACATTAGTGCAATAATCAAACACCGAACTTCCCCCAGAACCAAACAAACAGAAACACCCGAAGGTGTGTTCCTCCAAAAAACAAACTCCAGCCTCTAGTGGAACCAGCACACACACACAAAAAAAAAGCCGTTCAGTTTCCTCAGACAGTCAAATGAATGTTCAGTGAGCCGGCTGTTACATGAGTGCAGCAGGTGACCTAATCCTTCTAATGTCCTGCAAAAAATACTCCACAAAACAAACTCCAACCAATAGGAGGTACAAGCACAAAGAACATGCAGATTCATCCACAAACTGTCCCAAAGGAGTGTTACTACACAAAACAAACTCCAGCCGCTATGCAGAACCAGCAAAAAACAAGAAACAAAAAATCAAAAAAGGCGCTCAGTTCCTCGGACAGTCAAGTGAATGTTCAGTGAGTCAGGTCCACTCTGCTGCAAAGTGAGCGCCACACAATGACTAACTCATTCCATTGACTTTATGAAGGACAGTGCTTGTTGGGTACAAGTAAATACTTTGCGGCCATCCTTAGCATCTATTCTCAACCTGGCCGGGAACATCAGTGCAAAAGCGACCCTCCGTCGATGCAAGAGTTTCTTGAAGGAGTGTTATTCCACAAAACAAACTCCAGCCATTATATGGAATCAGCACAAAAAGAAACAAAAAAGGCGCTCAGCTTCCTCGGACAGTCAAGTGAATGTTCAGTGAGTCAGGCCCACTCGACTGCAACGTGAGAATCACACCATGATTTACTGTCCCTCAGCGGATCTCTGTGAGCTCGATCAATTTCCAGCTTATGGCCTGTTATGTTGAGCAGACTCGGAAAGAGCTCATCCACAAATTCCACTATATTCTGACCCGCTGCTTGCTCAGGAATTCTAACAATTTGGATGTTGTTTCGCCAGTTATGATTCTCAAAGTCTTCCAACTTCCCAAATGCGTTCCAAGTCCGCCTTGGTCGCTAGCAGATTAGCAGCTAATTCCCTCTCCGATGACTCCAGATAATTGATCCATTTCTCAACATCTGACACTCTTGTAACCAACTCAATGAATTCTGTCTCCATGGCAGTGATCAATCAATGTATTACAGCAAGATCCTCCAAGTCAGCAATGACCTTCATCAGCGTTGCCATCATGCTCGACAGTTGACGCTGAATCTTTTCCACCACACCTTCCAAATACAGTCCCAGGCTCGAGGCCTCCGGAGGGGCCTCAGCTTGAGCACATAAGTGTCCTTTAATGTCTCCAGAGCCTGAGGATTTTGAATTCTTTGACATATTGTCTTCCTAGAACAGTTATGAATCAGGGTGTATCGAATCTCACCGGTTTATGACGTAAAAAGTATTAAAACCAGCAAAGTGCGCAGAGCTCGCCGTTCACACATCCGAACCTCGCATGGCGTCACGTGACCATGAATGATGTTTTTAAGACTGTGATGTTTGAGGGATCAGAGATCACGTGCATTCAGAAATGGTTTTCGTCTTGCCCTTTAAGCACCTAGATTTGACCAGATTCCTTGAAACTTTTAACTATATTGTGCACTGTAGGGGGTGAAATGCACAAAATCCTTCCAGTTTGTCTTTGGGGAACATTGTTCTCAAAGTGCTAGATTATTGGCTGAAGAATCTGTTGGCAAGCTGACAAGTCTTGAATGATCCTTGCTCTTGAAAGACTAGGCTGTTTTTGGAGGCTCTTTATATACTATTACATGATTGCCTCACCTGTTTAGCATCTCCTGTTTCACATCACCTTGTTATTTCAACTCGTCAAATTGTTACTAGTCTTAAATTGCCACTGTCTCAACTTTTTTAGAGCGTGTTGCAATCATCTGATTTGAAATTACTGTACATTTAAAAAAAAAAAAAAAAAAAAATTCACAAGGTAAAACATCATATTATGTTTAGTTGTGGTGCTTTTAATATAGCAAAGGGTTAATATCATTTACAAATCCATCCTTTTTGTTTTTATTAGCATTTTTCATACTGTCCCAACTTTATCGGAATTGGGGTTGTAAGTGAATTTCTTATTTTAACCAGTTCATTTACAATAACTGTCTAAAATAAATTATGCACTTAAATGATTTGGATTTCCCAGCAATACATATGAGAGCGGTTTATGTGAGTGAGTTTGATTAATCCCTAGGTTCCATTGGTGCGTTCATAATATAATGTGACAAATTAAGTGTTTTGTGACACTACACTGTAATTCGTTGGAAAACCTAGCCCGTTCCTGGAAAGTTACACAGTTGCAAATAGCTAAACTACTGTCACACTATTAAAAAATTTCAGTTAGTTTAGTAGCATCACTAATTTTAGTTAGTTACTCCCCTACACTGACCACCATGAATTGTCATTGCATGGAAAAGAGCTACGTGAAGATTGTTCAGAAATTCTCCTTTTTGAATTCCATGGAATTTAATAACAGCATACAGGTTTGGAATGGCTTGAAGCCAAGTAATTAAAGAAAGAATTTTCATTTTTTGGATGAACTATTCCTTTAAAGCATGAGTACAGTCTGACATTTTTGACAGACTCAGGCAACCCTGGAAAGCTCGGAGGAACGTTGCCTTGAACCAAGCCTAAAGCAACAGCAGCAGACATAGTGGGGCTACTGCTCAATGGGACACAATTTCTTCTCAAGGAAGTTTTCAAGGATCAGTCAAAAGAACATAATGCACTGCACTGACAAGTCCTCATGACTATATAATGACAGATTTTGCTTGTTCTTAGGGGAAATATGATTCTCTTTAGCTCCAAGTATTGCTTCTTGGATTCATACACACAAACATACATTACTAAATGGTAATGAATGTTTGCTGTAATTTTATCTTTTGTCAGAGTCTCTAAATGAAACACTTACCAAATGCTCATAATTGTTCAAGTAATAATATTAAGCCCAAGAAGATGGTATGGTGCTTTCGCATATTGTAATAAGATTAATGCTTTAATAACTGCATAATGTAGTGCAGTGCCTGCAGAATAATACAAAATTAAAAAAAACTATTGATTTATTTACAGCTTAAATAATAATGGACTCGATTATATTCCACAATGTGTTTACGAAGATTTGTTGTAATCATTTTAAAGGTCTGTTAAAAAGAACATACTGTATAATGGGGAAATTTCACGAGGTCACTGACAGAAAGTTATCCGATGAGCAACTCCTAAAATCAAAACATTTTCTTTCTAAATAAGAAAGCTTTCATTGAACATAAAACTGGACACAATCATGAGTGCATGACAATGACATTATATATATATATATATATATATATATATATGTGTGTGTGTGTGTGTGTGTGTGTGTGTGTGTGTGTGTGTGTGTATACATATATGACATCCCATGTTATTTTGTTCAGTGCTTTTTTCTCTCTCACTTGTTGTGTGGGTATGTCTCATTTGCACGAGTGTCTGTCTGTTTCAAGTGCTGCCAATTCGCAAATTAGCTCCAGCTTGCGACAGCGATTGGTGGTTCCTGAAGGCGTGCTTTATAAAATCTCTGCGCTGCCTCTCAGATGGGAGCTGTCCAGGGGCAGATCTACCAGGGTGGCATAGGGTGGCAAATTCCACCCTAAGAAAAAGCATTGCCACCCAATCTGCCACCCCAAAGTAAGTATCAAAATGTATTAAATATTAATTTAAGTATATTAACGTTGATTTTGACATTGTGTAAGGGTTTATTCACGTCAAACTGCCTAAACTCTCACAGAACACACAAATGACTACAGACCCATGGCATGATTGATTACAGCAGCAACCAATCCCGTGATTGTTTACAGCAGCTGCAGCGCCCAATCACAACATCGACCGTGTACAGTGTTTGGGCTCTCACAGGTTGATGAGCTTAGTTCCTCAACAACAATGACCACAAATACGTGAAAAAATAGAGGTAAAAGATGAATTTCTCAGTTGTTTCCAGGTATTCACTGAATGATTATTAGATACATTGCTGACAGTTATGGGTTGAGATGGGTGAAACGTGTCCTCACCACTTTTTGAAATAGCTTTCGTATGTGTAAAATCCAGATGAAACATCTCCAGTTCTTGAGCAGAAGTTTCCATTTCATCTGTGTGTGTTGACTGGCGACCTGGTGCTGGAATGTGTTATTTTGAATATTATGATAAATGTTTGTTGCGGCCATTATCAGTGTCGTTTAGTGTCGGCAGTTTTTCTGCAGCTCGCGCTCTTTTCCGTGTCATTCATTGTGATGGCCTTCTCAACCATATTGTTTGTGTGTATGTAGTGTGTGTGTTGTTTTTTTATCTTTCTCTCCCTCTCTCTTAATCACTCTCAGGTGTGTGGTAACCAGGTGAGCTGATTGTTGATGGGGCGCTCCGGTGTACAGTGTGTTTCCTTCTTATATAAACTGAATGTTTCATGGCTGGGTTGTGGGATGGGAGACGGGTGTTCGTGAGCTTTGTCATCTCGTTCACGGCACTCGGGCGCATATTGACATTTTTCCGGGTTCCTGCTGCTGGAGCGGATAGTTTGTGGTTGTCGCTGTATGTCAAAAAATGTGTCTGTTTCCACTATTCTCGTCTCCCCGCATCTGTTGTTGCATTTTTAAAGTGTAACACCCATCCACTGATGTACAGATGCAGTCTTGTTTTATTAAAATAAAAAGTTATATTTGGGTGAATAAGAATCCAAAACCTCTAAAAACTAAAAGCAAAAAGTAACCACTAGATCAATCAGTCATGTTCTTAATCGAAGTGCTGATCTATGTATTCATCTACTGACTAGCAAAATCCCAAGACTGATAGTGGCAGATGTGGAGATGAAATAAACATATTATGTGAAATATTTGGGTGCATGAATCCATCATTAAGATTGTTGATTGAAGCAGGTAATTTAAAAGAATCTTTTACTGTGCAAATCATAATTAATATTCATGAGTTTTGCAACACTGCCCCCCACAGTACAAATTTCTGTACAGTTTATTTTTATTTAGACCTTACCTAACTTTGTGTTAATCTTCACTTTCAAATGGCTTATTCCAGCTGTATAAAAGGTGATAAGCCTACAGGACTTTATTAGCAGAATAACATGGGATATGCACGCATTTTCCATCCATGGGTACACTTAAAAAAAAAAAAAAAAAAAAAAATCAAACATTTGGCCTGCATAAAGTGGTGACGTTTAGTCCAGATTGCTGGTTCTATATGTGAAGTATAGAAGTATGACACGCTGAAACTTCTGTTCCGTCAAGGACTCAGTACTGAATTGCAATCAGAGTTAGCTTGCAGAGATGAAGAATTAAGCCTTAATCAATACATCAGCCTCGCCATTCTTTTGGATAACCTCATTAAGTCACGTCGTCCTGTCAAGACGCTTCACACTCTGCCATCACATTCAGCCTCCGCTAGCTCCCATGAGCCAATGCAAATGGGTCAAACGCGACTATCTCAGGAGGAGAGGTCCTGTCGTTACAACATGAGGCTCTGCCTGTATTGTGGACAGTCTGGTCACTTCGTCGCCACCTGTCCTATTCATCCTGAAAACCCCAGAAAGGAGGTGGTGAGTGTGAACAGTTCTCAACTATTGCACAACAGTCAAATTATAATTCCCATAACCATTTTTAAGGATGATGTAAAAATACACTTATTTGCTTTGGTTGATTCTGGATCTGCTGGTAATCTTATAGATCATAGTTGGATGAAAGCCCACCATTTACCCACTGACTTTTGTGATCCCCCCTTACATGTCACAGCGTTAGATGGACGCCCTCTGGGAATAGGCCAAGTACAACAAATCACGCAACCTCTCATCCTACAAGTTGGATTGCTTCATGTTGAAGACCATTCACTCTCCTAAGACACAAGTGATCCTTGGTTTACCTTGGCTATGTTTGCATGCTCCTGCAATTTCCTGGAGGGAGGGACAAATTTCAAGTTGGTCTCATTACTGCTTCCAAAACTGTCTAAGAACTGTTGTACCTAGACAAAACAACAGCATCGCTGTGACATCCACTTTTGTTGAAGAAGTTCCCGGGCTTCCTGCTGAGTACAATGATCTCACCGAGGCATTTAGCAAAATCAAGGCCACTCAACTTCCACCTCACCGTTCTTATGAGTGTGGTATAGATTTTCTGCCTGGCAGTACTCCACCTCAGGGATGCATCTACCCTCTGTTAGAACCAGAATCTTAGGCCATGGAAGAGTACATTGAGGAGTCATTAGCAAAAGGCTTCATCCGTCCATCCACTTCCCCTGTCAACGCAGGCTTCTTCTTTGTGAAAAAAAAGACTTGTATTGATTACCGTGGATTAAATTATGTAACAGTCAAGTTTCGATACCCTCTTCCGCTAGTACCCGCAGCTCTTGAATTGCTTTGTTCAGCAAAGATCTACACCAAACTAGATTTACGTAATGCCTATAACCTCATTCACATCCGGGAGGGAGATGAGTGGAAAACTGCGTTCTCGACCAGTACTGGACACTATGAGTACCAGGTAATGCCCTTTGGGCTATCCAACTGTCTTTCAGTATTGCTAAACAGGTGGGTCATTGTCTACATTGATGACATTTTGATTTTTTCATCAACATTGGAGGAACATATCAAACATGTCCAAGCGGTACTGCAACGTCTGATTCAGCATCAGCTCTATGCCTAAGCAGAGAAGTGTGAGTTCCACAAGACAACCATCACCTTTCTAGGGTATATTCTTAGTCCAGATGAGGTAGCTATGGAGGAATCTAAAGTCCAAACCGTTCTTGACTGGCCACTACCAACTACAGTAAAATAACTTCAAAGATTTCTAGGATTCTCCAACTTTTACAGACGATTTATCAGAAATTTCAGTTCTGTAGCAGCACCCCTCACGTCAATCCTCCAGAGGTCTACTAAGAAGCTAAAATGGAATGCAGAGGCCAAGAGGGCTTTCGAGGAATTAAAGAAATGTTTCACTACAGCCCCCATTCTTCGGCATTCCGATCCATCTCTACCTTTTGTGTTAGAAGTAGAAGCTTTGGATACAGATATAGGAGCGATACTTTCTCAACGCCATGGCTCTCCAGCTAAGTTATTTCCATGTACGTTCTTTTCTCGTAAACTCTCATCTGCATAACGGAACTATGATGTGGGCAATCGGGAATTATTGGCCATGAAGGCAGCCTTCAAGGAGTGGCGCCATTGGTTAGAGGGAGCAAGACAACCCTTCCAAGTTCTCACAGACCACCGCCACCTGGAATACATCCATGCAGCCAAAAGACTGAATCCTCACCAAGCTAGGTGGGCATTATTTTTCACAAGATTTGATTTCAGCATTTTTTACCGTCCTGAGTCCAAGAACATTAAAGCAGATGCACATTCTCGAATTCATGAGAAGATAAACGAGGATCATACCAGTGAGACGATTCTTCCTTCCTCAGTCATGGTTGCTCCTGTTCGATGGGAGATCATGGAGGAGATTTCACAAGCCAATACCACACACCCACCTCCAAACGATTGTCCTCCCCACAGAATTTATGTACCAGTGGTCTTACGACCTTGTGTGATACACTGGGTCCATTCTTGCCTGTGTTCCGGCCATCCTGGCATTCAGGCCACCATCAAACTTCTTCAAAATCAGTTCTGGTGGAACACTGTGGTGCAGGATACAAGTACCTTCATCCACAGTTGTGAGGTATGCGCTATCTCAAAATCATCTAACTCAGCACCTGCTGGCCTGCTTCAACCTTTACCGATACCTTAATGCCCTTGGTCTCATATAGCTTTGTTACAGACCTACCTGTGTCTCAAAGAAACACTGTCATACTTACAGTGGTTGATCGTTTTTCCAAGGCCTGCCACTTGATTCCCCTACCAAAGTTACCCACTGCTCTCGAAACTGCGGAATTATTATTCCATTTTGTATTCAGATTGTATGGTCTACCTGAATACATTGTTTTGGACCGAGGTTCACAATTCACATCCCACTTATGGAAGGCTTTTTTCAAACAGTTAAATGTCAATGTGAGTCTCACTTCTGGGTATCACCCTCAGTCAAATGGTCAGATGGAACATCTCAATCAGGAACTAGAAAGATTTGTATGCTCTTACTGTCATCACAATCAGTCTGAATGGAGTCGATATCTACCTTGGGCAGAGTATGCCCAGAATTCCCTCCACAAACCTTCTACTGGCACAACTCCCTTTAAATGTATTCTGGGTTTTCAACCTCCATTATTTCCATGGGCTGGTGAACCTTCAAATGTTCCTGTGGTGGATGATTGGATGTGTTGCAGTGAGGCTGTATGGGATTTAGCTCATGTTCACCTTCAATGGGCCAAAAGTTACAGGCAGATCGCCATCGTCGACCAAACCCCGATTACCAACCTGGACAATGGGTTTGGCTCTCTACTCGGGATCTTTGTCTTCGTCTGCCATGTAAAAAACTGAGTCCAAGGTATGTTGGTCCATTCAAAATTACATTTACGCATTTGGCAGACGCTGTTATCCAAAGCAATTTACAGTGCCCTTATTACAGGGACAATCCCCCTGGAGCAACCAGGAGTTAATTGCCTTGCTCAAGGACACAATGGTGGTGGCTGTGGGGATCAAACCAACAACATTTTGCTTACCAGTTCAGTGCTTTAGTCCACTACGCCACCACCACTCCAGTGGTGTTTAAATTATAAAACAGATTACTCCAGTTTCTCAGACTTCAGCTCCTGGATAATTATCGTATTTCTCCTACTTTTCATGTGTCCTTGCTTAAACCTGCTAGTGGTCCAAGGGGGAACGACGTGACTCATGACCAGAGACCACTCCCCCTGATGAATGACAGCGAGGAGGCATTCAAAGTTCACAAGCTTCTAGACTCGAGACGTCAGGGTCGTGTTTTGCAATATCTGGTGGACTGGGAGAGTTATGGACCGGAGGAGCGTTCTTGGGTCACCACCGAGGATATCCTGGATCCAACCCTCATCATGGAATTCCACCGAGATCATCCTGATCGTCCTACTCCCAGAGCTCGAGGTAGATCCCGACGCAGACAGCTTCCTCGCGTCAGGAGCTGCTCGCAGGCGGGGGGCTCTGTTACACCCTTGGAACGAGTCACTTCTCCTGAATGTCACCAGAGGGCTCCTTCACCCGAATTCTAAAACTGTCACACCTGTTTCTCCTTAGTTTAATCACCTGTGGACTATTTAAGCACTGAATGCTATAGGATCAGTGCGAAGTATTGTTCTGCCTTGGCAAGCATTCTGAGCGTTTATTATATGACTTATATCTTCTGTGTTTGACTCTGCTGTGTTTTGGATTCTGTTTATTTGGCCTTGCGATTTGGATTTGATGTATTGATTGGATTGATCTCTCTGTGCTTTGATCTCTCACCTGTCTTCCAGTATTGGATTATTTACCCCTTTGGACTGATTTCCCTGTCTACCGACCTCTGCATATTTTTACTGTTTTGGATTATTACCCTGGACTGTTATTAATATATATATATATATATATATATATATATATATATATATATATATATATATATATATATATATATATATCCTCTGTTGTTTACAATAAATCTGCACATGGATCCTAATACCACTCCTGCTCCATCATTACAACAGTAACTCAGATAACCACACTGTACAATTGTGGTGAGAAGAAGGGTTGGTGCTGTTTAGGCGGCATGAGGGGGACCTATTCAATATTAGGCAGGTGGTTTTAATGTTGTGGCTGATCAGTGTGTGTGTGTGTGTGTGTGTGTATATATATATATATATATATATATATATATATATATATATATATATATATATATATATATATATATATATATATATGTGTGTGTGTATATTTGTATACAGTATGTACACACAGTATATATATTAGCTAACAGACATGTACAAATCTACAAACTCCCATTTTGATTTTATGGGGTCTTTAAAATCAAGATCATTCATTTCAAACATCAAAAAGGAACTTAAGTTCAGTTACTATCAAAAATTAGTCAACTGTTAATTGACCCTTTACTATCCCTTCTTAAAAACGATTCTGACCAATCCCACCTTAGCAACCGTTGGTGTCAAGATACGTTTTTGCTCTTTTCTGATGTAAGTCTATAGCAGTAATTTGTGTTTGGTTAGTTTTAAATGGAATATTACAGAAATGAAAACGGTTCTCAAAAGAACAATTTTACTAAGTATGAATTTGTTGTAAAAACATTACAGTTCTGTTCACTTACATTAATGTTCTCAGTTGTAATCACTATCAAATGAGGCTTCTCGCTATCCATATGACAGTGATAAGTGTTTTTCTCAACTCTGATTTACAGTCTCCCCAGTTTTAATCATTTTAGAGTGTTACTTAGCAATATCTTTAAAAAAAATGCTGATTAAAAAATGCTTTGCAATTTCACACTTCATTCCAGCTCACGCTAATGTACATTGCATTTTTCCATTCATTTTCTAAATATGACAGGGAATACAAATCACAAATGAAGGTATTTTGAGAAGGTATTTTTCTGACAATCTGGCATTTTTATTGAGCTCAACTCAACTGCCCACTTTTTGAGTGGCCTTGGTTCGTGAAGTATTTATCCCATTTATTTTCTCCAAAAGCTATGAAAAAAAAAAAAAAACTTCAGTAAAGAGTTCTAAACCATGAACCAAAGCAACCAGCTACAAGATGAATCACAACATGACACTCTTTGATTTGAAACAAAAAACAAACAAACAAAAAAAGTCTGAAAACCGGCAAAAGACAAATGTACAAGACATAAATTACTTAAAGGAACAGTTCACCCCAAAATAAAAATTCTCTCACCATTTACTCACCCTCATGCCATCCCAGATGTGTATAACCTTCTTTCTTCTGCAGGACACAAATGAAGATTTTTAGAAGAATATCTCAGCTCTGTTGGTCCTCACAATGCAAGCGAATGGGTATCAAAACTTTGAAGCTCCAAAGAGCACATAAAGGCAGCATAAAAGTAATCTATTTGAAGTGATATAATTGGTGTGGGTGAGAAACAGATCAATATTTATGTCCTATTTTCTACAGTATAAGCTCTCCTCCCTGCCCAGTAGGTTGTGATATGCATGAGGAATGTGAATCGCCAAAAACAAAAGAAGAATAATGTAAAAGTGAAAGTGGAGATTTATAGTAAAAAAGGACTTAAATATTGATCTGTTTGTCCCCCACACTTATCATATTGCTTCTGAAGATACAGTATAGATTCAAAAACTAGCATTGTATGGATTACTTTTATGCTGCCTTTATGTGCTTTTGGAACTTCAAAGTTTTGGTCACCATTCACTTGCACTGGATGGACCTACAGGGCTGAGATATTCTTCTAAAAATCTTAGTTTGTGTTCAGCAGGAAAAACAAGGTTGTACACATCTGGGATGGCATGAGGGTGAGTAAATGATGAGAACATTTTTAATTTTGGGATAAACTAATCCTTTAAAGCATTGCAACTGACTTAATTGAATCATACACAATAGTGCAACATAAAACTACTGACTGTAAGTCATTAATTATAAGCTAAAATACAGTCTATTTGAAGTGTATTGCAAAATATTTAAACATGTACAGCAATGCATCATGGAAGTAGGCAGTCACTGCTGAGCTCTTTTTCCGCAGTTCCTATTTCCATGGTAACAGAGACTTCTCTGATTGGTGGATCCTTCCTCAGGATTATGGATAGTGTAGTTCTTTAACGAATTTGCCGATTAAACATGATTTTTTTTTTTTTAATTAAGTTGAAATCCCACTGACTTCAACTTCAGAGCTCATGATATGTCTTTATGAAAGGTTTACACATTATACATTATTAAGAAAATGAATGCGATTTTTACTTCCAAAAGGGGTTGGTGAGGAAATTACATCATGGTCCTACTGAAAAAAAAAAACAGCTAAAACCAGTCTAAGCTAATTGGCTGTCTTAGCTGGTTTAAGCCGTTTTTTGCTTGATTAAATTGGTCTTTCAGCCTGGCGGCCTTAAAAGTTCCCACAGCAGCTGCCTCGTTCTCATTTATATGGATAGTAGGTAGTCTGCTGCTTCGCTCATAGTAAATGGAGAGGTTTGCTGCAATAATTGTCTGATGCTTTAATTAGTGGAGAGTTGGTGCTGGTTAATTCTGTGTGCTTTTAAGCCTTTGGAAGAGTTTTGGCCCAATGTAATCAGGTCTGTTTGCTAATGTATACTGTGCACAGTGTTGGGGAGTAACGGAATACATGTAATGGGATTACGTATTTAAAATACAAAATATAAGTAACTGTATTCCACTACAGTTACAATTTAAATCATTGGTAATTAGAATACAGTTACATTCAAAAAGTATTTTGATTACTGAAGAGATTACTTTGCATTTTATTGTCATTTGTTTCATTTAATATTTAGTCCTTTCAGATGGAAAACATTTATACATATAAATGATGCGATCCAAAGTGCATTTGAACAGCGGTGAAACACTTTCTTATAAAGTGTTACATTCATACGAGCAGACAGAGAAGTAAGTTTGAAGTAAGTTTGGAGCAGAAGAAATAGAAATAAACCTTGTGTAAATTGTCAGCTTTACGCTAAGCTAAAATGCTATTTCAAGCCATTTTACTTGCACGTTACCAGGCACGATCATATTTTTTATCAAGAAAATTCACGTTGGATCATAATTTCTTTTTTTCTAGTAAGACCTTTGATATTAGGGCAAAAATCGTATTCTTGATAATAATTTTTGTATTGTTTTCCTGTAAAAATATCTAAAAATCCTTAAAACAAGATCAATTTGATTTATCTTGTTTTAGAAACAACACTGCATAAGATATTTAGGTTTTTCAGAGAATGCATGTTTAACATGTGTATTTTATCTTACTGTACTGGCAGAGTTTTTATAGTCAAAACAAGTGAAAAAATCTACCAGTGCTGAAGAAGTAATCCAAAGTATTTAGAATTTGTTACTGACCTTGACTAATTTAACGGAATACGTTACAAATGACATTTTAGAGCATTTATTCTGTAATCTGTAGTGGAATACATTTCAAAAGTAACCCTCCCAACCTTGACTGTGCATGACATGTAGGAAAGAAGTAAAGTATTTACTGTAGCTTTAGAGAGCAGTGTAGCAATTACAGTTTGAAAACAGTCATTCATTTTCTAATTTTGTTTGGTGACGTTAGTAGCCCAGAAATCACACTGTGCAGCTTTAAAGATGACTTGAAATCAAAATTCGACATTATACAGTATATACAGTATGCCCTCTTAGAAAGCCAGATGAACAGTACTTGCCTTGTCCTGAAGTTTGCAGGATGTGGATGCCCATCATATAAAGATAAAAAGTCATATTCTTCCTCCACTGCGAAGGACTGAAAAACTATATGAATTCTGTTCCTCTCCTCTGCTACAATAACCCATGTACAGTTTGCTCCATTGGGGTATCCGTGAGGAAAACCTGGACTTTCTATGGTCCCATTCTTCCCTTTTAATGTCCCACCACATGTAAAAATGAAACCTGTGGGGAAAAAAAGAGAGATGAGGGGGATATTATTCCACAAATGTCAACATGAAACACTGTTCGCAACCCATATTACTTCTGTATTCTTAAGTACTTCTGTGTGAAACAGGATATTCAATGAAAAATAAAAAGTAGGGCAGGACTTGATTTTATCCATCAGGACAAATTACTAAGACAAACTTTATTTTTATTTTTATTTTTTTTATTATTATTATTATTTGGAATGTTGTGTACTGATGACCTGTGCACAATAAGACCTGGAACATATTTTACAAAAGTAACTAGGGTCAGTTTTCATGTCATGTTGACTTAAAACGATAAACAAATGTAATACGAATTCTTTTGCTTGTAAAACTTAAATGAAAGTGAAATGAAAAAGATGTGCATTAAGAAAGTAAATAGGGTCTGTTCTGATTTCAAGTTGACTTAATCACATTTGTTTGAAAAATATGGAGTCAAACAATTCTAATCAGATTCTTCCAAGAATAAATTATCTGGAATATGTTGTTCACATTCATTTTATAGTGTTTGAGCAGAATTCTTAGTTATTTTATCCTTTTTTGGTTTGGTATTATTTATTTTTAAGTGAAAATTCTCTAATTTACTCATCCCAGATGTGTATGACTTTCTTTCTTCTGCTGAACAAAAATGAAGATTTTTACAAGAATATCTCAGCTCTGTAGGTCCATAAAATGCAAGTGAATAGTTGCCAGAACATGGAATCTCCAAGAATCACATAAAGTCAGTATAAAAGTAATCAATCTTGACTCCAGTAGTTAAAAACATATCGTCAGAAGCAATTGATTGGTTTGGAGGAAAAACAGATCAATATTTAAGTCCTTTTTTTTTTTTTTTACTATAAATCTCCACTTTCACTTTCACTTTCACTTCCACATTCTTCTTTTGTTTTTTGGAGATTTACATTTTTTGTGCATATTGCCACCTACTGGTTGGCAGTTCAATGGTCAAAAAGGACTTAAATATTGATCTGCTTCTTACCTATCATATTGCATCTGAAGATATTGATTTAACTAGCGACTGATGCTAAGGGCTGTAGCCTTTA